>NW_026057576.1:9434672-9586986 GCF_023721935.1 Panthera uncia | reverse complement strand
GGGGGGTGGAAAGAAAATGCGTAACTAACAGAAACAGCAAATAAAAAAAGGAATGGCCGAGTGGGAGACAGCGTGGCCCTCGCAAAGTGTCACCTCGCTGTTTAGTAACATACCTTTTAAAAAATGTTGGGGCGCCTGGGTGGCTCAGTCGGTTAAGCGTCCGCCTTCAACTCAGGTCACGATCTCGCGGTCCGTGAGTTCGAGCCCTGCGTCGGGCTCTGGGCTGACGGCTCAGAGCCTGGAGCCTGTTTCAGATTCTGTGTCTCCCTCTCTCTGCCCCTCCCCCGTTCATGCTCTGTCTCTCTCTGTCTCAAAAATAAATAAACGTTAAAAAAAAATTTTTTTTTAATGTTTATTTATTTATTTTAAAAGAGAGAAAGCTTAAGCAGGGGAGGGGCAGAGAGAGAGAGGGGCAGAATCCCAAGAAGCTCCGTGCTGTCAGAGCACAGCCCGACGCGGGGCTCTATCCCACGAAGCGTGAGGTCGTGGCTGAGCTGAAATCAAGAGTGGGACATTTAACCAGCGGAGCCTCCCAGGTGCCCCAGTGATGTACTTTTCAACTCACAAGTCCGGCAACTCCAAGAACACAGTCATCACCTCCTCCATTTCCCCAAGTTTTCTCAGAATCCTCGAAAGCCAGGTCCTGGGTCCCCAGTAACTCAGTACCGACCATGCTTCTCTGACATCCTCTACCCACCCCTGTCTGAGTGATGTCTTAAATGATGTTTAAATCATTAAAAGCATGACTTCCGTACGAATCTATACTGAACACGTGCTTAAAGTTCTTTTCGTCACTAATGAGGAACCCAGCAGGATGGTAAAACCGATTCCAAGAGCATTTGTGCAACAGACGTCTATATCCTCTCTCAGGAAAGGAATGTTACAATAAGTTTGCGAAGTTAGATACAGAGCAAATTAACGTCCTCTGGGGCCATACAGCTGTAACCTGTTAGGCTGTGTTTTCGAGGGGACGGAAATGTTTGCATCTCTGCTAAGACAAAAAGTCATTCGCGACCTAGCAATGATAACTTCTAACTTCACGCAGCTTCGGCTTTGGTCAACAGTGAATAGTAGGTCAGACTTGGTATCTGGGTCTAGAGAGCTAGAGGTCGCCTGCATGGGCCTTTTCCGCAATGTTCCAGTTTGGCACTGAAAGGTCAGGCCATCATCCTCTCGCGTTATTTCCAAGTTTTGGGAGATTCTTAAGGTTCAGCTTCTATCCTGCCTTAGGATCGAAGATCTAAGCATCATTTCCTCCCATAGGCCTTCCTTGACTTCCCCGATAAGGTCAGATTCCCCCATTCATTCGCTTCCACAGCACAAAGTATTTCACCTTCACAGCAGCTAGGGTAAAGAAAAACTTATCCTGACACTTGTCACAATGGTAATGAAGACTTACTCAGGACTATTGCAATAGGTGTCAAGACTTTCACAATAGGAAAGAACGATGGGGCTCAGCACTCAAGACAAGGAGAAGTAGGAGTTTACAGCCAATGAGCAGAGTGAGGGGGCAGGAGAAGGCACATTACTAAGAGGACACATCAAGGGCAGGGCCATTCTTACCAAACAGACTTAACAGGATCCGAGCTGAAGGCAGGTCAGGGAGATCAGATCTCAGTGGGGGGGGGGGGGGGGCGGAATTCTTGCTAAACTTATTTAGCAGGATTCTTGCTAGGACTGGACGATGCAGGGCCTGCAAGGACAGGAAGAGGGCCAAGGTCGAAGCTTACTTAAGACGAGGGCTCAGAGAGCCTGGTGAAATTCCGGTCAAGGAGAGACTTGCTGTCGGTTTCCAACCCTCCAATGTTTACGCATTGGTGCGGCCGTCTCATTCACATCTGCCTCCTCTGCTAGACCGTAAGCTCCCCGACGACGACCAGACCATTGTCGGCTCCCGCCTTACTGTCCCACCCCAGTGTCCACACTGAACTTGAAGTATAGAAGGTGCCCAATAACTATTTCCTGAATGAATGAATGAAGGCCCGGGATATTCAGCCGGAGGAATGCCCTAGGAGGCAGGAAACGCTTGTCCACACACTGCAGCTAATCCATTGCCAGCCTGTCATTATTTCCCTTCCTTGTTTCTATTTGCTTTAATTGCACCTTTTCTCATTTGACTGCCTGGCTGGGAATTCAGCTCTAGGGGGACTCAGAGCAAAGTCAAACTGTTTGCTCCCGCAGCTTGCTGATGCTGACTCAACCAGCTCTGCCTGCTGGGGCCTAAACACACTGATCAAAGACTGGGAAGCAGCTAACCTTAGTCTGTTGTGCAGATGGTGTGTGCAGCCTGCCCTCTGCCTCTCCTTCCTTCTCTGTTCTCCAGGGGCTTCTGGAAAGCCAAAGCCTCCCATTGAGGGGTGGAGGGGGGACGGACCTGTGAGGACATGGCCATGTCATTGCTCCATTATTTAATTTGCTCAGGATCGAGAGGGTGAAGGGAGGGTTGCCGAGCGCCAAGGATTGGGAAAGGGATCCTCATTTCAATAAACAACCTCTTTAAGAACAAAGCACCGGGGCGCCTGGGTGGCACAGTCGGTTAAGCGTCCGACTTCAGCTCAGGTCACGATCTCGCGGTCCGTGAGTTCGAGCCCCGCGTCGGGCTCTGGGCTGACTGCTCAGAGCCTGGAGCCTGTCTCAGATTCTGTGTCTCCCTCTCTCTCTGCCCCTCCCCCGTTCATGCTCTGTCTCTCTCTATCTCAAAAATAAACAAACGTTAAAAAAGAAAAAAAAAAAATTAAAAAAAAAAAAAAAAAAAAAGAACAAAGCACCGGGAGTCGGATTTGGGTATCGTGGCTCACTCCCCTTCCCCCCTGCCCTCCTGAACGGTATGCCGGTGTGGTTTTCCACTTCTTCGTGTACATTTCTAATCAATCCCAGCCCATGCCACCTACCTGACCTCACTGGTGCTATCTCATCTCTAACTGGCCTCGCAGGGCACAAAAAGGCTGTGTGCGGCCCAGTCCTCTCCCCAGAACACCAGGCCTGCATCTCGTGCAAGGCAGCCTCTGGGATGACCCCGGTGATCCCCCCTTCCTGGTGTTCACGACTCCCGTTGAGTGTAGGCTGGATCTAGTGACTTCTGACAAATAGGAGACGGCCAACGTGACGGGATGTGGGTATCTGAGATTAGGTGTCCATCCTGCTGACCCTCTCTTCCTCTCTCACCTGCTCACCACGATGGAGGCCAGCTGCCATGCTGTGAGCTACCCTATGTGGCCCTGATGGCCAGGAACTGGGAGCTGCTTCCAGCCGTCAACCGGTGAGGATCTGAAGCCCTTAGTCCAACAGCTGGGAGGAACCGAATCTGCCAATGGCCACGTGAGTGAGAGCTGAAGCGGGTCCTCCCCGGTAGAACCTTCAGATGAAAGCACAGCTCCTTGATTACAGTCCCACGAGAGACCCCAAACCCCGGAGCAGAGGCCCCAGCTGAGCCACACCCAGACACCTGACCCATAGAAACCGTGAGATACCAAATGTTTGGTTTGTTTTAAGCCAGTAAGTTTAAGCATCATTCGTTACACAGCCATGGATAACCAGTATTATATATAACTATCTACTCGGATGTCAAAAGGACCTCTCAGACTTAACACCCGAACCGAACCTCGATTTCCTGTCCTCAGAGGAGAGAGACCAGGATATACCAACGCTAAAGCAGCGCAGACAGGTAGAACGGCCATGCTGCGGAAGGCACTGAGGGTCAGGTGACGGACCCGTAGGAGAAATCTCCCGGCAGGAAGTAGCACGCCTGTGAGATCAGAAAGCAACACTTGGCTCACAGACCCAGCGTGGGCACCCCGACGCGGGGGAGCGTTCGGTCAAACCTTCCGCTGATGATCCTGCTAAGTCACGTGGGTTGGCCGAAGCGGCTAACTTTGACACGGCCTGCACTGACACTGTCCAGTGGACATCCAGACAGCCTGGCCTCAGAAGGACGGACCTCAGCGCTGTGCTAAAACCCACACTCAAAGCCAAGGGCGTGTCACTTGGACATTTCAAAAACTCCACCCCAACTCAGTCCACGACGTTTAAATGCGTTTCAAGATAAGACTCTAACCAAGCACTAACTCCAGGGAAGTCATGTTTTCAACTTCCCTCTTATGTGAGCAATTTTGAAAGGCGATGCCAAGTTTCCCTCCATAAAAAAAAAAAAAAAATGGCAAAAATCGAGCTCATCTCCAGCACACCTCCATTCCAGGCAGAGACGGGGGGAGAATCCGAAATCTGAAAATTTCGAGATAAGCTCCCTCTGTACATTTTGTGTTTTTCTAACACCTTATATGGAGAGGGCATGTGAAATAGAGTGTGTTCTTTCACATATGCTCGCTCGTTTGAGCCTCATACAAGCTGTGGAAGAAATGGAAATCATGACTTCATTGCCATTTTAAGTGGAAACTCCTGCTCAGCAGAGTCAGAGACTTGCCTTAAGGTCATATAGCTTGTCCGTTCTGGAACCTGCTCTCGAATCAAGTTTCCTGACACCTAAGCCAGAGAGTCCCCCGTTCCTCTGCAGGGGACGCCCAGCGTGACCTGTGGCTGCGTCCACCCTGGGATTCACCCACCACCTTGGGAGAACAGGACCGTAACCATAACCGTGTCCGCCGAAGCACCGAGGGTCCGCCTCGGATAAGGGGAAGGCACGCGGGCCTGCATGGCTCTGTGGTCGCAGGGCAGAAAGGGAGGTGTGCTCCTGCATGTGGTGGTGACAGACACCAGATCGCTCTCTCAGGCCAGCACCCCGGGGGCTGATCGTGTAGCCTAACTCTCTGGACGACATGATCACACGGAGTAGGGCCCAGGTGCCCCATGCGGGGTGCAACATGAAAAGGGCAGTGAGGATGGCAGGGCACCCAACAGCGTTGGCGTTCCAGGTCCACAGGTGCGGCCACGGCGGTGAGTGGAGGTGAAAATGGCATTGGTGTGAGGCTGCTGGGCTCACAGACCCCACCTCAGTAGTTCTGAGAGCAGGACCAGGAGGAAAGGGACACAGCTGTGGACCCCGCATGCCCATCACCTCGTGGTCTGCAGATCTCTGGGAGAGTGGAAGGCACAGGAAGGCGACTGGAGACGCTGAGCTTGGGGTCCAGGTTTGGTGAGAGGGAGGCGGCCCTCTCGGGAAGGGAGAGAGGGAGAGAACCAGGAGCGGCGGTCCGGGGCTTTGTGCAAACTCAGCGGGGACTTTGGACACCCCAGCTGTCCAGGTGGCCGTTTGAGGCAATCTTACCTCAATGTTCAGGGAGGCCCTGGTGACCGATTACCCTGATGATGAAAATTAAGGCCTGGAGGGTTTAAGGACTTGCCCAGATCATCAAACTCCCAAGCCAGTACTCTCTTCGCTACATCATGAATTTACGTGACACCTCCAGGTCACTCGACTCTGTGGGATTTCCTCAGCCGACTCTGGGTGACAGCCTGACAGTCACGTGATAAACACCCAGCCCTCCCCATCCTTGTCTGGCCCGGCCCTCTCTATCCTGAGTGCCACTTTCTGCCTGTCTGTCCTGTGCCTGTCGCCTCAGTCTAAGGGAGCGCTCATTTTCGAAAGGTTCACTCTCATTATATAGTCAGTGACAGGACTTGGCAAATCCACCCCTAACTTATTGATTCTGACAGCATGCTCCAAGGGGCGCGCAGTGAGCGTGGGTCCTCCATGTAAGGACCACCCAGGAGCACCCTCGGTGCTCTCCGGCTGCCCCTTCCTGCCCAGAGCAGGCAGGCCCAGAGCAGAGTTCCACTGATCGTGGACAGCGGGTTGCTCGTTCATTCACAAACAGCTAATCCAAGGGCGGAGATCAGAGGTCTGGATCTCGAACTGCAGGTCGTGGGGCCCTTCTTGGACCCTTTACAGCACTTCCTCCCAAAGGGAGGCTGAAGACAAGTTTAAATCACCCTGCAAAGTGGAAACATTCACAGCAGCTATTTGTGACTTCCCGCATCACATGCTTATCAAGCAGAAGCATGTGCCAAGCACTGAGTTACATGCCTGGAACTCGTGGTGAACAAGATTGACACATGGTCTCGTCTCCAGGCAGGAATGTGGGGAAGACAGACAAATAGCGGTTCTAGCAAGTGTGGGGGAGGCACGCAGCCCGGGTACCGAGGGTGGGGCTGGGGCACCAGGCTGGCGACAGTTAAGCCGTGGCAGGAAAAGTTGAAGGTGCCAACACAGTGGCCAGCAATTGGTTTGTTGGCAATGTCAGGCTGTGAAGAAGCTGGTTCTCTGAGAATCAAGAGTCAGTCTTCGACCCTAACTCCGGGGAACCCTTCGGCAAATGGCTACAGAAATGGCATATTCTTGGGGCGCCTGGGTGGCTCAGTCGGTGAAGCCTCCGACTTCGGCTCAGGTCATGATCTCGCAGTCCGTGAGTTCAAGCCCCGCCTCGGGCTCTGTGCGGACAGCTCAGAGCCTGGAGCCCGCTTCGGATTCTGTGTTTCCCTCTCTCTCTGCCCCTCCCCTGCTCGCACTCCGTCTGTCTGTCTCTCTCTCTCCACGCATCGCTGTATTTAAGCCGGATTCTGAAAACAACCCCAGGTCGGCCTCTTGCGAGCTGGGTGACTGGGCAGGTTCCTTAATGACCAGGCCTCTGAGACTCAAATTCCTCAACCACAAAAATGGAGATAATGGTAAGATTGCCAGAAGATATCAGTCAGAGTTCTCCAGAAAAGCAGTCTATCTCTATCTCTGTCTATCTCCTTCATGTGTATCAAGAGATTTATTTGAAGATGTTTGGCTCATCCACTGTGGTGATTCGCAACTCAGAAACCCGTAGGGCAGGCTGGAAACTCAGGCAGGAGTTGACGCTGCAGTCTTGAGGGAGAATTTCTTCTCCTCCAGGAAACCTCAGTGTTTGCCCATAAGGCCTTTCAACTGATTGGGTGAGACCCACCCATGTGATGGAGGGACATCTCCCTTTGCTTAAGATCAACTGATGTTGTGATGAGCACTGGCTATTATAAGTAATGAATTGCTAAATTCTACACCTGCAACTAATATTATTCTGTACGGTAACCACCTGGGATTTAAATAAAAACTTGAGAAAAGAGGGGAAAAGATAAACTAAAATCAACCGATAGCAGATGTTAGCCGTATTTACCAAATACCTTCGCAGCAACACCTACATTTGTCTTTGATTAAATAGCTGGGTATTATAGCCTCGCCAAGTCAAGACATAAAACGAACCGTCACAGAGCATTAAAATGAGGTAAGGTAAGTGTAACACTTACCCTGCTACAGAGAGTGTTCAATATGTTGAAGAGATTTGTAATTTCTTTCATGTTTATGTATTTATTTTGAGGGGGAGAGGGGCGGAGAGAGAGGGAGAGAGAGAATCTCAAATAGCCTCTCTGCTGTCGGCACAGAGCCCTAGGCAGGGCTCGAACTCAGGAACTGTGAGATCGTGACCTGAGCCGAAACCAAGAGTCAGACTCTTACCTAAGCCACCCAGGCACCCCAAGAGGTTCTTATGTTTAATTTATTCAGAAATATTTGGGCACGCGCTGTGGCAGGTGAAAGTACATCTGATTTCTCACATATCATGAGAGAATAATAGCGTACCCAAATACTACTTAGGCCCGTACCCTGGCCCAGTCTGAGCCAGCTCCTGACCGTCTGTGCCTCCGAACACCTCTCTCTGTACTGGCCAAAGGGTATCTCTTCATGACAAACTTTGCTGCCACAGAAAGCTATTAATAAAGAACTCTGTAAATGCTGCCAGAATTCTAATCTCCACTCAGACATTTAGGGGAGTTTAGCACTATGTCTGTGTATATTAGAGCCAATATGAGTGCTTTTATTTTTAACCAAGACCTTTATGAGCATTTTTATGAGATGTAATTCTTCAATATCTTAAAGGAAAGCTGAATCTTGTTTCTTCTTGTTGGATGAAATTCCTTTTATCCTCTTGTTTTTTTTTTAAGTTTTATTTATTTATTTGAGACAGAGAGAGAACACGAGCTGGGGAGGGACAGAGGGAGAGGGAGAGAGAGAATACCACACGGTCAGCGTGGAGCCAGACTTGGGGCTCGATCCCACGAACCATGAGATCATGACCTGAGCCAAAATCAAGAGTCAGACATTCATCCAACTGAGCCACCCTGGGGCCCCTCTCCTCTTATTTTCAATGCTACAAAAACTTTTGGCTGATGGAGGAGGGGTGGGAACTAGAAAAGCAGAGGAATGAAAAACCAGAAATACAATTAAAGTTTACTTTACTTATGGATTTGCCTTTAATAGGATTTGGCGGTAAACTAGTATCCTATCACCAAAAAACATATGCGTCTAGAACAACAGGCACAGTAATGTGACTACAAGTCCTTTCCATGGAATTTCTTTCCTTTTCTATGTTTTGATCTAGAACCCAAAGATATCTGGGGGGAACAGATGATGTCTGCCCTTATTCTATATGGTTCCTCCATGGTTAAGGTCAGAGTAAATATGAGCCAAATATAAGTTGCAGACGTGAGAAACTTTGCCCTAAACAAAGGATGCTGGGAGGCTGCTCACAGAAGGAACACCATGAGTCTTTTGGGGAGAGAGCTTACTTCCTTATGGTCAAGGGTGCAGGCTGAGGGTCAGATTTCAAGCTCAAATCCCGACTCTGCTAGTTACTGGCTACGTGATTTGGACAAGTTACTTGATCTCTCTGTGCCTCAGTTTCTTCATCTGTAAACTGTAGGAATTATATATGATACACTATATCTTATAGTTTATTTATATTATAAACTATTCTGTAGGAATAAAAGTCATCTAAATATGAAGTACCTGGCCCATAGTAAACATTTAATTTAATTAAATTATTGGTGTTATTATTATTTTTACTACTGTTACTATTAGTAGAACCCAACTCGAGCAAACATAAACAACAACAACAATAACACAGGAAGCATATTAGAAAAACAAACTATTATTTTACAGAATCCAAGAATTGGACTTTAGGAAGGCACGAGCCGGGACACCTCCAGTGGCCTCAGGGAAAACAGTGCCCAAGATGCTCTCATCCTCCTTCTCTCTGCCCTTCTCTCTCTCTTGTTCTTATGATAAAAATACAGGTTTTTTCCCTTTCACTCTACGTGTTCATCACCACTCGCTCTGGCTTAGCTCCACACCAACCTCACCCACGGAGTCAAGTTCAAGGAGCAGCCGCTCATGGCCAAAGAAAAGAGAAAAGGAAGTGCGGCAGACCGGTCAGTGGTCCCGAGGGCTGCTGCTCAAAAAAAGTGGCACCCGTCACTTTTGTTCCTTGCTTTCATGGCCCAGCCTGAGAGCAATAATGTGGAAATGCTTCATCCTTCTGAAGGAGGGGCATCGCCAGCGGAAGAAGAGTCAAACAGTCTACCCCAAGTGTCATTGAAAAGAGACCCCCTTAGTTGGACCATACAGGGAGAAGGGGGGATTGTGGAAGGGGGGATACCTCCCAACAAAAGGGAAGTTAAGAAGAACCCTATGTGTGTTTTCTAGGGGGAAATTTTTGTCAAAAAAAAAATATATATATGTAAGCACACACACATATTTCAGATGGAACACGGATAAAAAGAAATAAGAAAGCTGATTCACGATGGGACTCCTGGCTGGCTCAGTCAGCAGAGCGTGCAACTCTTAACCCTGGGGTTGTAAGTTAGAGCCCCACGTTGGGTGTAGGGATTACTTAAAAACAAAATCTTAAGGGGCACGTGGGTGGCTCAGCCCCACTCGACTCGGGTTGTGATCTCATGGTTAGTGAGTTCGAACCCCGCATCGGGCTCTGTGTTGACAGCATGGAGCCTGCTTGGGATTCTCTCTCTCTCTCTCTCTCTCTCTCTCTCTCTCTCTCCTCCCCCCCTCACAAAATAAATAAATATTAAAAAAAAAAAAAAGAATGAAATTGCAGACATTCTACTCACAGAGAAGCCAGTGAACCCCTTGTGAGATGGGCCAAGGAACTGCTGGCCACTGAAGATAGTTTTGGTTTTGTTTCTGTTGTTTTGAGGGCTCTTGATCCAGTCCTACCCAAAAAGAAAGAAAGAGGTAATCATAATAATACTGATTTCCTTGACAAGTGTTTATTGTCTGTGGTGTTCTAGGAGTCGAGGCGACAGCATTGGACAAAAAGACAAAATTGTGTGACCTCACGGAATTTACTTTCCAGCTGGGAAAGATTTGCAGGCAGAATTAGCATGGTGTGTACCATGTTGGAAAGCCGGGCGTCCTGGGGAGCAGATAAAGCAGAGGATGAAGGCTGAGAGTGTCGCTGGGGGGAAGGTTTGAGATTTCAAGGACAGAGGCCAGGGAACCCTTCGCCAAGAGGGCGACCTTTGAGTAAAACCCTAGAGCAGACGAGGAGTGAGCCAACCGTGTAACTGGAGAAATGAGGTCCCGGATACAGAGAGACGGGACAAGCGAGGATCCTCAGGTAAGGCCCCCTTGGTGTGTTGCAGCAGAAGGTGGCACCAGTGACGAAGGTGGGTGGGCTTCGCAAGGGGAAGAACAGAGGAGATGCAGGGGCGTGGGGTGCGGGTCGTGGGAGCACTGGCTGCCGCATACGAGGATCTTGCAACGACCCTCTGAGATCCCCCGTTGTGAACCCCAGGGGAGCTAAGTCACGGAGCCGGTAGGGGAAGGGGTCGAGACCCACACGCGCGAGCGGGTGGCCCCAACGTCAAGCTCTTCCCTCCGCTCCCGGCTCACGCCCCTTCGGCCACACTTAACGGGGCACCACTCTACAGGGATGAGGAGTGCGAGCATGGGAGCCAGTCACAGCTCCACACCACCGTGCGGCCCTGGGCCGCTTACTTGACCTCTGTGAGCCCCAGCTTCTCTGTAAAATGAGTCGGCTGGTATTTCAGAGGACCGTTGCAGGATCGGGTAAGGTACCGAGTGGGCAAGGAGCCGAGTAGGCTTGGGTGTTTCCAAGCTACTTGGGGGCTTTTTTGCCTAATCGCATGGAACAAAAAAAGAAAAAAGAAAAAAAATTGTTTCAACTTATGATTCGCACATATACACGGTGCACAAAGAACTCAAACCAGACCATTAAAAAAAAAACAAAAACATAGGAAGAACAAAAGGACAGAAATAGAGCCACGATGTGACTAAGAAGGAAGCAGAGAAGGAGGCCCTGGGCAAGACAGCAGGCAGGAGTCCCAGGATGGGGACGCAGACACTCAGGAAGGTGGGGCAGGCATGACCGAGCAGCAGGGACGGACCACGCCGAGCACAGGCACCCACCAGCAGAGCGCGCCTGGCGTTCGCCGCCCCCACGAGGCCTGTCCTACCGTGTGCCACTGTCCTCATGTCTCAGGAGCCCCGCCAGAGCCGCAAGGACTGCCCTCTTTTTATTCTGCGGCTCCGGTTTCCCTGGCAATCAGGGGCCACCGTGCAGGCGGACAGGGTTCTGGGGACTTAGGGGTTTGTTGTTCGTTTGTGCCCTGGCAAAGATGGCTAGAAGGAGACTATAAACGTTCAGTCACCTGCTGCCGCGGCCGAAATGTTCGCGTCCCTCTAACTTCGTACGTTGAAATCCTAACCCCGAAAGGTGATGGTATTCAAAGGTGAGACCTTTGGGTGCTGCTTAAGTCATGAAGGTAGAGGCTACGGGAACGGGCTTGGGCTCCGAGAGCTCCGGCTCTCCTTGGCCACCGTATGCGTACGAGGACACAGCCAGGTGCCGGGGCTCCCACCATCATGCTGCACCCTGATCTTGGACTTCCGGCCTCCAGGACTCTTGTTCCCAAGCCACCCAGCCTGTGGGACTACGTCAGCACAGCCCAAATAGGCTAAGACACCTACCTAGCTGCCCTCACTCTGCACCTGGGGAAGACCGGCCACATCAAGGCTCACTTACTGGCGGGTCAGAGATGGAGACTGACAAAGGAGAGGGTGTCCACTATCCCTTAGCAGGGGGTTCGCCTTCCTCTCACACTCGTCAAATTGCCCCAGCAATGAGAGGCGCTGGGGGCTGAGGACAGTTGTTGAGTCTCCAACTGAACCCGGGTGCAAGGGAGAAGCGATTGAAAGAGACGCAGGAAAATGAGGAGTCGTGTTGTTCCCCTCCCTGTACCCAAGGGGGCGTCGTCCAGGCCCCCCCCGGGGATGGGAGGAGAGTGTCACTGTTAACTGACAGCCACTTCAGACAGGGAGGGTGCAGGGCAGGGCTGGGCTAGCCCACCACCCTCCCGCCGCCAGGACCTGCTCCAACAACCTGCCCGGACGCGCAGGGGGGCCGCCCGGGGGTGGGGAGCGCTGACGGCACGAAGCTGTGGCCCCTGGCTTCGGCGGATCGACCCCGAGCTTAAGCTCTTCCTCTCCCGCCAGCCTTCTTGCCACAGGAGTTTTCATTTTTTAACACAAAGCATCATTAATTTGCCAGGAACATTGTAATCACAAGAAATGCTTTTTAAAAAAAAAAAGAAAAGAAAAGAAAAGAAAACCCAGAGCGTTCTGACTACATTTTGGTTCTTTCTTTCAGATTAATGTCATCTTATTTATGCCCCAAGCCCAAGATCCAAATGAAGTCGAAGCTGCTGTTCTTTGTTAAAAGAGCCATTAGCGTTCATCACCAGGTGTCCTTCTCACCAAAGCCACAAGTTCCCTTGTTAGGGGGCTGATGATTGCTTTGTTGCACACGCTAGTGACACTTGAAAACGAGGGCTGCGTTCTTCCGTCAAGACCGGGGGAGTGGCTGAGATCTTACCTCCGTGCGAGCAAAGACCTTTCACGGATGCCGACAGAAGACATGGGTCTCCTGGGTCAGAGATGGAGACACTCTGTTACTCCCAGCAGCCTCACCTCACGGAGGGTCGCTATGTTTGCACCAGCTCCCCGCCCCGACTCTGCAGAGACACACGACGGGCCCGGATGGGTGCTGGGCGCCCACTGGATAGCACGGCAGCAGAGGGACTCGGGGTCAAGGGCCGGCATTTTTGAGGGAGCAGAAAACCTCGTAGCAAGCGACTGACAAGCCTCTCCCCCTCCTCCCGGGGAGCGAACGGTTGCGGTTGTGTGGAAGTCACACCGTGGGCACCTTGACCTACTTAGGCGTCTGCGACGAGCTCAGAAGCCCTGCAGTCTGGCACACAGGACAAGAACGTGCAGGGAGGCTCACGCCCATGCCTCTGCCTCCCCAACACCTTCATCTATTCGAGTGATCTCTTCTCCAGTCGTCCCATTGTATGGGGGCTTTAAATAATGTCCACACCGCTTCGTAGACAACAGAGATTCTGGCCTGAGAACCACATCTCCCAGGCAACCCATCTCTCTCTCGAGAATATAACACTTCTCAGAAGAGCAAATTAGAATTAAATATAAAACCGAGGCTTTTGCATCGTATTCAGATGTTTGGCCTACGCCAGCCTCATTTACAGGGTCACTGAGGCCAAGAGACGAACTTGTTCTGCGGCGGTGTGGTGGGGGTTGGGAGGGAGGGGGCAGCTATGTAGGCCCTGCTGTGACATGCAGCTCTTAGAGCAGGTGACTGGCCAGAGTGTGGGTGGTAAGTGTGTGGGGATATATCTCTTGACAACACAGCTTGTGAGTGCTTTTTCAAATGTCATTAAACATCCTTCCTCGAAGCGTGGCTGCACGTCAGGTCACCTTTAGGTGCACAGCGGGGAAATGTGGTACGCAAGGTGACAGGTCATTAACCGTGTCTTTTATCGGCTTGCGTTCTGACGCTTTGACCTGTGGGGCCTTGCTGGCCCCGGAGGGACTGACCCCCACCTCTCCGGGTTGAATCGAGTCCTCGAGTTGGTAAATAACTGGCCCAGGAACAGGCTCTTCAAAGGCAAACCAGCTAATCCAGAGCTCGCACACACACACTCCACCTCCTCCACTGGGGTCTCACACCCTGGGCCCCTATCCATCTGTACTAATGACCCCAGAGCCAAGGACCGGACAACTGGGGTCAGCCCTGTGTCCCAGAGCCTGCTGAAATTACTCAAACTAGCCGACCCTAAATCTGCTGACCCTGCCTCATCCATTCCTTCCCATGGAAACTACAATGAAGACCCTGGCTCACAGCTCTCCCCTCCTCCCTCTGTCTCCTGACTGACGCTGGTGATTCCCTGTGTGGCCCTGTGTGCTAAGACAGGCCTGCTTTTCCTGGAAACTGGGTCTGATTCATTGTCTTTCCACGGCAGTCGTCTCCTGTTCTGTTGGCCTTCCCATGCCCCAAATTTCTATACTTAAATTTTTTTAATGTTTATTTTTGAGAGAGAGAGAGAGAGAGACAGAGACAGAGTGCAAGCAGGGGAGGGGCGGAGAGAGAGGGAGACACAGAAGCTGAAGCAGGCTCCAGGCTCCAAGCTGTCAGCACAGAGCCCGACGTGGGGCTCGAACTCACGAGCCGTGAGATCGTGACCCGAGCCGAGGTCGGACGTGTAACCGGTTGAGCCACCCAAGTGTCCCAATACCCCACATTTTAAAACAGCCAGCAACATTTGTAGTTGGCCTTGGAGTGAGAGAAGAGAATCCAGTGTTGTGTTGAGTCCCCTGCTTCTCTATAGGTGCAACAGGGAGGTTTCGCTCACCTGGTCTTGATATCCCAGAGATCCAGAACTTCTATTCCGCTGCCCACCTGGCATTTCTGTTGGCTGTTCCATAGGCAGCGCCACCTGCACTGTATAAAACTCAACCCCCAAGCTCCCCCTAAACATGTGCACATGAACACACACACCTCTCACACACACACTCACAGCCTCTGCCTCCCCCAGCCTCCCTGTCTTCGTACATGGCATCTCCATTCTTCAAGTTGCTTAAGCCACAAAACGTACTGTCTTCCCGGACCCTTCTTCTCCCTCCATTCCGATCTACCACCCAACTTCACCAGTTCTACCACCAAGTTCTCCATCCTACCATGTCTCCCCCTCTACCAGCCTCCTGTGAGCCACTATGGTTTCTAGCCTGGACTATGTCAAAGAGCCTCTTTCTCCACTTCTCCATACAATCGCCCAAACCACCTTCTTAAACAATGAATCATAGGCCCAGAGTCCCTTGCTTTAAAACATTCATTTGTACTTAGAACATGTAATCCTTTCCGTATACGAGCTAAGCCTGGCCACCTCTTCAATCAACCCTCACTACCCCCCCTTTGCTCACTCCATTCCACCCACCGTGTGTTTTCTGAGCCCCTTGCCCCCTGGAATGCCCTTCTCCCCATTCCTGGCCTATGCGGTAGACGTTCCTGGCACTCGTCAAGATTCCTGGGTCTCTCTCCTTCCAGGAGACAGCCAATTTCAAGGGCTCACGTCTCCTCGAAATTAGGGGTGGCCATGAGATTTGCTTTGGCAGTGAAATGTCAGCGGACTCGTGTCACTTCAGCGGCATTCAAAGCTGGGGTGCACGTCTCCACGTTCCATTCCCCACCGCAGCGCTCTTGGAAGACAAGTGAATGTGGAGTTGCCATAAGATCAAAGCCCCGTAGACCCGCCGAGCCACATGTGGAGGACAGCTGCTCTGAAGGGTTACCCGGATCCTCGGCCAATTTAATGCGAGTGAAAAGTCAACTTTTAATGTTAAGCCATAGCGATCTGGGGTTGGTGGTTACCAGCTATTTTGACTATCACAGCCTGGCCGGGAAGTTTTCATCGTTCCACTGACAGGCCTTCCCAGACTCTGCCTTAGAGCATCACACGCGCTTCCGGAAGCTCAGCCCCCCTGGTATTCTCCCATAGCCTCCTTTACTCTTCCTTCGTAGACAGCTTTATCGAAATTTGTAATCGTATGTTTAATTTGTGTTTATTTGCGCATTAGCTGCCTCGCCGATCAGATTATGAACTCCACCTGGATAAGGAGCACATCTGATCCGTTTATCGGGGAAGCTCCACGGAGCCTGTGCACAGAGCTTGCACGTAGTAGGTACGCAAACAACACTTCCTGAACGAATGGAGGAGTGAACGGATGAGTGAATGAATGAACGAACCCTCTGTGGAAGGAATTACTGCCTATGGCAGGCACAGCCGCTCGTGCCCCATTCCATCCTTCCCACACCCCCCCTTTCCCTCTTCCCCTCCTGCCTCCTGCCTTCCTCTGCCTGTACTGCCTCGGGCTCCTTTCTTTTTTCTTCTCCTCTTTCTTGCCTGTTCTCCACTTTCGTCCCTGCCTAGGATGGTGACAGAGACGGAGGGGCACAATTGGCTCTGTGCCATCTGAACTAACCGGGAGGTAGATTCCGATCCCCGGAGGAGCGAAAAGGAAAAGAGCTAGCAGCCTGTTTCTGCGCCTGCCTCGGGGCTCTGAGTCTCCAATCCCCGTTTCCTTGCGATCTGCCTGTGCGCGCCCACCTTCAGGCTACCCCCCTCTACCTTCTCCATCTCACAGAGTGACGGGACCAGCGAGAAACCTGACAGCATCTCGGGCTCTCCCCGCCACCAAGCCACACTGAAGGGGCCGCTCAGCCCTGCACACTCTATCCCCGAAGCCCAGATCCTGTCCGTCCCTTTCTCTGCACCCCGCTGAGCCAGCTCCTGCCCACCCTCCCACCTGAACTCATTGCATCCCCTCCCGGCTGGCCCCCCAGGCTCTAAAGTACCCCCATCGAGGCCTCTGATGCAGTCTGAACTAACCCCCGCTCAGACCCATGGCCCTTTTCTGCCCCTAAGGTAAGAGGCACATGCCGCAGCCCGGCCTACCGGGCCCTTCAGACTGAGCCCAGCTGCCCTCTCTATCTTTGTCCCCTGCCTTTTGCCCCTCACACCCAACACTGTGGCCATCCTGGACCCAGGCTGCTGTCAGGATTGTGTGGTACCCGTCCTGCTGAGTTTTATCTCATGTTAAGACATGCCTCTTCAGGGAAGAGCTGCCTCCACTTAGCAAAATACCCAGATAAACTGCTCTTTTTCGAAGATTAGGCCCTAAGATGTGGTTAGAAGGAAGTAAACAAGAGATAGCAGAACCATGATAAGAAATGAACGGGAATGTTTTTCCTCCTTTTTTTTTTTTTTTTAATGTAAGCGGGGTTTTTTTTGTACGTATAGAAGAGTTAAGGTGTATTTATTATACATACAGGAGAGTGAGCGAGTCACATATGTCCCGTTTCAAAAACAGTTATTTGGGGCGCCTGGGTGGCTCAGTCGGTTGAGCGTCGGATTCTTGATCTCGGCTCAGGTCATGACCTCGCGGTCCGTGGGATTGAGCCCTTCATCTGGCTCTGTGCTGGCAGCTTGGGCCCTGCTTGGGATTCTCTCTCTCCCTCTCTCTCTACCCCTCCCCCGCCCCAAATAAATAAACAGACATTTTAAAAATAATTATAAAGCAAATCTCTGCGTAACCATCACCAAAGTCAAGACGGAACATGAGCAGGATCTCAAAAGCCCTTCCTTCCTGGTCACAACTTCCTGTGAGTGGGGGGTCTGGGGCAGGAAGAAACTGGAGGGGAGGACACCCCAGCACCACGGGAGGCTAAGGCAGGCAGTGGTGGAAATGGCCAAGAGGATTTTTAAGCACAGAAAACCCAGTATTTGTATTTCAATGATCTGCTGTGTCAGCTTCGTGAGTTCGAGCCCCATGTCAGGCTCTGTGCTGACAGCTCAGAGCCCGGAACCTGTTTCAGATTCTGTGTCTCCTTCTCTCTCCGCCTATCCCCCACTGGCTCTTGCTCTCTCTCTCTCTCTCTCTCTCTCTCTCTCTCCCCAATTGAAAAAAAAAAAAAAAAGAGGGAGGAGTCTGTCCCATGCTTGGGCTGTTCTGGGGCAGAAGTCAAGGAACACCTGTAAGATTCAGGGAGGAGAAGGAAAATTCGGAAGAAACTGGGAACTGGAGTCGGAGGAGGTCTGGAACCCGGTGCTCGTCTTCACACTCACTTCCTCATTTCAGTGTCGCCATGTTCTCTTTGCAGGGCTGTGTATCCTCGCGTGCGCCTTGTGTGTGCGTGATGCACGGACACTGGCTGTTGGGACCTAGCCGTTGGGATGTCGTCACAGGGACGTAAGTACCAGGAGTGCTGGGGGCCCGTAGGAGATCCACCTCGGCCCATTTTCGGGGCCAAATGCAAGTGTCATACTTCAAGGGCTTACAAGAAGAAGATAAGAGACCCACACGCGGAAGGACCAAGAGCATCCCCATTCCAGTTCTGTTGATCATGGCTCCCTGTGCTCATTCTGGGGGTACAGGCTGTTATGGAGATGGCAGGAAATGTAGACTGGAATGAATCTGGGGGGAAATAATGCAATGCAGAGAAATTCATTGGTTGGATAAGCTTTCATGAACGTTTACTCTTCTGAGTCGGATTAGAAGGATCCCAACTCGCGGTACTAGGTAGTAGTCTAAGGTTCCACACCATTCTGCAAATCGGGTTAGTCTTCTCCTTCCCCCACAATATCCCAGGAACTGTGGGCAAACATGGCTAGCAAGGGGGGCGGGGGGAGCTCCGTCCCATCCAAGCTTCTGTGATGGAGGAGGAACAGAAACAGCTTGGGAGAGGCATATGCACCTTCTCACCCTGAGAAGGAAGAGCCAGGTAAACGTTCAGCTGAGTCTTGGCCCTGAGAGGCGAGAAGCGTCTGCTCTCAAGATGTTGACACTTCTCCGACGGCTAAATGACAGGTGCCAGCAGGAGTCCAGCCTGCAGGACCTCAAGGGCTCCCACGCCAGTTTGCAAGGTTGCAGGGGGAGGCGTGCGCTCCACCAGAGGCCCTGCTGCTCGGGCAGAGTCCGCCATGGGGGTCATTCCTAGGGTCACTGCCACAGCCCCGCACCAGCAGGGGTGCCTTGGGAGTCAGTGTAGCAGCTGGAGGCTCTGGAAGGCCCCAGGACCTCTCACCCTCCCAAACAGGGTGCCTCCTGTGCCCAGGGACGTGCCCTCCCCAGAGCGGCGGGGGGACCTGAAGCAAAGCGGTCGGAAATGGGTCTGCTTGGAAATGATGAGGGCAACCTAAAACAAAATTAGGCCTTCTGTTCCAGGGGCTGGGACCGCGGCCGCAGCAAGATATAAAACGCTAGGTCCTGCTAACCTTCGGAAGGAGGCAGGAAAATGGGACAGGGCACAAACGTCTAACCCTCTCTACTTTTGATGTTTTTTTTTCTTTCGGGACCTCAGGGAGCCTTTTGTCGCCTCCAATCCCCTGAGTTAATCCCCATGCTGTGTGAGGGGTTTGGGTTCGGTGCCGTGGAGGAGACGACAGCACCTCACGTATGGTTGTGCCCTCCAGACGCCCAAAGTCCAACGGGACAGATAAAGCGGGACCGCGGTTGTCACAGTGTCTGATAGAAATCGATAAATAGAACTAAAATGTTCTGTATTTAGAGGAAAGGAAGGTTTATGGGTAAGACTGTCAGATAAAAATCAAGATGCCCAGTTAAACTTGCATTCCAGATTAACAACGCTGGTTTCTTGTTGTTGTTGTTGTTTTTAATATAACTACAGCACAAACACTGCTTGGGACATACTGCACTAAAAAATTACGCATTGTTTTGCACTGTTTATCTGCAAATCAAATTTAACTGTGGGTCCTGGGTGTTTACACGCCCAACCTGTCTCCCCTATTTGTGGAAGACTTCATGGTATAAATAATATTCCATCTGAGTTCCCAGACATGGGCAGGACGGGGACGTGTAGAGAGCCGCGGTCTGCCACAGGGTCAGAATGCCCTCCGACCCCCTGCAGAGACTTCCTTCTGCACAGTCGCAAAGGGAAACTCTGCAGGTTTAACAGGAGGACAGGAAATTTTATTTCTGCGGCCTGTCACCGAGGCCGGGGAGCTGCTGGGAGGGGCGGGTCAGTGCCGCAGTCCCCAAGGGCTGGGTCACGCTGAGATAGCAAATAACCCCCAGCGTCAGCCAGCCAGCCGTCCGCCTCTCTCGGGTCCTCGCTCCAGGACCCAGGCTGATGGGGGGGGGGGGTGCGGGAGGGGGAGGCCACTATCTAGGACATCGCCAGTTGCCATGGCAAAGGGAAAGAATGTTGCAAAGCAAAGCAGAGGCTTTGAAAACTTACAGTCACTCCCATGCAAATGCCCGAGCTCAACAAGACAAGAAAATGCCATCCCACCTCATGCCTGGGAGAAGAGGAAAGCGCAGGTCTCTGTGAACAACCCTAACGACGCCCTCAGCCACCCTGCTCCCATTTCTAGTTGCACGACGACCTTGCTTCAAATGTTCCTGCCCCCACCCCTAAGCAACCCCCCCCCCCCCCCCCCATCTAGTTCAGGGCTGTCACATTCTCACACGCAGGGCAAATAGCTTTACTCCCATCGTGCCTGTTCTAAAGACTCACATGATGCCCTCTCCCTCGGGATGGTAGGCTGGCGATGACCAGGAAACCCAGTAGCCCTGAGCAGTGTCCCCCCTGAGGCAGCGTCCCGCTGCTGGAACAAAGGAGCTGGCTCCAAAGTGATCTCGTTGTCAGAACCCAAGGGCGACCCTGGAGACGCACATTTGGAGCCCTCAGGCCCCCAGGGTGGCCGTGGCAGCAAAAGGTTCAGCTCCAGCTCCGCAGGGGCCCCCGGGGGGGGGTGGGGGCGACCCTCCCGAGGACCATCAGGGAGCGGACCCAAGCCTGACCCGCACTGGCTCTGGCACCAAAAAGCAGCCTGCCTTTAAAAATCAACACGGAGAGGAAATGAAAAGCACTCGCGCAGGGCCACCCAGACCCAGAAGCGGTTTACGAGGCGGTTTCTGGAAGAGGCATGACTAATGCTGTTATTGCTGAAAGCGCCCTGGCTGCGTGCCAGGAGCGCCTCGCCAGTCGCCACCTCCGCCAGCAGTCAGGTGCGGCCGGGACAAAGGGGCCTTCTGTGAGCAGCGGGCGGAGGACGCCGAAGGAGCCAGACAATGGTGCGGAGGCAGGAGCCTGGGGGAGGCAGCCCCGGGGGAGGGGGAGCCGGGGGAGGCCGCACCTTCGCCCTCCCCCTCCCCCTCCCCCCCTCCCCTTCGGGCACCCCTGGCCCAGAAGGGGGAAACCTGGGGCCATCCTTGGGCTGCCAAGGATCGTTCACACCCGAAAAGAGGAGAAGCAGACCCGGAGCCGCAGGGAAGGCCCGGTGCTGGGACCCTAGCGGCGGAACCCCGTCCGTCCGCCCTTGGAGCCAACGCGGCTGGCGCAGGGCCGGGTCCTGAAACAGGGGCCCTTTATTGACCCCTCACCGCGTACCAGGCCCCGGGGTACCCACTGCCCTTAGACCACCTTCGTTCCTTTCTCCCTCACGGCAAACCCTACCAGTAGGGGATTTATTCGCCCCAAGTGACAGAGCATGAAACTGAGGTTCAGAGAGGTTAAGGACCTGTCCAAGGTCACCCAGCTGAGGCCGAGGTTCATATCCAAGACCTCCCTACGGGAAAGCCGGGTCCCACAGCCTTAAGCTGCCCCCACTAATGCTGCAGTGAACGGTGCTCCCCTTCCCAGAAGAGAGCCCCGGGAGAAAGGAGCGTGGGTCTCCCTGGCGTCTGGTGCAAAACTGAACACCCGCCAAAGAATTTAGCGATCAGGGTAAATAATATTTTAATGCAATGTTTTAAAACACCAAAATTAATGCAAAACATCCATGATGAACAAAAATATCGAAATTTTGAATAAAGACAGGACCCAGCCCACGTCTGTGGGTCCTGAGGGCCCCCCCCCTCATGTCACCCTGAACTGGCCCTGCCCCAGAGGGCACCCCCCTTCCCGTGGAACAATGTGCACCCTCGGATACACATCCACCGAAACATCTTCATCCCAACAGACAGGATCCCTTGCCCCGCCCTGGCATGCCAGTTAGATCACAAGACCCTTTGCAGGTTCTGGAGCCGTCTCTACTCGTGTGGGCAGCACTGGACAGAACCATAAAGGTCTTTGGCGTTCTGGTTTCCCCTCTCGATTCTTATGTCTGCCTCTGCCCCTGGCCCCAGTGTTGCTCATAGCTGGCTCTCGGAGAACAGATTCAACCGATGGAGGCTTCAGGGAGTGGCGCTCATGGCTCTCAGCCCCGACTGCCATTGGCCAACTGAACAGGAGCTCTAGGGGTGGCCCAGGTATCTGTGTTCTAAGGCTCTCCTGGTGATTACCAAGTCCAGCCAGGGTTAAGAGCCTAAGACGGAAGGAATTACTCATTCCTAGGGCTGGATTTGCATTTTCATAGCGGACCCTTAAAAGCGGAATATCCTGGGGTCGCCTGGGTGGCTCAGTCTCCTGAGCGTCCAACTCTTGCTTTCGGCTCAGGTCACGATCTCACGATTCATGGGTTTGAGCCCAGCGTTGGGCCCTCCCTCTCTCTCTGCCCCTCCCCTGCTCATGCTCTATCTCTCTCTCAAAAATAAATAAACATTTTAAAAAAATTTTTAAAAAGCAAAAAATCCTTTAAGACCCATCTCTGAACTCAAATTATGGGATTCGGTCTCAGGTGGGTTAGTGGATCCTTCTAGCATCTCTCAATCATTATCCACAGGCAGGTTCTTACTCAGAATAGCACCTGTGTCTTCTAGCTCAATTATCTGTCAGCAGTCGGAGGCCCGGATAAACACTGCGGCAGCTCCCAAGCCTTACTTCATTCAGTGGCTTTAACTGTTCAGAACGCCCAACAAGGAGCAAAGTTACCTACTTCCTCATCTTTCTATCTCCAGCACCTAGCACTACACTGACTCCAAAAAATATTTGCTGAGTCAACCAATGAAAGATGAATTGTTATTTATCTTCTTTATTCAGCTGTTTGCGTGACCTTGGGCTGCACCTGACCTACACAAGCAGGGGATACGTGGCTGCCGTCCCCACCCCCCGGCCCCGGCTGCTCAGTATCCGCTCCCTGTCCTAGGAAACTCACCTGTCTGACCACATGAGGGGCTGCCTTACCCTCTGGTCTTTGGTTGGGTGTGGTCAGTGGGAGCCCTAGCAGATTAGACGACAGAGTGAGGTCAGCCTGCTCAAAGTGGGTTCTTTATGCTAATTGGGGGGCAATGGTTGGAAAAAATCGGGGATCTTGAAACTTGGGATGTCCTCTAGGATTTCAGCTCTGCAGACCCCCTGAATGCTCAGCACCTACAGAGGTGGTTCAGAACTGGCACTTCTCCTGAGTGGCAAGATGCTGCACAGGCCTTGCACCCACCCCACTATAGCAGGCAGAGAAAGGGCCCCCCAAAGATGTCCATGGCCCAGTCTCCAGACCTGTGAATGGGTTACTTGAGATAGCAAAAGGGACTTTGCAGATGGGATTAAGTCAAGGACCTTGAGATGGGGAGATTGTCCAGGATTATCCAGTAATGCCATGGTCATGTGGGTCCTTACTGTTGAATGATCGTTCCTAGCTAAGGTCAGAGGGCCGTGTGACTGTGAAAGAATGGTCTGAGAGATCAATGTCACTTGCTTTAAAGGCGGAGGAAGAGGCCACGAGCCAAGGGACGTGAGTAGCCTCTAGAAGGTGAAGAAGTTAAGAAAACAGATTCTCCCCTAAGACCTCCAGAGAGATTTGTGGCCCAGCCAGCATTTAGATTTCAGCCCAGTGAGACCTATGGTAGCTGCCGATCGACAGAACTATAAGATAATGAATTTGTGTTGCTTAGTGTGGCCACTAAGTTTAAGGTAATTAGTTATAGCAAATAGAAAACCCACTTCCCATGACTCCCAATGACCCACTTGGGGACTGCCTTAGTCCTTTCAGGGCAGTAACTAAATACCAGAGACTGGGTGGCTTATGAACAACAGAGACTTCTTTCTCCTGGCTCTGGAGGCTGCAAGTCCATGGTCAGGGTGCCAGCGTGCTCAGGTGAGGGCCCTCTTCTGCATCACAGAGTTCTTGTTATGTTCCTATGTGGCAGAAGGGCCCAGGATTTCTCTAGAGCCTTTTTTATTGGGGCATTAATCTCAGTTATGAGTCTCCACTCTCATGACCTACTCACCGCCCCCCAAAGACCTCACCTCCGAATACCTATGATGGGCATTAGGATTTGATGTTGAAATTTATTATATGTGGTCTTCTTCCATGGTTCCTGGCACTTTGTAATGTCCTGAGTGATAAGAGCTATAGGGACATCTTTGTTCCCAGCTCCTATGCCTGGGTGGCTCAGTTGGTTAAGCATCCAACTTGATTTGGGCTCAGGTCATGATCTCACGGTTCGTGGGATCGAGCCTTGAGTCAGACTCTACACTGAGTGTGGAGCCTGCTTGAGATTCTCTCTCTCCTTCTCCCTCTGCCCCTCTCTTGCTTGCGTGCATGCACCTGCCCCCCCCCCCACTAAAAAAGAAAAAAAAAAAGGACAATAAAATAGTCCAAAGAGATAAAGCTGAAATGGGTGTCTTTGATATTCATAACAAGCCCCTTTCCTCCACACCTGAGTTTATGTTAATGCGGTGACTTTGGGAAAGGTGCCAGGGAACCCAACTATGCAATTAGAGGGTTAAAAATTGAGATCAATAACCAATAGCCAATGATTTAATCAATTACATCAATGCAATGAACCTTCCAGGAAAAAACCCAAAAGAATGGGGCTCAGAAAGTTTCTGGGCTGGTAAACAAGAATGCATCTACATGTCAGGAGGGTGGTACATCCCAAACTCACAAGCTCCTGAGCTTTGGACCCTTCTGGACCTTGCCCTGTGTATCCCTTCACCTGGGTGTTGAAAGGAAGGAAAAATTCTTCCTCTGCCTTCCAGGTCTTCCAGCAGGACTAAGAATTAAATTGACATGAGACAGAGTAACTGGAGGAAAAAAAAAAAACAAAACAGTTTTATTATGTGGGCAAGGAGCCCCAATAGAATGAAATTGAGACTCAAAGAAATGACCAAAGTAGGCAGTTTTTCTCCCTTTTAGACAAGACAGTAAATCTGTGAGGAGTTGACAGGACAGAGAAAATTTAACTTGGGGAACTTCATTTAGTAAGGACTTCTAAACAGGATTTGGACTGGGGGAGTAAATTAGTAAAAGTAACAAGAAGTGTTTATATAGCCTCCTCTGCTCTGAATTTCTCACCT
This sequence comes from Panthera uncia, assembly GCF_023721935.1. Classification (NCBI taxonomy): domain Eukaryota; kingdom Metazoa; phylum Chordata; class Mammalia; order Carnivora; family Felidae; genus Panthera; species Panthera uncia. The sequence continues at coordinate 9,562,144 of NW_026057576.1, read as the reverse complement.
CTAGTGATAAGGATGTCTCTTACCTCCTGGTGCAGGGAAGGTACCTTTCACAAAGGAGATTTATTTCCTGCTTCCAGGGAGACAGAGGAGGGAGAGTGTCCTTTTTGCACAGGCTGGCTCTTAAGTAACTTTTATTTAAAGTTGTCAATATGCCAGGGCGCCTGAGTGGCTCAGTCAGCTGGGCGTCTGACTTTGGCTCAGGTCATGACCTTGCGGTGAGTTCGAGCCCCGCATCTGGCTCTGCGCTGACAGCTCGGAACCTGGAGCCTGCTTCAGATTCTGTGTCTCCCCCTCTCTCTGCCCCTCCCCTGCTCACGCTCTGTCTCTGTCTCTCTCTCTCTCAAAAGTAAATAAACATTAAAAAAAAAATAAAGAAAAATAGTCAATATGCCAAAGCGACACATTTGGGGGCAGCCTGGCCCGTCCATGGTGCATTTGTATTCTTTAATATCCTTTGTAACAGGCTGGTAATCTAGTAAATAAATTGTAGTTTTTTCTGAGTTCTGTGAACTGCTCTAGCAAATTAATCACACCCAAGAAGGGAGTCTTCCAGTTCACCGGTCAGAAGGACAGGTAACGACTTGGATTGGCGTCTGAAGGCAGGGGGCAGTCTTGTGGGACTGAGCCCACAACCTGTGGGATCTGAAGCCTGCTCCAGGGGGAGAGCGTCTGAATTGAGTTAAATTGGAGGACACCCAGCGGGTGGTGCAGGGTTGCTTAACGTGTGGGAGACCCACGTGTCTGGTGTCAGAGGTGAAGTATCACTGTGGGGGAGGGCTGAGAGGCACAGGAGTGTGGCTTTCCCTAGCAGATCTCAGCACATGGATTTTTAGGGGACACATTCAGGCCACAGAAGAGACTTTGTGCTTTCTGTCCCCACAACTCTGGGCTCTGCAGGGTTAGAGACCCTGGCCCCCAAAGGGGATACACTCTTCCCAGGGGACACCACAAGGGTCCCTTTGAAGTACAAGTTATGGCTGCAGCCAGGGCACTTTGGACACCTTGTGTCCAATGGCCAATAGGAAGAAGAACCGCCATCTTGGCAGGGGTGATTGACTGGCTGGTCGGCAGGAGGAGGCGGGACTGCCTTTCTTCAACAAGGGTGGGCTGGAATATGTGGGGAGCCCCAGATGGGCCTTGGCATGTCTCATGGCATGCCCTCGCCCAATTGCAACTGTGGATGAACACATGTGGCATCTGTCCTGGCCCCAACAAGGATGGGGTCACCAAGAACCCAGAGCCTCAGTGATGAGGGGGTGACCTGTTGAGCTGATAGCTTAGGGAGAGGGGAATTTATTATTATTATTTTTTAGTTTTTTTCACGTCCATTCATTTTTTGAGAGAGAGACAGACAGACAGAGCGCGAGCCGGGAAGGGGCAGAGAGAGAGAGAGAGAGGGAGACACAGAATCCGGAGCAGGCTCCAGGATTTGCGGGGCTCGACCTCACAAACCGTGAGATCATGACCTGGGCGACGTCAAACACTTATCCGACTGAGCCACCCAGGCGCCCTGGGAGGAGGGAATTTAAAAGGCGAAGCAGAGAAAAAAAGACGTTGATAGTTGTAGTGTTGCTTGCACTGATAGAAGACGGAGTTCTTCCCTCTAGCCTCCTCCTAAGTTTCTCCTTGGGAAGAAAGGCCCACAAGAACCATATTCCCCACACGTGCCTGGAGAAGGAATTCAGCCTGGCACAAGGAGGGCGTGCCGTGGCGGCCACGGACAGTGCCTTTCAGCTCTGCCTCCAAGAGCCACTGCTGCGGCGGGCGTAGCTGACCAAGGGTCTCCAGCTGCCGCACCTCTGGCCCCTCCAAAGACTTCACTTCCCCTGGAGGCTTCCAGCCAATGACTAAGCCTCGTGGGTCCTAGGGCCGGGACATTGCTGCTCGTCTCGGACTCTTCCAACAGACGTCCTTTGCTTGAGGTGTCCCCAGAAGCTTGGAAAGACCCTCTTCAAACTGTACAGCGTTTGGAGACCCTGCCCGGCCAGTCTTCCTTCCCTGTCCCTCCGCGGATGTCGGCCCTGCCTCCCTGTCCGCAGGCTCTGCCCGCTTTGACTCTTTCCCCCTTTGTGCTTTCCACACATTTCCCCCCAACCCGTCTCTCATGTGTCATCCTGTCCTGGCCTCCGCTTCTCAGAACACCTAAAAGGGACCGAGGGTGAAAGCGGACCTTTCCTTGAAAGGAACTAATGCCCCTCCAGCCAGCCGTGCCCAGAGGCAACCAACCCCGGACAGGAAAGGAAACGTCCAGCTCACTTCCAAGCCCAAGGTCCATGTTGCTCCTCTTTCTGAGGCACAGAGATCTGGGGAACATTTATGCAAGTCTGGAAGAATGCAGGAGGCCTGTCCTGTGAGATATGCCGTGGTGGGTCTGGGTCTACGGGACAGGGGGACATCTTCTGTGTTATGCTTCCCTTCCATTTGCCCCAGAACCTTCGGTAGAGCCCTGTTTGTAATTTCAGCCTGGTCTCTGCTCTACAAAGAGGCATTAAGGGAGGGAACCGCTCTACACCCAGGAGAGTGACGTCCTCTCCCGCCCTGTGGTCAGAGTAAGGTGACAGCGGTGCCCACGGAACAGGTCCCCCAAGGGGCCTCCACCTGCACGGTGGCAGGTTGAGGAATTGGGCCGGGGGCCCTGGGACCTCTCCTTAAGGCCAGCTCTCAGAAAGAACTAAGGCAAATGTTTCAAGAGATACCAATGTCCAGCCAGAAAGCCATTGGGAGCTTGTGATATCATAACTGAGGTTAAACAGAAACGTACGGGAGTTAAAGGGCCCCTAAATCCTCCAACCAGATGGTCAAAAACTGACCGCATTTATGCTACTTGGCTGCCCAATACTTGTCTGGTTTTTTTGGTCTTGTTTCCTGTGGTTGGAATAACTCCGATTTTCCCAAGCCTTCCAGGCCCCGACTCCCTAGGCTTTCCATCAGTGTTTCTGCAAACTTTAATGACCATAGGCTCCCCAGGGGCATTTATTAAAATGGAGATTCTTGGTAGATCTCAGAGACTCTGATCCAGTAGGTCTGAGGTTGGTCTCAAGGTGTGAGTGAGTGAGTGAGTGAGTGAATGAGTGAGTGAGTTATTTATTTATTTATTTATTTATTTTGAGAGAGAGAGAGAGAGAAGGCACGGGTGGGGAAGGGGCAGAGAGAGAGGGAGGGAGAGAGAATCCCAAGCAGGCTCCACACTGACAGTGTGGAGCCACGTGCGGGGCTCAAACCCACGAACCGTGAGATCTTGACCTGAGCCGAAGTCAGACACTTAACTGGCTGAGCCACCCAGGTGCCCCACAGGGATATGAGTTTTTAAAAGGCCACCCAAGCGCTTCGAACGCAGAAGGCTGAAGACCAATCCCAGTTGAAGCCAGTGGTTCTCCAACTTCAGCATGCATCGGGATTCCCCACAGAGCTTGGTAAAGCACGGATTTCTGCCTCCTGATCGCCAGAGTTTTTTCAGTAGGTCTAGGGTAGGCCCAAGAATTTACATTTCCAAGCAGTTCTCAGACAGCAATGGTACTGCTGGTCCAGGGGCCACACTTTGAGAACCTTTGCGTTAAGAGATTCACTCCTCTCCTCTCCCCTCTCAATCCTACCTTTACTGAGAAAGAGTGATCATATTATGTTTAATTCTCTGGAGCTTTCCCACAAGGCATGACCGTCAGGGACCTGAACTACCGCAGGTCTGTCCTGGCCAAGTTGATTGGGGGCAGGTCACAGCTCTGTCCAGGCCATCAAACCAAAGTGTCAAGTAAGTGAGTCCAGGAACAGATGTGACCACAACACTTACCTGTGCAAGAGGCCTTAAAAGAGGTTGGAATGGGGGTCTGGAAGGCCTGTCTTGAGGCGTTGACTTCTTATCAGGTGCACCAGTCTTATTGAGATTCTATTTTACTTGGAGGGGTTTGGTGGTGAAGGATAGAGTCGAGGAAGACTATGGCCGGGGAGCTAAAGTCCAAGCCACCTCTGAGAGCTGTCTTTGGAATGGGGGTGACTATCAGCCCAGGGTCAGAAAGGGAGAGGTAAGCCGAAAGAGAACAAAAGGTAAGAGTCAGGACACAGGAGACTCTCACCCAGTGGCTGAAATCGCAGGGAGGCAGGAACAAACAGGAGAGGAGTGGGTTCCAGCTCATAGGACGGGACAGGGCAACAGACCATTTGTAGAGACCGCCTGAGCCTTAAAGCCCCAGCTCTTGGGGGCCCTCAGCCCTGCCGACCTGCGTTCCCACCAGGCTGTCAGCCCTCCCTCCTGTTCCCTCCTCTGTCACCACAGTAGATCTGGGGGTGGGGTTGATACATATAAATGATAAAGGAAAGTCCCGGATAGCGCCCCTCGTAGAGGGTGGTTCTCAAGGTCTGAGTATTTGGACAGAGGGTAAGGAGAATCCTAGGTGTCGCCTTCCTTTTGGGGTTCCTTTTGTGGCAGGAGGTGTTAAAGGGTCAGAAAACTTGGAGCAAAGGAGCCCCAGCATAGTAAGGTGACATTCCGCAAAACAGGAAGCAAGGCAGTTGAGTCCCATCCTTCCCCCCCATACACGCACACACACACACGTGTGCACACACACACAGGCACACTTGTTCGAGCTGTGGTAATCACGAGTACCTTCTACCAAATATTTTCGGTTTTCCTCTTAGGCACAAGACAGAATTGCATTTCCTAGCGCCGCCTCCCGCCCCAGAAATTTTGTGTGGCTGTGTGATTTGGTTTGAACAATGAAACGTAAACACTCCTCACACTTCTGTGAGGAGATTTCACGAGCCAGTGAGAGATTCGCTGCCGTATTTTTACCCGTCTTATTGATCGGAGCAGCTTCTCCCTCACGCGGGTCCCAGAGAGAGGTCCAGACAATCAGTGATACACATTTAGAGTGAGAAACTAAATTTCAAAAAATTAAAAAAAAATAAAAACCCACAACGCTTTGCTGTTCTAAGCACCGAGTTGGGGGGGGGGGGGGGGGGGGGGGGTGGCTTGTCACCCCAGCATCATGTGGTCTCTGCCACCTGATGCAGGGTACGTTGCTGGCCCTCTCGCCCGCCCCTGTCACGTTTTCCCTGGGAACTAAGGAGGACTGGGAGAGATCCGAAGGTTAGGGAAAGACTCGGTATGAGCTCGGTGGAGACTGGTGAGACAGGGAGATTGAAAATCAGATGCGACACTGTCAGAGAGGAGTCCCACACCACCAGCACCCGCGCCCTCTCATTTATGCTTCATGTGTTTATGCAACAAACATGAAATAAAAGCAATGCCATGCAGACCTGAGAGTTCTTCTAGTCTTGAAAAAACAAGGATGAATCGACACAGCCTCCGTCCTGGGGAAGCCCAGGGTCTGCGTGGGCTGGGTGACACGGGTGACAGGCGTGAAAATAGATGGTCACTATGCAAGTATTATTGGAGACCCAAAGACAGAGCGCCAAGGGGAGCACCAGAGAAGAGTGACCTTCTGCCTCTGGCGGCTTTGTGGGCTTTGCGGAGGGCTTTGTGGAAAAGCCTGAGATGTATACAGAGTAGGAATCCATTAGCTTTCACAGGTTCTGGCCCCACCTGTGACTTCATGTGAGCCCAGGGCCCAGCCTCGTCTGACAGAGCAGGCCTCTGGCCCCTGGAGGTCATCGGCTGGCTAATGTTAGCTGTGCCAGAGAACAGCCTGTCCACAGGAACTTCACAAGGAGAATCGTTTTCAAGCTGGGGAACTAACCGGTTGTTCCCAAGACAAGCTTCATTGACCGTATCAAACAGAGTCAATTTTAGCACAACCCCTACTGAGGTGTTGATTGGCTGGGCCTCAGCTTTCAGTATTTTTCAGGAGGCCTAAACCCCGAGGAACCAGCCCAGTCTGGAGGAATAACGTAAGGATTACAGACCAATGCTGCACTCTGAGATGTATATGAGGACATGATGCAGAGTTTCCCAGAACCTGGGGGAGAGTTTGCTGTGCAGAAATGAATGCCACAAAGATAGATGATAGATAGATAGACAGATGATAGATAATATATGTGATCGACAGACAAGATAAATAGGTGAGTGATAGATAAATAAATGATAAGTAGAATAGATGGATAGGTCAAAAGATAGGTAGATGATAGATGGTTGACAGATAAGAGATAGATAATTGATACATTAGCTATGGATAGATAGGTAGATAGATAACCAAGGTGAGAGTACGTAGCCTAAGATTTCTGGGGTCCCCTGGAGTGACCCAGTTTCTAAAACAAAAATGTCAGCACAGACTGCCATCATTTTTTCTGATCTGTTTTATCATCAAGTTTTACAAAGGTATGAAAATGAAGGGTTTTTTTTTTATTTTGTCACATAATAGTTGCCTTTACTGAAAATATTTAGTGACATCAGATCAGGAAATTACAGGTGTACACGTGGCCAGAAATCCACGCTGGGCTCCACCCAGGGACAGGCCTGACTTTCACCATGGTAGAATGTGGTGGCATCTCTGGTGAAAGGAAATCAGAATGTCAATATATCTGAAAATACTTGGAATGTGATAGTGGAGGACACGTCCTTTCCCTGCCTCTCCCAGCCCTATCCCCCCCTGGACGTCAGAGGATAGACCATTTGTTGAAACTGAATCTATTTTACTAATGCTTCAAAATAATGACCCAAACTTCACCAAGACACCCTTTGCAGGGAAGAATGACTTGAACTCTTGAGGATGACCTAGTGAACCACCAGAGGCTCGGTGACACGCAGTCCCCTGCCTAGGACTCCAGGGATCGCATTAGAACAATCGACTCCCAATAGAAGAGATGCCAATGTGAAACAAAGTGCTGTCATTTGGATAGCAATTTGCCTAGCAAAGTTTGCCTTCCCTTGTGACAATCACCCCTTTCTTCAGGGACAACCACGAGGTCAAAACAACTAAACGATTCTTTACATGAATACATACATTGGTTGTCGTCTTTGATAAATGGACAACCACCCAAACCTAAGGCTTTCTCTGCTTCTTTCTTTCCTCCTGATCTCTGCTTGGATTAATTTCTCTCCCTTTGTTCTTTCATTCATCTCTCTCTCTCTCTCTCTCTCTCTCTTTTTGATATTCATTCCTACTTGAAAAGACATGGGACTTTGGATCAAGTGCCTGCCACAATGTTTGTAAAATCCTGTTCCCGAAAGTGACACTAATGGCCTGTGGAACCTCTCTGGCCCTAATTACTTGGCAGTAGAAATCTCTGTGGGCTGCTTCTCCTGCAATCAGTTCGTCCCGTAATTACCACAAGCCCAAGTGGCTGAAGCCATGTGCTGAGAAAAGCATGGCATTGGGTCCCTGACATGCCTGCCGCTGACTTTATGTGTGCACGGAAAGGTAACAGAAAGGTGAAATGTGGAGCAGGAAGGGCCCACAGATTCCACACATTTTGAAAACCAAAGTCAATTTATAGAAAAAGGGAATTCATTTCTGCAAAACCAATACTATGCTTTGTTTAGGCCAAATCATCCAGTCTTGGTTGGTTTTAAATCAACTTGCCCAGAGGGAGGTCATGACACCTCGGCTCTAGAACTCTGCCACACAGGGACAAGACATCAGAGGACGCCAATGGCCTGTGGGCACGACTTGGCCTTGTCCAGCGCATGCTGCCCCAGAGCTGAACGTTTAACAGAAAACACACCAAACTGAAAATGAGCCACAATGCTAGTTTGTAGAGGCCTCTATCGCTCCAAAAGTGTGGTGAAGAAGGCTCCAGAAGGGAGGAAAACCAGTCTTCTCTGTGGCTCTGTTCTAGTACATCGGGCTACTTTGGGCTAGAATTTTGCGAAATCTAATCACAGGCACTGGATGGTCATCCTATGTTTCTCTGGGTTATGATTATTATTGAGCCGATCTCAGCCCTGTTTCTCATAGCTTCCAGAACTTGGAAGAGCACTTCCACTTTCGTAAGCTTTTAATTTGCCCTGTTTGAAAAGGTAGCACATCCTGCATGATAAAAGACATTCATGGCGGTATCCCCAGCACCTAGGACAGTGCCAGGCACAGCAGAGGCATTTGGTGCGTATCTATCACAAGGTGATTTAATGAAATAGAATAGAGCACGTTATGGGGTAATTTGTTAACAGGCCTTGGTTTCCTTACTAAATGTTCCGGTAGTCATTCCACCACCAAATCCATTAATTCCACAAATATTCATGGAGAACCAGCTTCATGCCAATTTGGGACTCTGGGGCCAGGGTGGTGAGCCAAGCAGGCAACCGGCCTTGTTAAAGTCACTGAGAACCGCGGTCTCCACCCTTGAGCTGCTTATAATAGGGTGAGGGAACAGAACAGATCAGAAGCAATCAGAAAACAATTAAGTGTTAAATTATATGCCTCTGACTAGCCCAGGGTATTCTCAGAGGGAGACGATGCTAACGCAGTCATTGCTGTTTTCATGGAGGAGGTGGATCTTTGGCGGGGCCTTGAAGAACGCTCTGGATTTGGGAAGCAGAGCACAGGGGCTGGAGTGGAACGAACCTATTAGGCGGCAGCTACCTGGGAGCCACCCAAGGAAAGCTGAAGCCTTGAACATCCAGTTATACACTGGACCAGAATCGCTCCCAATTAAACAGCCGGAAAATGCTCTAAAGACTTAGAGATGCTCTAAATGCTCTAAAGACTTGGAGATAATAGCCACCTGCTGCCTCAGAGGCTAATTTCTCTTCCTCTAAAAGGCCGGGACGTGACCCTAGGGTTATTTCCTTCAGGTCACTCTGCTGGGGGAGAAGCCGGAGGCCTCCGCCAATTGCTGGCCCAGGCTGATTGCACGACAATCTCCTGGGGACAATCTTTCCCGGCCCTGCCCACAGTCTCCACTTCAGCAGCTCTGGGATGGGATCCAGGAATCTGTATGTTTTTAAAGTCCCCCAGGTGATTCTATTCATCAGCTGGGTTTAGGAACTACTCCCTTAGATTTATTTCAAAGACATTCCCTTTCAGGATGAAAGGGAAGGCGTCTAATAACCAAGAAAATAGATATGACTTCTACCTGCGAATCCCTGTACAACGGGCCCCCTGGAGAAGTCCCAGGGGAAAGAAATCAATCCAACACATTCTACTTCCTTGACCCCCTAAATGAGTCAAAATGGTCAAAATTTGGCTAAAATGAATTAGATTTTGCTTTTACGGCAGAGGCCCAGCCTGATGAATGAAAATGAGAGATTTTCTTTTTATTTGAAATATTAGGAAGATGAAGCTGTGAGCAAACTGGAGCAAAGCCAGATTAAGGCCCTCACTTTTCTTATTTAGCTATGTCAGTTTGTGTCTCCAGTTCCAGAAAAATGTCCATCGGTGTGTAAGGTGTTCCAAGCGCAAAAAGCAGGAACAGCGCATCTCTCGGGCCACACACACTGCTGGGAGAATACTACCACATCCATCAGCATTAAGATTGTTGAACGGATGGGTCTTGTGTGCCATGTTCCATGTCTCCGTCTCTCCATTTTGTAGGAGGCGATGCCTATTAATGTTTCAAGATATGTTCCTCCTCTTGGACTCACCTGGCAAGTCCCCGGTTCTATCTTCTTTTATGTAGCTCATACACACTCTGCACTGGGGATGAGTTTGCATTTCTCTCTTTGTCTGGGTGTTCAATTCCTATGACTATCAACGGGAGTTATGCGCCCAAAATATACCCGCAAATTTTTTCTTGGCCAACACGCATATACGCACCACGCGCGCGCACACACACACACACACACACACACGGAGTTCCTCCTCTTCCCACCGTACTCTTGACCCTTGCTTAATCCAAGACACCAGCGTTCAATGTCTTTGTGACATTTCGAAAATCTGACTGAGGTTCCCTGAGGTCATCCGTCTACGTGGAAATTAACTAGCTTCTCCCATTCTGAAGCACTACTGCTTTCAGAGGGTCTTAATGGCTCAGAGGATGTACTTAGTCTCTGTAGACCTAACTGTATGACCTAGTTTATTATTCGTTCAGGATTAGTTCTGAACCGCTGGGAGCAAATCTCAATGTATTCATTATTTTCCGCTTAGAGCAGGCGATCGTGCAATGGCTTCCAGTTCCTGCCTGAAATGTGTCTCCGCATTGTTTTAACAGATAACCAGCCCAACAATTACCCCGGAGTTAGAGTAACGCTTAACAGAGGAGACGTTGCAAGTGCACACGTCAGAAAGCTCCGTCATAAATACTCCCATCATTATCGCTATGATGTCATGGCAATTTTAACATCTACTTTAATGATACATTAGGACTCAAGATTTACCTCCACAACAACTGATAAGTGCCAAAGGTAAGGCACGAACACCAGGGCTAATTATATCTACGGTCATGTTACATTCGTCACAATCCTACGGGGAAAAAAGCATCACACTCATCATTAAGCTGAGAAACTAGACTCCGTTTCCCTCGTATATGTGCCTTAGAAGGTTCAGAGCATTCTTTTCTGTTAGGATTCTTCTCTGTGACATCAAATATGTACTTTTTTTCCAGAGCTGCCATTATTCTGATGAGTTGGCACAGACATCAAAGGCCCTTTCTGGAGGCAACTTGGTGGCTTTATTCACTCAACGGGCATGTATAGAGCAGGCACGTCGTGCCCGGCACCTTGCAAGCGGCTGAGCATACACTGGTTAAAAACAGACATAGTTCCTAGTCTCATGAAGGCCCGGGCTAGCAAGGGAGACTCAAGTAATGACAGATCGACGTATATCCAGAGGCCGCGCCGAGTGTTAGCACAGACGAGCGGCTCTCTGAGACACGTGACAAGACACCTGGCCCGGGCTGGAGGTCACAGAGGGTGTGAGTGAGAAAGGGGTGTGCCTGAGCTCAGACACGAGGGATGGGCAGGATCAGGAAGGCCACAGGGGCGGCATGTGCAAAGAACGGGCGGAAGACACGGCCCTGTGATGCGATGTGCAAAGAAGACAGGTGTGGTCTGAACAGGAGCTTCCAGGACAGGTGCAGGTAGGACCTGGTGTGATAGAGCCTTGGGAGCCCCTTTCGAGAACGCTGTCTTTAGACAGCTGTCTTTAGAACGCTGTCTTTGCACTGGGGAGTGCAACTGGGACCTATCGAAAGTTTCGAAGAAAGAGCGACGCAATCAGACGTTCACCCAGGAGAAATGTTCAGGTAGCAACCTGGGAACACAATGAAGCAGGTGCAAAAGCAGAGGTAGACACGGAGACCAGTCAGGAAGCCAGCTGGGCCGTGAGTAGCTGGCATCAGACTAGGAAAGTGGGTGGAGGGCAGCTGGAAAAAAAGGGACCGATGCAAGAGTTAAATAGGAGGTAGGAGAGGCAGGCATTGGGAATGATTGGATTTCTGGGTAGGAGGGTGGGCGTCAGTAAGAACTTCTAGACTTTTGACTTGCATAATGTGACGGACGTGGTGTCCTTGGCTAGAAGTGGACCAGACTTGCTGGATGAGGTGGCCGTGAAGCATGTGAATGGTGATGCTGAGCAGCCATTTGGAGATCTGTGGATGAGAGATGTGAACCAGAAGACGTTTGGAATTCATCATTGTCTAGCTGGTCATTGACGTCACGGGCATAAACGAGTAAGACAAAAGAGAGAATAGGTCCACGGCCATACGACCCCGATGGGGCGCCTGGGTGGCTCAGTTGGTTAAGCATCCAACTCTTGGTTTCGGCTCAGGTCATGATCTCAAGGTTTGTGGGTTCAAGGCCTGCGCTGGCCCCGGGTCGGGCCTTGAGTCGGGCCCCGGAGTAAGGCTCTGCACTGACAGCTCAGGCCTGCGTGGGATTCTCTCTCCCTCTCTTTCTGCCCCTCCCCCATTTGCTCTCTCTCTCTCTCTCTCTCTCATGCTCAAAATAAATAAACACTAAAAAAAAAAGAAAGAAAGAGAGAGAGAATAGAAGGAAACTCGGGTTTCTGGAAAATAATTCTGCCATGTAGAAATGGTATGAGTCACGGAACTTGAAATCAACGTTCCTAAATTTAATATGCACACCGGTTCATTGTTCTATGCAATCCATCTATGATTTTAACAGCTAAATTAAAGGGTCATTGCTATTTCTTCGTAAGAGAAGCCTTCAGAAGTAGGCTTAATTATGGCGAACCACTAATAACACAGGATTCCAATTTTTTTTTAAAGTCATCTATCACAAAGTTTCGGTCAAATGTGCTTACTTGTGCCTTGGTCCGTTCCAAGAGATCAGGCTGACTCAGCGAAGCAGGAGGCCGGCTCAGTGTCTGTCGTGATTAAGATGGAATGGGCCCCAGAGTTTTATTTTCGTGGCTCTCTTCTACAAAATCAAAGAAGCGCGCTCCAGTCTCTCTGCACATTTATCTTGCTCACTAATTTTATTAACCTCTATCAGGCAGGTCCAGGATACATATGATCTTGGGGCAAAGATCTTTATTTTTATTTAGCAGCCCCCTGAGAACAGGTCGACAGAGGTACAGTATAATTACCAGTCCCTTAACTCACCAGCCAACTTTTTGTCCTCGTAAACAAATGCAAATTCGGGTTCTTGAACACTCTTGAAAAGTAGGCCTTCCTTCCTCTCTCTTCCCAGATAGAGTTTTCTATAATCAAACCGCTGTGTAGCCTGCATTTTTTTTTTATGTTGCTTTTCCCTGGGAGGCATTCCCAATTTCCCAGTGGACCCAGTCACTCCCACATTTTGGCCCATCGTGGCTCAAGCCAGGCTGGGAGATAAAAAGATGTGAAGAGATAGGTATTTCTTCCTAAGTCAGAATGTCTCAGTGGGCAGCACCACGCCCCAGAAAGTGGTAGAATGTAAGATATGTACCATCATACCATGGATGTGAATTTTCAGAACCTGGTGGCCCAGAAGCTGCTGCCAGACTTCAGAGGAAGCCATCTGCAACTCTGATAACTATATTCACACGGACTACAATTCACAGCCTTCGGCAATCCTTTCCACTTCTTCAATGCCTTGTTTCCTCTCTTGCCTCCGGATGTGTTATCTGCTCCTGTCCAGGATCTTCTTTTCCCCAGTCCTGCCTCTTGGTGGAACTCAATCTTATACCTCCAGCCTCGGCTTAGCTCTCCCTTCTGGGAATCCCCTGGTCCCCTCTCATCCTTTAAAGCTCCTGTCACATTGTTTCCATGGTACCCTCCACTCCCCTCATCCTAACTGACACTCCCTTGTGAATGTGTTCTTACTTAAGTGTATCCCCTCTCCACCAAAAGGACTGGGTCAGTCCCCACAGGACCATCCTCGTCACTGTTGTGGGCCTCTTGCCTGGAGCCATTTGGTAAATACATGAATGAACAAATTCATTGTCAACCGTCCCTGCCGGGGCTATGCCCTCACCCTCAGATTCTATGTGGGAGAGGAGAATCCAACCAAAAACAAAACAAAGAAACACAAAGAGCTATTTATTGAGTACAAATCCTATACCTCATCTAACCTATTTCTCTCCTCCTCTTACCAAAGGGCAGAGAGGACTGAGTCTGCAACCCTCCAGAGGAGCACTTTGGTCTCTGTGTGAATGGTTTACATGGGTAGAGGTGGGAAATGCCCCATGAGGTTCAGGTGAGGAGCTGTCCCATGAGCGTGAAGGGCTCTGGGTATATGGCCTCAAAGGGAACCAACCAGGCCAGACCATGTAAGGTGAGAGTGACTCTGTCTCTGAGAAGTGGTCCCTCTCTGAATTAAGCAATCTCAATTCAAGTACAATTTCAAGTACATACCTCATGGGTCACTCAGCCTTTGCAGAGGGCATCTAGACAATCAAGGCACCTAGGCAACCCCATTGGCATTACCAATAGATCCTGGGGTCTCCTTCCCTTCTCCTAGGCTTTGTACCTAGAAGACCCCGTGTCCAATGGCTCCCTTCCAGACATCAAAGAAAGACCATAGCATCATGAGCAAATACCTTCTTAACCAAGGAATACTGAGGCCAGTGCAGAGCCACAGCCCTATCCCCACACCAGTGATCAAGAACCTATGGTCCTATTCCAGACATAGCCTTTTAGCTCATACAAAGCAATAGTTGGGGCAGTTGGGGGTGGGGTAGGGCTGGAGACTCTCTAGAGCAAACATCACGGAGTGGTCCTTGATAAAACCGAACTTTCTGGCACATCTGCTCCAGGAGTGCGATGTGACCATAGTTATAGGGAAGAAGACCATGGATTGGCTATGCGATGGCCCCATAGGACTGGGGGGCTGCATTCCGGGGAAACCAAAGTCTACATGCTACATTCTACACACCAGGCCCTCCAGGTGCCAGAAGCACGGCTCAGCATGGCTCAGAGCTGGATAGATGCTCTTTCTGTTTGTCTAGTTTGGGTTTCCCCAGAAACAAAGCCGACATCAGAGACTCGGGTCCAGTTCACTTATTTGGAAAGTGATCCCAGGAAGAAGGAAGGAAGGAGACAGGAAGGAAGGCAAAGCCACTAAAGCTGAGTTACTGAGCAGGTTACTGCTGTGACAGGGGGCTCAATCCTACTGGAGTCTCCTGAGGAATGATGTAGAAGGGTCTCACAATTGTGCCTTCACATTCAGGGCTCCTGTTCCCATTGGCTGAGGCACGCCCCAGGGCACGTCAACTATTTCACGCTTCTTTTTTTTTTTTTTTTAATTTTTTAAAAATGTTTATTTATTTTTGACAGAGAGAGAGAAAGAGAGAGACAGAAAGACAGAGAGCACCAGTGGGGGAGGGGCAGAGAGACAGGCAGACACAGAATCCGAAGCAGGCTCCAGGCTCCGAGCTGCCAGCACAGAGCCCGACGCGGGGCTCGAACCCACAAACTGCGAGATCATGACCTGAGCCGAAGTCGGACGCTCAGCCGACTGAGTCACCCAGGCGCCCGGCTATCTCACACTTCTAACCTGCACTGGAAAAATACTTGGCAAATTCCCATAGCCTCCAGGAAGCTGGCAGGTAGACAGCCACTGGGCGTAGAGGCAGGATATTGAGTCTCACCCAAGGGTCCTTTGCGGCTACGCATACAATCAGGGCCATAATCAACTCCTTTCTTGTTGTGTGCAGGACATTTCAGCCCTCTGGAGCCTCAGTTCCCCCATCTATAAAGTCAGGGTGAGAACAATAACTAACTCCTGGGGCTGTTTCCAGGATAAAACAAAATATAAGGAAACACATAACATGCCCTAACACACGTTACAAAGAAACTTCAAGGTGGGACATCAGATTCTTGTTTCCAGTAAAATGTGAAATAGTATAACCAAATAGAGGGGGAGTTGGCAGTATTGAGCAAAATCACACATGTACTTGCCTTTGGAAGCAGTGATTTCGCTTTTAGGAATTCATTCCAAAGATAAGCTAGCAAAAATATTTCTAAAAAATATGAAGAGACGAATGCACGTTAACTATTTTTAAATACGTGAATTTTTAAAAAGCAAAACCAAGTTGAGGTAAACTTCACTCCACACCTTCTTGGTGGCATAACCACACAAAGAGGAACTATACCAGCAAATTTTCCAACACCATTATTTTATTGTAGATGTCTAATGAGGTATACCCTAAGGACAAGGGCTGGAAAAGAAAAAAAAAAAAAAACAAAACCTAAACCGTTTTCAATAACACTGTTATTCTGAGATGATACGTGCGTATGGTGGGATAAAGCAATTTCAGCATGGAAGAAAGAAAAGACATCTACAAAGCCAATAAGATTAAGTAAAAACCTCACAGTTCTAAAATGATCGTATCTGCATAAACTCATGATATATTTTATCTTTTTTTTAAAGTTTATTTATTTTTGAGAGAGAGACAGAGACAGAGTGCAAGCTGGGGAGGGGCAGAGAGAGAGGGAGACACAGAATCTGAAGCAGGCTCCAGGCTCTGAGCTGTCAGCACAGAGCCCGACACGGGGCTCGAACCCACAAACTGTGAGATCATGACCTGAGCCGAAGTCGGACGCTTCACCGAAGGAGCCACCCAGGCGCCCCATGATATATTTTATCTTAAACAAATAAAATGTATGATTCCTGATTCTTCCCACTGAAAAGGTAGGAAGGCATACATTTAAAAAAAATTTTTTTTAATATTTATTTATTTTTAAGAGAGAGAGAGAGAGAGAGAGAGACAGAGTGTGAGCAGGGGAGGGGCAGAGAGAGCCAGAGACACAGAACTGGATACAGGCTCCAGGCTCTGAGCTATCAGCACAGAGCCTGATGCGGGGTTTGAACTCACAAACCATGAGATCATGACTTGAGCCGAAGTCAGACACTCAACCAACTGAGCCACCCAGGTGCCCCAGAGAGGCATATCTTGGTGGCTTCTAAACACTTGGGCTCCTTGGAGAAATGGCTGATAACAGGTCAAGAGGAGGAATCAGGACCATCCTGTCACCTAAGGAAATAAAGAAACTATCAGAGAAACTATCACGTCAGATGTCAATTGAAAAGGCTCCCATTGCTAAGGGGATGCTTTGAGCACCATTACGGATATGACATGCCATAGGCTGAAATATACAAAATGTTTTTTCATGATAATGCTTAAGGAAAAACTCATTGGTAAATGTTGGAGGTGTTAGGGAACCACTCCATTTATCCTTCCTTTGCTAAATGCTCCGTGTGTCTGAGTAGCCAACGAATTGATAAGAGGAGTTTTTCTACATAAAAGTGTGTCAGCTAATAAATGAAGAAGGAATGGAAGAGCATGACCATTCTTCAATTCCTAAAAAAATGAATGGATGAATGAAAAACTGGAATGTGAACTGAATCACATGATATCATTTACATTAGCACCAAGAAAATGTAACAGGTGCAAGTCTAACATAATACGCACAGGAACCATATGAGGACAGCTACAAAACTCAGATGAAAGAAATCAAAGAACATCTGAATAAATGAGAGATATTTCATGTTCACAGGTAAGAAGAATCAATATTATTACGGGGCGCCTGGGTGGCTCAGTCGGCTAAGCGTCTGACTTCGGCTCAGGTCATGATTTCATGGTTCATGAGTTCGAGCCCCGCGTCGGGCTCTGTGCTGACAGCTCAGAGCCTGGCGCCTGTTTTGGAGTCTGTGTCTCCCTCTCTCTCTGCCCCTCCCCTGCTCACACTCTCTCTCTCTCTCTCTCTCTCTCTCTCTCAAAAATAAATAGATATTAAAAAAATTAAAAAAATATATTATTATGAAGTCAATTCTTCCCAACCTGATCCATAGATTCAATGCAATCCCAATCAAAATTCCAGCAAGTTATGTTGTGGATATCAAAACACGGATCCTAAAGTTTTTATGGAAAGGCGGAAGGCCCCGGATAGCTAACAAAGTGCTGAAGAAGAACACAGTGGGAGGAGTCGTGCTACCTGACTTCAAGACGTACTAGAAAGCCATGCTAATCAACATGGTGTGGTATTGGTGAGAAAGTAGACAAAGAGATCAATAAAACAGGATACAGTGTCCAGAAACCGACCCACATAAATACAGTGAGTTGATCTTTGACAAAGAAGCAAAACAACTCCGCGAGGAAAGGAATCTTTTCCACAAATCATACTGAAACACCTGGACGTCCACATGCAAAAAAGAATGAACCCGGAACTTACACCTTTCCTAGAAACAAGCTCAAAATGGATTCCAGGCCTAAATGTAAAATGCGGAATTATAAAACTCCTAGAAGACAACAAAGGAGAAAATCTAAATCACCTTGGGTTTGGTGATGAGTTTTTAGATACAACATGAAAAGCATGATCCATGGGGGGGAAAATCAAGAAGCAGGGCTTTATTATATTAAAAACTTCTGCTCTGCAAAAGACATTGTTAAAACATAAGCCACAGACTGGGAGGAAATATTTGCAAAACATGTAATTGACAAAGGACTTGTATCTAAAATATTTAAAGAACCATTACAACTCAAGAATAAGAAAAAGAAAAGAATAAGAAAACAAACTACCCACTTTAAAAATGGGCAAAAGGTCTGAACAGACACCTCACCAAAGAAGAGATAAGGTGGCAAACAAGGATATGAAAAGCTACTTCCCCTAATGTCATTAGAGAATCACAAACTACAACAATGGTGAGATTTTACTATGCACCTATTAGAATGGCTCAAATCAAACAACCTGACAAGATCAAAAGCTGGCCAGGATATAGGACCACAGCAACTCTCTTTCATTGCTGGTGGGAATGCAAAAATGATGCAACCACTTGGAAATACAGCTTGTCAGTTTCTTGAAAACTAAAATATTCTCACCACATGATCCAACGATAGTGCTCTTTGGTTTTTACCCAAGTAAGTTGAAAACTTATGTCCACACAAAAACTTGCCCACAAATATTTATAGCAATTTCCTTCATGATTGCCCCAAACTGGAACGTTCAGTAGTTGAAACGGTAAACAAAGTTCGGTACATCCATACAACAGAATATTATTCAGCAATAAAAAGAATGAGCTAAGAAGCCACAGAAAGAGATGGAAAAAAACATCCGCATGTTGCTAAGTGAAAGAAGCCAGTCTGAAAAGGCTGCACACGGTATGGCTCGAACTATATGACATTCCAGAAAAGGCAAAACTGTGAAGACAGTAAAAAGATCAGTGGTTGCCAAGGGTTTAGAGGTGTGGGGTGGTAAGACAGGTGGAGCACAGAGAATTTTTAAGGCAGTGACATTATTCTGCACAATCCTGTAATGGTGGGTCCATGGCCTTATACATTTGTCAAAGCCATAGAATTGTACAAAACAAAGAGTGAGCCTTAATGTAAACTGTGGACAAAATAAGCCTGTATCAATATTGATTCATCAGTTGTAACAAACGTACCACACTAAAGCAACATGTTAATCTAGGGGAAACTGTGGGGAGCAGTGAGGGGGTATCTGGGAAACTGTCTGTACTAATGCTCAGTTTTTCTGTAAATTTAAAACTGTTTTTAAAAAATAGCCTATTTTTAAAAAAATAAGAATTGATCTAGGCAATAATTGTCAACAGCTGCCAACCACACACAAAAAAGAAATAACCACACGTTACGTTACGTACCTCCTGATGGAAGAACACAAGACCAAAAACAAAAGAAAACTCGAATCTCATCAAGCTCTTACCTCTAACTTCCAAATGGCAGAAAATACCGCTGTACCCTAGGAAATACGGAGAACAATGCATTATGTCCGACAACACAGGGGTGCAATCAGAAATACAGACTATAGGAAACCCTGCAGAACAAAACACAATTTCTTTAGCAAATCATTTGTAAAGAAAAATAACAGAGAGATGGAAGGAACTCACAGATGAAGAGACTTAGGAACAGATCGTGCAATTGCCATTTAAGGATCTCCTCTAGATCCCAGCCCAAATAAACGGTGGGGAAGAAAACACAAAACCTGTAATAATAAACTTTCATGAGGGGCGACTGGGTGGCTCAATCGGTTGTGTCCGACTTTGGTTCAGGTCATGATCTCGTGGTTTGTGAGCTCGAGCCTCCCGTCGGGCTCTGTGCTGACAGCTCGGAGCCTGGAGCCTGCTTCGGATTCTGCGCCTCCCTCACTCTCTGCCCCTCCCCTGTTCATGCTCTGTCTCTGTCTCTTAAAAATAAATAAACATTAAAAAAAATTTTTTAAATAAAAATAAAAATAAACATTCATGAAACAGCTGGAAAAATCTAATACTAACTCGATATTTTCTGATATTAAGGAATTATCATTGATATTTTCAGATGTGATGATGACACTGTGGTTTTATGTTTAAAATTAGAGTCCTCTTTTATTTTTATTTATTTATTTTTAATTTTTTTTTAACGTTTATTTATTTTTGAGACAGAGAGAGACAGAGCATGAACAGGGGAGGGGGAGAGAGAGAGGGAGACACAGAATGGGAAGCAGGCTCCAGGCTCTGAGCCATCAGCCCAGAGCCCGACTCGGGGCTCAAACTCACGGACCGCGAGATCGTGACCTGAGCTGAAGTCGGACGCTTAACTGACTGAGCCACCCAGGCACCCCTAGAGTCCTCTTTTAGAGATAAATACTGAAATACGGATACGGATGAAATAATTTGGTGATTAGAGTTTGCTTCCAAGACTGCAGCAGGGAGGAAGAAGGGATGAGAGAACAGCTAAACTGAGGTCGACCGTGAGTTGGTTTTTTTGTTGAAAATGGGTGCACAATGGCTATAGGGAATTCTTATATCATTTCAGGGGTCAGAATAACAACTATTTTTTGCTCTGCTGATGAGCTGAGAATGACCTTTACATTTTTAAATGTTAGGGAAAAGTTAAAAGAAGAGTATTGCACAACATGTGAAAATTATGTGAAACTCAAATGTTAGCGTCCACAAATAAAGTTCTATTAGAACACAGCGTCACCATTTACGCACTGTCCTTGGCTGCCTTTGTGCTGCAGCAGCCGACTTGAGCAGTTGAGGCAAAGAAAAATATGGCTGTCCGTCCAAAGAATTCCCCACTTTGGCCATTTGGCAAAACACACCCCATGCCTCATCTACCCTCCTGGATGCCTTCTGCTCTGCAACTCAGAAGGTGTCTATGACATTGTGAAATGATTGTTTTTCACCGAATTAATCTTGACCTTACGTCCAGTGTCGACACTGCAACATTAGCACATATATGGCTTGGCAGCCCCGTCTGGATTCTCATATTGAATTCTCTACCCCGAGCCGTTCTTTGATTCTCTGCACCCAGGCTGATATTCAAGCAAAATGAAACTGTATATTAAAGCTACGTACGTTTTACGTGACCCATGGCAGCTGTCTACTTGGAGATTTGTGGGACTGTCGTGAAAGCCTGCCAATTTAGACCCATTACTTGTGATTCTGAATTCTTCCACTGCAGGTGCTCGTGCGGCTCTGGGTTCTCTGCTGTGCATTTCTGCTGAAGTCAGGCAAATGACCCGCTGGGAAGGAGCGCCTTGGATCCCAGCCTCCGCTCTGTGGCAGCCAGCTCTCTACGAATCCTGTCGTGTCGTTTTCATGACAAATCCAGTCCTTCTGGATGGGTCTCTGGGGAGTTAATTGGGCGGGGAAGAAACATGCGGTGCCCCCTCGGAGAAGAGCCGCAGGATGGAGCCCTCTGCACCTGCCCGCTGGCCGGCGCTGGCCCCGTCGCGGCCCGCCTGTCAGAAGCGATGTGGCTCTCGCGGCAGCTGATGGGTTGGAGTGTCGTGCGAGCGCTCCTAAGGGCAGAGCGTGGCTGCTGCCAGCTGGTGTCGGAGAGCATGTCAGGGCAGGCCTCGGTCATGCCCTGGTGTGGCCTCCGTCACCCCCTGGCAGGGCCTGCCCACCTGGCCCCACGCCCAGGGCGGGAGGCGTCAGGCCCGCTCTGCAGTGCGGCCAGGGAATTGTTGCGTTCTTGTCCTCCCGGGGTCCTCCCCACTGATGCTGGCTTCAAGCCTGCGCTCTGGGGGGACAGTGCCGGTGTGTGCGTGCACGCGTGTGCCTCTCCCGACCCCCAAAGCACGGGGTGTGGAGGTTCCCGGCAGCAGCCGGCTGACTCGGCTCCTGGGGGAGCGCCGATGGAAAGCTCCAGCAGCCGTGACCGGTCCGGTTACCCAACAAGCCCGGCTCCTGCCTTTGGTGTGTCGGGAAGCCACATAGTCTGCGTCTGGTGCCAGCCCCCCTCAGCTGGGAATTAGAGGAGATGGAGAAAATGAAGCTCCGTGGGGATTCGCCCAGCCTGGAGCGGATGAACACCCACTCAGGGCAAAACCGGAAAGGGGCCGTCTGTAAGATTTCCATAACGTTTGGATGAAGACGAAGGTGGGCCCGTTGAAACAAAAAGGCCAGGATGACACTGAAAGGAGAGTAAAAGCCCAAATTCTCACCGTTGCCCAGGCCCTGCTTCGTCCAGCCTTTCGCTCTTCCTGCCTCATTTCATGCCACTTTCCCTCGCTCCCACCTTGTCTCATACTGGTCGGTTCAGCTGCTCAGACATATACAGCCTTACGGCCTCAGGGCCTTTGCACAAGCAGCCCCTTCTGCCCGGAATGCCTCATGCCCTCCTTCTGCATCCTCTTTCTCCCAGTCCTGACCTCCACCCCGCCTCTGCTCGTAGCCCACCCCTTTCCTTCCGTGAGGCCCTGGGGGAGAGTTCCGCCTCCTCCTTATAATCTCCATCAGTTATTCTGTCTCAGATTTTTTTTTTTTTTTTTTGGACTCCATCATAGCCCTTGATACAACTTAGCTGTTTTATTTCTTGTTTTACCTACTTAGGTTTTTTTTTTTTTTTTAGTGTTTATTTATTTTTGAGAGAGACAGAGACAGAGTGTGAGCGGGGGAGGGGCAGAGAGAGAGGGAGACACAGAAGCCGGAAGCAGGCTCCGAGCTGTCAGCTCAGAGCCCAACACGGGGCTCGAACCCACAAACTGTGAGATCATGACCTGAGCCGAAGTCGGACGCTTCACCAAAGGAGCCACCCAGGCGGCCCATGATATATTTTATCTTAAACAAATAAAATGTATGATTCCTGATTCTGCCCACTGAAAAGGTAGGAAGGCATACATTTAAAAAAATTTTTTTTAATATTTATTTATTTTTAAGAGAGAGAGAGAGAGAGAGAGACAGAGTGTGAGCAGGGGAGGGGCAGAGAGAGCCAGAGACACAGAACTGGATGCAGGCTCCAGGCTCTTAAGTAGCAACAGGTAGCTGTTCTCTGTTTTATTCATTCATTCATTCATTCATTCATTTTTGAGAGATAGCATGTACAAGAGCAGGGGAGGGACAGAGGGAGAGGGAGAGAGAATCCTAAGCAGGCTCCGTGCCCAGCACAGTGTCTGACGTGAGGCTCGATCTCACAACCATGAGACCATGACCTGAGCCGAAATCAAGAGTCGGATGCTTACGGACTGAGCCACCCAGGCACCCCTGCCCTCTGCTTTAAGATATAAGCTGCATGACTCTTCAGGTATGGTGAGGCCAGCAGATCACGAGGTAACTGCATTGTAAACAGAGTCTGTGACCTTCAGTTCCCAAGAGGAGGGCCACCCGGGGAAGCATCAGGGTCAGGCAGGTGGCAGAGACAGGGGACTGCGGGTAAGAGCCTTTATTGTGGTTTTTCCCACAGGAAGGAATGGACAAGGCAGGGGAAGCAGGCTTAGGATTGGCTACTTGGAATAAACTTCGGAGGGCTCTGGGGCAAAGCTGTCCCTAGTTGTCTGGTATGCCCATTTGCCATTTAGAGGGTACCTTCCCCAGTTTGTTTCTTTGCAGTTTAAAGACTTCTCTCGTGTATTTTGTAATAGCCGTTTTCAAGCACGCACAAAACAAACGAGGGTATAATATCCCCCAGCCCCAGCTATCACCTCACCTCAGTATTTATCAACCCACGGCCAGTCTTGTTGTAACTATACCACGACCCCCTTCCCCCTTTTCCGCAACTAACTTGCAGCAAATCCTTGACAACAGAGGGTCTTTATAAATCGGATCAAGTCACTTCCTAGTTTAAAAATCTCCCACAACTTCCCAAGGCTTTGACAGTGAAAGCCTACACTGAGCGTGACACTCGGAGCCCTGCTAACCACTCTGGGGGCGTTTCCTCATTCGGCTCAAGCTACCTCGGTGCTTCTGTTCTCTGGACTCACTGAACCTGTCCCAACTCCATGCCTCCACCCTTGCCGTCCTGCCCTACGTCTACTCAGCTGGCTCTACCCTGGCATTCACATCTCAACTCAGATGCCCCACCCCTCTGAAAGGTCTTCCCAGGGGACCCATCCTGGTAGCCCCTTACCTCTAACGACACACTCTCCACTAGAAGACTCTGAAATCAGTTCACTCATTTCAAAAGTTTGCTCGTCCTAAAATTAAAGCTTCAGGGGCGCCCAGTGGCTCAGTCAGTTGGGAGTCTGACTCTTGGTCTCATCTCGGGTCTTGATGGGCTCCGTGCTGGGCCTGAAGCCTACTAAGAAAAATAGATAGATAGATAGATAGATACATAGATAATTGATAGATGATTGATAAATAGATGGATAGACGGATAGATAGGAAGACAGACAGACAGACAGATACATAGATAGATTGATGATAGATCGATAGTCGGATAGATATATAGTAGATAGATAGATAAATAGATGGATGATTGATAGATAATTAATAGACATATAAGATAGATAGATAGATAATTGATAGATGATAGATAGATATTTAGATAGATAGATGGATAGATAGACTGATAGATCGGAAGATCGATAGATAGATAGATAGATAATAGATAGATCAAAGCTTCAGAAAAGCTTTGTTCAACATAATTTTGTTCAATGTTATTTCCCCATAAAGTGCTTGGCATATCATAAGCACTGACCATTTGTGCAGTAAAAGCAAACAGAAAAGAATACAAATGAAAGGTATTAACTTTAGGGCAGTTTTTTTTTTTTTTTAAGATTTTTAATGTTTTTTAAAAAATTTTATTTTTCAATGTTTATTTATTTTTGACAGAGAGAGAGAGAGACACAGCATGAGCAGGAGAGGGGCAGAGAGAGAAAAGGAGTCACAGAATCCGAAGCAGGCTCCAGGCTCTGAGCTGTCAGCACAAAGCTGGATGCGAGGCTCAATCTCACGAACCTCGAGATCATGACCTGAGCCGAAGTCAGATGCTTAACCGACTGAGCCACCCAGGTGCCCCATAAGCACTCACCATGTATGCAGTAAAAGCAAACAGAAAAGAATACAGATGAAAAGTATTAACTTTAGGACAGTTTTAAAAAGCAAACTTTCCTGGTGCACTTACCGTCAAATTAACGGATTTAATTAAACGTCGTTTGTTAGGAAAAATACATGCGCACCAATTTATTTGCGGGGGTAGAGGGACAAAACCTCTCACCGTGCAAAGACATGCGCACCTGTGAAAGATCCTAAGTGAGCTGAGTTCTGAATCCGCAAACAGAGAAAGAAAGTTCGGGATGAACTGGCTATTTTTAGTGCTTAGAGGTACCTCCTTGCTGCAGCTAATGTGAGAACCACACTCTCTTGCTCTTAATGCCTTGACATGCCAGGGGGGAGAAAGGCCTCTAAGGAGACAGGATTAATGAATTCTGAAATGAGAAGTAAAACACAGAAATTTAGTTCGTTTAAGAAAAGCCTCCATTGAAGGCGTTTGAGTATTTGAGGTCCTATTTGATAGAACTCAGATTCTACAGTGAAATTACATTGTGCGTTTAATTATTTCATATCATGTTTTAAAACAAATATATAAAACATAATTTAAAGACATGATTTTTTAAATGGGGAAAATCCATTCCAAAAAAAAAAAAAAAAAATCCTCTTTTCTTCCCGGTCCTGCATCCCGCACTCTGCTGTCTACACAGCCCCTACCCTCAGCCCCTACCTTTCATCTAACCTGACTTTAGAACTGTCTTCACAACTGAGAATCTCTTTCATCTGCCTGTAGAAATATATTTGTGGAACGGGTGCTCAGTGCTCCCGATTGTGAGTGCATATGCCCTTACACACAAAAAACATGTGTGGTAGAAAAGTTTCGTGTTGATTAAATTTGTATTAATCCCAGGCCTTTAAACTCACTAGAAGGGAATCTTTTTACAAAAGCAAGCAACACTCCCCATAACTGTTCTAAGTCCACAGACTGGGAGACTGGGCCGATGTAAGGCAGGTGGCACCTACACAGCCATGGGGCCTCCCTTCTCCCTCGGGTCGACTCTGGCTTTCCAGAAGGCCTGGGGGGACGACAGCATACCCTCAAGCCTTCTCCCACACGTCCCTTGTCTCCGAGGGAAACAACAGCATTATTAATTCAGGCACTGGCAGGAATGTGGAGGGGCTGGGGCAGGCTCCTGGCATGGAAACTCTTGGAAGACACAGCACTGAGGCAATCAGGAGAGCTGGAGCTGCGTGCCGGGCAAGGAATCCGTGGAAAAAACCTCACCTGGTTTCCTTCACTCTGTGGCTGGATTCAGGCCTCCTACCTCAAGGCCTCATGTGGCTGGGCCAGGCTGGCTTAAGGAGTTGGGGCACAAAGGACTCTGAGGGATACCTGGGTGGCTCAGTCAGTTACGTGTCTGACTTTCGATCTCGGCTCAGGTCGTGACCTCCCGGTTCGTGGGTTCGAGCCCCACATCGGGCTCTGTGCTTCCAGCTCAGAGCCCGGAGCCCGCTTCGGATTCTGTGTCTCCCTCCCTCTCTCTCTGCCCCTCCCCCGCTTGTGTTTTCTCTCTCTCTCTCTCACACACACACACACACACACAAAATAAATAAATAAACTTGAAAGAAAGAAAGAAAGAAAGAAAGAAAGAAAGAAAGAAAGAGGGCACGTCGGTCGAGCTCTGTGGATGGCATAAGTCCAAAGACTTCACCTGTATGCCACATCATTTGGATCATTTTTCTGTGTGGCAGCAAAAACCCTTGACATGATTGGCTCACTCACACCGCACATGTCTCTATGAGGTAGGATTAATATCACTTTCTACTGCCTTGAGGGAACTGAGTCACAAAGAGGCAGGAGACCTAGTGAGTTCACGTGACCTAGGCAGAGGAGGAGCTGGGAATGTATCCAAAGCCCTCTGACACCAGTGTCTAAGTTCTTGACAAGCACAGAGCCAGCACAGACAGGGATAGAAAACACAGACCCACACAACGTGGGTTCAGATCCTACCTCTGCTGCTCTTTAGCTGTGTGACTTTAGCAGGTTGCCAAGCTTCTCTGTGCATCAGTCACTTTAGGTATAAGCTGGGAATAACGATAGGAGCCACCACGTGGGGTTGCGTGTGCGTGAAATCAGCCACTCACTACGCGTGAGTGCTTCTCTGTGCCTGGGCTACAGCAAGTGCTGTGTGTCTAACGCGGTCTCCCCAGAGAATGGGGGTCCCTTCCCCCACCCCTGCCAGATGGGCGACTGGGCCCCTGCACTCCAAGGCCGAGCCAGTCTGCTCTGTGAGCCCTCATTGTGCCAGAGCCATATGGGGCCAAGCCGGGCAGCCTGCCTCCAGGGCCTTGCGGAGCACTTAAGGGAATTGGCTTCCGATTTTTTCTCACCGCATCCAGGAGCTCATGGGAGGCTGCGCTGAGGGTCAGATCTGAGGCAGAAATTAGAATTAAGCCTCCTCTCCAAATGCTTGAAGCTCTGCCATTAGCTCTCCCCACCCCCTTCTCCCCTCCCCCTCCCTTCCAGCCCTCCAGCCCTCACACCCTCCCCACCTCCCTCAAGTCCAGGGTTCTCAACGTGACTGCAAAGGCCCCTGGGAGGCCAGGGGGTCTGCAGTCTGCGAAACTGAGCGTGTGTGCGCCCACGCGAGCACGCATTTCTTGGGGAGACTTCCACAGTTAGTGTCCTGTTCTCAAAAGGGGTTTGCGATCCCCCAAACGTCAGGGACCCTGGCATTGATTCCATCGGATACGTCAATCTATTGGGCTGGGCTCTCCAGAAAAGGCCCCAAGCTGGAGTTAGGCATGCAGGGGGTAGCTGAGAAACTCCTGCGGGAGAGATGGGGGCGGGGGGGGGGGCGTTGTTGGAGAAGCAGAATTGGGGGGCAGTCAGGCAGGAGGGAAACCTACCCAGGAGCTGCTCGCTAGGGTTCTGGAGCACAGACGACTAGCAGAAGGGTCCCGCGCTGGACAGAAGTGCTGGGCCCCTGGACCACATGTTGGGCTCCGCAGTCCTAAGCAGAGTAAGGCCAGGTTTGAAAGCTGAGGTCTATCCTGAAGGACCCGTCACCCCGCCATGCTCATTGTGGCCGGGGCCTGAGCCCTTCCTGGAAGGGGGTCTGGGCGGTACACCCCGGTGCCCTTTACATGCCCTGGGTAGCCACTGCACCCAGCTTCTGGCCCGTCCTCCTCACAGTCCATCAGACTTGCCCAGGTAGATCCAGATCCAAGTGGCCCAGCCTAAGCCACACCAGGGGCCCCTTGCCCTTGACCTAGGAAATAGGAGTCCCTGAAGTTGACCTGCGGAAGAGAGCCAGAGGGATGTTGGACAGGAGAAGCAAGGGAAGTCTTTATCTCATGAATGGATTATATGCATGATGGTTGTTTGAAATTTGGGAACATTTTCTCACGGAAATCCTATTAGAAATGGTTCCCCGGGCTCATTTGCAAAAACCTATTAAATTCTTAGCTAGGTTTCAATAATAGGAAGGGTCATCCTGAGGTCGGAGGCCGGAAAGACCCCCCCCCCACCCCCATCCCACCTCTGAGTTGTCCAGGGAATCCTGCAGCAGCGGAGGAAAAGGAAAAATCTGCCAGCATCAGGGGGCAGAGGCAGTCTGAAGGAATCCAGGCTGGCAAGGGCGTCCCAGGACTTCCGCAGTAAAGGGAGAGGGGCTTAGCTGTAGAGAGACAGAACCCAGGGATGCGGAGACCCCCGGGGTCTGCGGCAGGTGGGGGGGGGGGGGATCCTGCAGCAAATGCACGCTGCTCTGTGCAGTGAGGTTACGCCGCCTCTTTACTAACAGGGTTTCTTGCCTGCCATCAGCCCAGGCCTCTTTGCGATCACCCTCCCGGAAAGGCTCAGCCTGGCTGGAAGGAGCCAAAGCGGCCTCCAGCAAGCTCTTGGTTAACCTCTGCGATGCCGGGCTTCTCCTCCCAGAGCGCCCGCAGCGGCAGAGCGCGCCCGAGGGGGACGTTCCGAAAGCGGCCACTAGAGGGCGCGTCCGCCCTTCCCTACTCCGGGAGCGTCCGAGGGGGCGCGGGTGGGGAAACCCTTGGTTGTCATGGCCCTTTAATGAGAAGGCTGTTCCCAAAGTGCCCTCCTCCCAAGGAAAGCTCCAGGCTTCTATTAAAGGGAACATCTTGGGGGGGTGGGTGATGGGTATTGAGGAGGGCACCTTTTGGGATGAGCACTGGGTGTTGTATGGAAACCAATTTGACAATAAATTTCATATATCGAATAAATAAATAAATAAATAAATAAATCAAGGGAACAGCTTCTTTATCCTCTAACATGAGGGACCTTCCATACAGCATCAATTAAACACGCTTAATGTGACCAGAGCGGGAAAACAGCTAACGGATAGAATGAAGGGTTGTTACCATTTTGAAACATTAAACCACCCATTTCGGTCTCCAGGGCGTGTAGATCAGCTCTGGGATGGGTCTCATGTTTGTCTATATGCCGCCGAGTCCTGTCCCCTCCTCAAACAGGCTGAAGATTGGGGGGCTTGCCTGGGTATGGTGTCCAGATCCTCCAGACCTGTCGAGTAGCCTTGCTTCGTACTAATTTTTCTCATTAGTACGCACATTGTCAGCACCTTCGTTACAATGTGGGCGCTGAAAAATTGGGCCACTGGTGATATTTTCTACACTGTTGACCTAATGTGTAGGACAGATTCTGGAAGGTTCCATCGTCCGGACCAAAGTAGGTCCACACTGAATAAACATGTTCCCAGGTGTGGGGTGTTCAAGGAGCACACGATGCACCAAGAAAAAGTGAACGGAAATCTCAAGCAAGAGCCACAGGTCTAAATTCTGAACTGCTGGAGGGGTGGGTCAGACACAGGATGCCATTAAGGTTGTGGCTTAGTAACTAACCAGAGGGTGAGGAAAGGCGCTTAGGAGAAATGCCCCTCTTTCCTTGGTTCCAAAAATAGTGATTTCCAAGCAGTTGACCTGCTTTTATCTCAACATTCATCCGTTTCCCTTTTCTGTTTACTCCTGGTGCCCGGCTTGTGGCCCTTTGGAAGGAAGTCTGTCACCCAGCTCGGTAAACTTTGTATTTTTCCTCACCTCACTCCTGGCTCCTTGTTACGTCTCCATTCTTTGTTTTTTTTCTCCTGCTCTTGTTTTTAGTGTGTATGAAGCTTATGGCTTGTGTCTCTTTTGTAAACTGCCTTAAATCCTTTGTGGAACAGAGCAAATGGCAAATAAAATAAAACAGACATCAGATACATTCTTTCTGTGGCACAGCACCAGGCCGAAGTGTGCGTGAATGTTTGTTACCTGTGATCCTAGGCAGGAAAGGAGACTTTTAAAGTTCTCTGCCAGACTGCCTGACTGGTGACATGTTCCGATAACTTTCCACTTCCTATCACCCTTAATTTGCTTACCCTGTTACTTGGACACCTCCAAGTCGCGTCTTCTAGACTTTTCTCTTTTGTATGTCATACCCAACCTCACTTTTCTGATTTTCTAATTTCGGAAAGTATATTCTAACGTCTCGGGTGGCTGAAGCAACAGATTCATTGTTTAAAAAAATTCACTTTGGTTTACACATTTAAACTTTTTTTTTTTTCTTCTCTCTCTCTCTCAGAAGACCTAAGTACTACAAACCAGCAATATCATTTCACCAACCCGGCTGGTCCCTTTGAAACGGATTAAGAAACGAAGAGAAAGTCACAGCGGTTTGTCTCAAAAACTCAGATACTCCCAAAGCAATACACGTTTTGGCTGCTGGTGTTGCTGTTACAAGGACTGATAGCCTTTTTGAAGGCCTCCTTTCCTGAATCTCAAAGGTTTGACCCCAAACTGGACACAATAGGTGCTCAACACTGTTTGGTAAATGAACGAATGAGTTAGCACAACCTAACCAAGATGCAGGGGAGGAATGAATGAATCCCCTGGGTCGGGCCTGGGTAGTTCCTAAATTACCCGGGTCCTCGAGTGGGACTGACTGACTTTCAGTGATGTGAGCATTTGCTGAACTGGTGTTGCTGCGGTTTTCTTGAGGAGGAAGGGACTGGGCCAGAAAAGGCTGGTCTCTGGAAAAGGCAGCTTTGAAGGAGAAAGCCTTGGTGGACAAGGAAAGCTTTTTTCCTTCTCTCCCCCATCACCTCCCCTCCCTCAGGTGTTAGCAACTTGCCATGTGAATGCCAGCAATGAAACCCCACGGTCCTGATCCCACAGTCCCTTCTTTCCCGGGCTCGCTTCTGAATGTCTGTCCTGAGAGGCTTTTTATTTTTTTCTTATTATTTTTATTTTTTGTGAGAGGTTTTTCATTTCTGAAGGTGTTATGTCATTGGCCAGGCCTAAAAATTTAAGAGAACAGAGAGGGTAATTACCCTGTGGGTTTGGGCTGGGTAAACAACCAATTTCTCTAATTCGGGTCAAAAGGTGGATGTACCAAGGACGCACATTTTTACCGAAAAAGTTCATTTATATTAGAAAATTCCACCAGTTGGTCTTTTTTCGACTCCGCAGATGCGTCTCATTCTCTCTGCCTCCTGCTTCTTTGGGTTTTACTTTGACTCCTTTTTTTAGGACTCTGAAACATCCCAGTGTTGTGGGGCCGGGCTTTACAAGAAGCAGACAGTGCTTGGTGAAGGGGGGCCTCTCAGCAAGCTGGAAACATTTACTTTCCTAACCAGCTTCCCTCCCTGCCAAGGAATCCGCGAGCCTGGGGAAATGCTTTCCCTACTATGTTTACAAAGCACTAAATTTTCGAAGTCATTAATTCCCTTCATAAAGAAAGGGCCTAATGGAGTTTTCTATTAGTCATTGAGATAGCGGTTATAACCCTGAAAGATCCAGAAAGCAATAAGGAGCCTAAATTGAAGCGGGTGTAAGGTGGGGGAGGGGGGGCAGCAAAATCAGTTCTCTTTTTTCACCGTCAGATTTCTCCGGCTCTAGAGGGAAATATTTTGAATGTCTTCATCGCTACCTCACACATTTGTTTATTTTGTTTTCCTTTTCAGAACACTGGGAAGTGTTGTTGTGTAGACACAGACCTAGTCCCCCTCCAAGCATGTGTTTCTCAAAGGAAGCTTCTTTGTCCCGAGGGTTCTGGCTAACTGTGTCCGGAACGGAGCACCCCGCATGGGGGAAGGGGGAAGGGAGGAGGGGGGAGGCTCAGGGTCTCAGCCCCGAGGGGCAGGCACCAGAACAGAGGTGCTGGCTGGTGTGCCCAGAGGGCCAGCAGAAAGGCCCAGTGCTCCAACTCTCCTTGGAATCCAGGCTTCTGGGGAGACTGTTAACCCTTTCAGGGCCTTAACCCTGCAGGGACACCCTCCTGTTCCGAGCTCCTGCTTGGCCATCCCTGGGTGGGTTCTGGGGGAAGGAGAGGGGACGTTACTCTTGGTCTGGGCACTGCTCCCTGCACAGCCCAGCCCCCAGGGCCTTAACAGGA
Organism: Panthera uncia; assembly: GCF_023721935.1. Classification (NCBI taxonomy): domain Eukaryota; kingdom Metazoa; phylum Chordata; class Mammalia; order Carnivora; family Felidae; genus Panthera; species Panthera uncia. The sequence continues at coordinate 9,530,309 of NW_026057576.1, read as the reverse complement.
CCCTCCACAACTCCCCAATGATGAGTCCGGTAAAGATTCCTACGGACTTCGGCATAGATTTGTTTTCTAGAGAATGTCCTGAGACTCCAAATGGCTCTCAGAAGTGTCACCGTGGCCAGAGAATCCACTGGAAGCTGTGTCGGCGGGGAAAGCGGGAGTTTTCAAAATAGGGCCCACAGACCTCCCACATCAAAACCACCGGCAAAGCTTGTTAAAAATACAGACTCTCCCCCACAGCGACCACCACCAGCACTGCCCGCTACAAACTCAGAATTTCTCCGGAGGGTTAGGGGAATGGCAGGAAAGACCAGGAAGCGTTCCTGCACCTGCCTCTGAGCCCCTGAGGCATGCAGGCCTCTTGGCCTCCTCTGATGGTCCCCGAAGGCTTTCTCTCCAGATGTAGAAATACTGGGCTCCCATGGGAGAGGGCATGCCCGAAGGCCACAGGGGACCCCGAAGGCACGCTGTCCCCATGGAGCAGTCAGCAGGCTGTGCCTGCCAGCCTTCTGGACCCTGAATCTTCTTGCGCACATTGGTGTCTTCACCTCAATGCTCCCGGGTAGAATCCAAGAGAGTATTAGAGTCTCTCCATAAAGTGCTTACGAGTGTGGATTTCAGTTACCCTGGAGATGGCCTTTGTCCCCCCGGGGCTGCCTGTTTGGCATGTGGGCCTGGCCCTATCCTATTCACATTCCTAGAGAGACACTGCGGGAGCCATATTGGGTGGAAGAAATTTACAGAGAGGCACGGGGATCAGGGATGCCTGTAGCAAGAAGAATTCCCAACCTCTGACTATCGGATGCACCCGGGGCATGTTGGCCACTGTAGCACCCACGTGGGACCCACCTCCTCGGGAGGCTTTCAAAGATGCTGGGATTTTCTTCTTGTGTTCGTCTTTCCTCTGTGCCAAGCCTTTAGAGGCAAGGAGCCAGGAGCCAGATCCTGGCCCTGCCTTTTATAGATATGCGATCTTGGGTACATTAGTCTCCTCCTCTGAGCCACAGATGGCCTTACCTGCAAAACAGAAAAAATAATAATAGTCATGATATTCCTGCGGCATCAATGAGATGAAATCTCATACCAAGTGCTTGGCTGGCGCTTCAGCGGATCTATTCCTCCCCTGCCTGCCGGCAGCATTCTTGCTGGGTGTCCACACCAGGAACTTGGGCATGTACCTGCACACTCAGAGAAATGGGGTCAGGGAACCAGTCGAACTGCCTAAGTTCCACCAGTGATCTGTCGTGCCCTGATAGTTAGTTACTCCTGATGTTGAGCGGAGATAATTATCGCTCGATTCTCAAAGCAACAAGTTGCCCAGTCTGTCGATGCGACCTCCCATCGAGACATATGATCCCCCAAGCTAGGGGTGGAGGATGCCAGAGCTGTCTTGCCCCTCAGATTTTCTTCTGAGGCCCCCCATGCTGGGGGTGGCTCTGAGCGCGGTAAATATTTATGCACATGTCTTGTGTAACTATCGTGGATCTGGGTGCACCAGGAGCCATGGAGAAACACGCTGGCACCCAAGGGTCCCAGCTTCGAGAGACAGCGTTGAGGCCAAAGATGGGGAGTCTGTCAGCTACCAATGGCTGTCATAGCAGAATCCTGCGGTCTGTTCATTGTCTTGGAAACAAAGTCTTGAATTGGGAGGAAGAGAAAGCAACGGTAATTAAAGCTTTCCTTGGGCAGAGCTTCCCAGTGAAGGGAATTGGCACATTTCTTGTGTGCCCATTAAGCTCCAGGCGCTAGGCTAAGAACTTCACATACATTGAATGTTTTAATCCTTACAACAGCCAGAGAAGGGACTGAGGTTGTCACCAAGAAACAGAGGTCAGAGAGGTTAAATAGTGTCCTCAGAGTTTTACAGCTACTCAGCGCCGGAACCAGGGGACGAAGCCAGAGTTGGGACCTGTACCAACGGAGAAAGGGAACCAGTCCTGCTCTTTTTAACCCTGAAGCCTTGCTGGTGACATGCTCTCGGAGACTGGCTATCCTTGAGACTGGGGAGAAGGCTCCTGTCTCCAGGGAATGCCTCCGAGCTTCCCGACTAGGTGGATGCTAAACCCCTTCCTGATGCCTCGTGGATGCCCACTGGGAAAATATGTTCTGTGCTATCTCAAAAGATGTATATATTAAGACTCAAGGGAATGGAAAGACATCAGAGACAAAAGAAAATAGATGCAGGATTGAGGTACTGTGCTACCCGTAGGCAGAGAGAGAGGAAGCCCACTCTACCTTCATCTTCAAGCCCCGCCCATTGGCAGGCACTGTCCCTCTGCTTCTCACACAGACCTCTGGATCCACCGGCCAGGCCCTTCCGCCCTCTGTTCCCTGGATTGCCCGCAGCCACATTTACTTCTGGAAGTTCCTCCTTACATGGGTCGGCGCCTCGGCTCTTCCGATGCAGCCAGACTGGCACAGCCTGCTTCTTCTCACCCGCTCCTACTCCTTCTGGACGACCTCATAACTGCACGTGTAGACACTCGTCCCTTCTGCGAACGGTGAGCTCCGCCGAGGCGCTCCAAGGGTTGTCGTCCAAGGGTTGGCCCCCGGAAGGCACACAACACATGCTAAATGTCAGGCTGAACGAAGGGATGGCGGCCTGGGAATAGAAACTTCGTGCCTCCGATCCACATTCCCAGACGGAAGGATCTGTCTGGTCATTGTTTTCGTTGCAGACGGAATGCAATGCTTTCTTATTCAGAGAGAGTCAGGACGACCTTGTTCCCTGAGATGGTAAACATCTACGCCGCCTCGTGGAGAGCTCCTAGGGAATAACCAGTAACTAAGCAGTGGTTGAATGTTCACAGGATCATTGAAAAATGAGACGAAGAGGGCCTCTAGAATTCAAAGACAATAAACAACGCTGAAAAACTATTTTTTAGATTTCCGAGCAAGTATTTCAGTAGCTCCTGGGACAGTTCACTTCACTTTGTAAGAGTCACTTCAGTAACTCAAAAGCATTCACTGAGCACCTCCCGAGTGCTTGAAGCTCCGGGGGAAATTAAGATCTTCTACACAGAAAGTGCTTTATGACCCTCAGCACATGTCGCGGAACGCTTCTGTGTTTCTCGGCGTCTTCACGAGGTGGGCAGAACGGCGGCTGCAGAAGGTGCCCTTGTCCTAACACCTGCAGTGAATGTGTGACCTCACATGGTCAAAGGGACCTTGCAGATGTGATTACACGGAGGGTCCTGAGGTGGGGAGAACACCCTGCCTTATCTGGGTGGACTCAGTGTCATCACCAGGGTCCTTATAAGGGGGAGAGAGGAGGGTCAGGGTCAGTCGTAGGGGATGAGACAAGAGAAGCCCATGGTTGGGAGGTTGGAGCCATGTGGCCAGGAACCGAGGAAAATGGGCAGCCTCCAGAAACTGAAAAGGGCAAGGAAAGGATTCTCTCCCAGAACATCCAGAAGGAGTATAGTCTTGCTGATACGTCCATTTTAGACTTTTAGGTTTGTGTCATTTATTACACGCATCTTTACAACAGAGATAAGGATACTCCTTACCTCGTGGGCTCTGCCGTTAGATGATACGTGACAGAGGTCCAGAACAGCGCCAGGCACGTGGCCATTTAGTCAGCTGTCGTTATGATAATTCTTATTTTATTGTTCTTTATTTGGGAGATCTTCTGCTGTGGGGTAGGCAGACCCCCTCCGTATTCATAAAACGAACCAGTATTAAGTCCTCGCCAGACCCCAGGTCCTCAGTAACCCCGGGGACCAGAGAGAAATTGAATGGCTTTTCTGACCTCAGGGGCTCCTGGCAGGCAGGGAAGGCAGGCAGCTTAACATGAAGGCCAGCACGGGGTGACAAGACTCAGTTAGGGGCATGCCCAGGATTGGGAGTCCAGAGGGAGGATCTCTGGTGGGAAGCAGGGTGACTGGGGAGGTCCCTCTAATGAAGGAAGCCTTGAGCCAAGAACTGTAGACAGCAGAGGCTGCCGGGCCGGCAAGAGGAGGGGTTTAGGTATATTGCAGGCGGAGGGACCAGGGGGAGCCGTGCACGGAGGCAGCCCTCTAGAGAAGAAGGGTTGGACAGCTGCCCAAGATCCCACAACCGAGACTCAAACCCAGACCTTCTGCCCTAGCCCTGTCTGCTGCCCTGGGGATACTCTGCATGCACGTGACCTAGCTGCTGGCAGGCCTCAAGGACAGCATGGTTTACCCAGAGACGACTGGATACAGGGTAAGGACACAATGTAAAACCACCATATTTGAGAAAGCTTAAGAATAAATGGTGGCGAAATTCCACCAGGAAGGTGTAAAAGAACCAGATTTGGGAAGATTTAAAGAGGGAAGAACATGAGTTGGACCCTACGGGTGGGTAGGATATGGACGGTTGGGGGCGGCGGGTGAGGGAAGTACCTTCTCAGCATCATGGAGGCCAGTCCTCCCGGAGGCAGGCCACTGGGTGAGCGTGGGGACTAGCCACAGGAGCCCAGAAGGCAAGGATGATGGGCTAGCTGTAGAAAGTCATGTGGGGCCTTGAAAGCTCGTCCCAGACAACACTTTATTCGGAGCGTATTTGGGGAGTCTGCTGAAGGGTCCCTTTGGGTAGTAGGAAGCCATCAGTGTATCAGACACACTAACGGGTCTGCCTCCAAGACGGGACTTACCTTTCTGTCTCCAGCAGACAGCTTCTCCTCCGTTATTTGTTGACCTGAACGGAGATTTGTAGGATGGATAGGAAGGCAGGGGGGGAAATCTGGTTTCTGATCTAAATGCTACTTATAACTGAGTATAACTGACTATTGACTCAGTTGTTGAAACAGGAGCTGAAAACGGGATTTCGGCACCGGATTCTGATGGTAAGACGCAAAGCCTTCTCTGTCTTCTGAGCCTTAGCACAGTAGGATTCCTGCCCACGCCAACCCCGCACGCGGGGAGTTGCCGAGCAAAATGGGTGCTTGGCTGCCAAAAGGTGCCCAAAACTGTGCACCAGAAGTAATGGTAACAATAGGACATGTAGAATGCTAAGAAACTGCTGGCAAGTAGAATGAATAGCAGGGACCACAACTTGAACTTGGGTGAAACGAGGCGCACTTCGATTCAGACAACCGAATGACGGTTGGAGCAGGGACCCAAATTCAGACAGAACCTTCCAGCCACTTCTGCCACATGCTTCTCTCTGCATGTTAGCATCACTGTCACCAAAAGGTAGTGGATCTTTTCCTCCAGGACGTGGGGGACACGACCACCAGCGGCGTCCAGGCTCTTCTCTCCCTCCCAGTGAGGACCCCTCTCCTCCACCAGCTGCAGTTCCGATAAATGTCAGGGAGGGACCGTCTCCAATGTCCTCCCCTCAAGGGGACTGAAGCCAGGGAGGCAGAGTCACAGAAAGGGACGACAGCCCCATTTTGGTCCAAGTGGCTGGCGTCGGGGGACACAGCAGGTAGTTTCATCAAAGAAGGGCTTGGGTAGCGAGAACACTAAGGCACTATTCCGGGCCGGCAAGCCAGCTTCAGGATTCGCACAACAGCTTGTGGCAAAGCTAGGCCTGGAAGGGTTCTGTTCTCTTTCGGGCATCACAGCCTGTGTTCCCAGGTCGTCCCGTCTGGCCTCTGATTCCTGGCGAATCCAGGAGAACTCACTTATCCCTTCACTGGAGTCAGTCTCCGCTCTCTCCCCAACTTCCCTCTGCATGGGGTCCTCTGAAGTTCCCGGTGCCTGCAGTTCAAAATCCAACTTTGGGGGCGCCTGGGTGGCTCAGCCGGTTAAGCGGCCGGCTTTGACTCAGGTCATGACCTCACGGTTCATGAGTTCGAGCCCCACGTCAGGCTCTGTGCTGACAGCTCAGAGCCTGGAGCCTGCTTCGGATTCTGTGTCTCCCCCTCTCTCTGCCCCTCCCCGACCTGTGTGCATGCACTCTCTCCCTCTGTGTCAAAAATAAATAAACATTTTTTTAAAAATTCAACTTTACCATCAAGTTAACATTATGTCAGGTAGGCACAGCAGTGAGAGAGACATATCATGGCCTAACGTTCTTGTCAAAGACTCACGAGATCCTACAGCTTAAAAATGTAAGGTGTGCGTGGGTGAGATCAGATTAGGTTGCCCTCAACTGTTCATCAGAAGTTGACAGACACCGCCCCCGATGACTACAAATTTTACATCCACGGTGACCGATCGGGTCATTGGTCATTGCCCTGACAGGTGGTGAAATCTTAGCCGTGGGCGAGCTCACTTGTTGAGAAAAAGGCCTTGCGCTGCGTGAAATGTTGACTGAATTTACGGATAGTGCAATTGTACCTGCACCTCCTGCCTTCAGCTGTTGTTAAGACCAGAGGCCGCCCGACTGGTTACATTTTTGTTTCAAATCCTCCTGCACCACTGATCCTGAGTTGACCGCAGCCAGATTCTAGAGCATCAGAATCTAGCTCCCACTTGTTTGTCACTGGCCCCCACGGCCAGCGCTGGCTTTTCTGCGCTGTGTCATCTGCTGTGATACCCTGAGCTCAGCCTCGAAGGCCACCCTCTAACTGTGGGTCAGCCAAGCCCACAGCCTCCTTGGGGGACGCAGCAATGACAGAACCTGCCTGTGGCTAAAGTGTGCTATGTTTTTCTTAAGGGAGGCTATTTAAAACAGAAGCCTTAATTTTCTGGTTAGCTGGCCAATAGAAGTTCCATCCGTCCTTGATTGTCAGATAGCTGACTGCTATTGCCCGGGCTAGTTATCACTTAGAGAAACGGAGAAGGTGGGTTCATTGCACCCGGAGACAAACTCCGTCCCTTGGCCCCCGGGGTACATCCTGGGCCTTAGCCAGCCGGCTTGGAAAGTCTCAGATGGGTGAATGGGGAGAGCAGAGCTCATCCACTTCCCCTGCCCCCGAGTGTCATCCTGATGTGCAGAGGAGAGTGAGTTCAAGCACTGAGAACCCACCCCTGCGTGTAAGAGCAAACCAGTTGGCTCTGTTGGAGCAGGCTGGGGGTCCGGGAAGCTGCACTGGCGTGGGGCTTCAAACGGCAATCTGGCCAAAGGTCCCCTGGCGGCCTGAAGGAGACTGCATGTAAGTAAGCCCTGCACTGAAAACAACAGAGCCTTGAGGCCGGTGGTTTATTGGGTGTTTCCAGTAAAGATGCAGAGCCCGAGGCCTCCCAGCGGAATCCCTGGCACAGTAACCCGGCACACATTTATCTGGCCACATTTGCACTCTTAAGCACTTGGGGCTATCCAGAAAAGGGGCCGGTGTGCCTTTCCAAGCACCACGGCCGCCTGCCTCGGAAATCAAAGCTGCATGGTCAGATTCAGATGGGAGGAGCCACGGTGCTCAGCCAGAAGCATTAAAGGCTCGGAACAGAACGGCTCCTCAACTGCAGGCAAAAGTGTGCTTTTTCTTAAACCACGAACCTGGAATGTGCCCTCTGATGATGATTACAGGCCAAATCAACACCCAAGTGATGGAAACCAGGCCCACGCTCTGCTCGCGGTGTCCAGACCGGGACAGCTGCGTCCTAATGGGATCCAGAAGCCCTACCCTGCTCGCTAGCAGGCCCTCGGGGGAGGGGGCACCCAGGCGCTGTTCTGAAGGGCTGCTTGCCAGCGTGGGGGCTCAGCAGGTGTGCACCAGAGTCAGCCCCATCCCGCACAGGGACGCCTTGCAGGGTGACAGGAAGGGGCTGTGGTGCTGGGGTCAGCCCATCTGGACAGAGCTCTTCCCCCCGCAGCTCAAACCATGACCTATCTGCCTGCAAATCTCTCACTACCACAAAACTACACCCGGAAAGGTGGGGAAAGCTTGCTCTCTTTGCACTTGGTGGAAAGGATGTTTCTATATGATACGTAAGGAGGCCCCATGATAACGCACTCACGACAACAGAAGATCGGATGAATAGACAGAGAAGGTGATGGGCTCCTGCCCTCTACCCCCACCTCTCCTGGCCATTCCGCCTAACTCATTACAGCACACGCCCACCTTTTATGGGACCGAGCTCCGGGGGCCCTACTTGGGAATTTTACAGAGAAGTCAGGGCAGAACATGTGCTCGGGTCCCCGCGGGACAGCAGACCCAGACTTGCCCTTGTTAATAAGCTGCCGCCTCACACAGCTCTGGGGAGGGTATGCGGCTGATGCTTAATTGCCCACCATTTTGGATGGCATCTGAGGCAAAGGCACGAGATCCAGCTGTTCCTTCCAGAGCCTTCTTCCCCATCACCATTACTGGAACCATTGGTCCTAAGAAATGAAGCATTCTTGGAAGGTTGGATTCTTGAGAGGCTGGAGACGTGCTCATCACTCATCTTGCTACATGTGATTGTCAACGACATTCTCGGGTGTCATGGAGCTACAATTCCTGAACAAGAAAGAATAGTATCTTCGCAACAGCTTCAGCCCAGAAGATGAACTTGAAGAGGAGACATCCAAGTATGGAGGGGGTGGGGGGGGGGATCCATTTTCCACATTTAATATTATTCAGGCTTTCCGGGAAAGAAATCGTGGTACAGTTGAGACCTGGCTACACTCTCAGAGGAAGTTTTCATCACTACCTAGAGCCCCGGTCTCTTTAAAGGGGCAGAACTCTCCAGATGTTACTACAAGGCTGCTGTGATCTTCCTCGGGTCACCCCACAAGCAGACAAGTCAACAAACCCACTCCTCACAAACATAATTGTGTGAACTTCACCCTGCCCTCTGGCTTCACCCACGGGAAGTGCACTCCAGAATATACTGGAATATTCCAGAACTTCCTGAGAATTCTAGAATACCTGTGCTCTCCCACTAGGCCTGCCCAGTTCTCTGCTCCAGAGCACGTGCAGGTTTTACACTCTCCCACTTACAGGTTCCTCCCCTACATGAACTGAACTGGAGTTAGGAGACTGCTTGTACTCGGTGTCTATTGGCTCACTCCTCAAATTTTGTTTGCTATTCAGTACGTTCTCACTATTTTGCATTTCCTTTTTCTCGAATTTTTAATCACAGTCCACAGTGGGTGTGTGAGAGGCAGGAGAGTCACATCTGGGAGTTTTGTCAGGTGGTAGCAATTGAAGGACTTCTCTGACCCCCAGAGGCAGTTCTACTCCTTTGTATCCTCAACCTTCAGTATAAAAGCTCAATACGCTTTTTCACATTATATGGTGACTGTTGATATGCCTTCCCCTAGAAAATAACACCATTTACTGAGCACTTCCTACGTGATAGTGTTTAACGTACATTATTTCCATTCCCTTAAGATACGTATTCTTGGGGCGCCTGGGTGGCTCAGTCGGTTAAGCATCCGACTTCAGCTCAGGTCACGATCTCACAGTCCATGAGTTCGAGCCCCACGTCGGGCTCTGGGCTGACGGCTCAGAGCCTGGAGCCTGCTTCCGATTCTGTGTCTCCTTCTGTCTCTGCCCCTCCCCCCTTCATGCTCTGTCTCTCTCTGTCTCAAAAATAAATAAAAACGTTAAAAAAAATTAAAAAAAAAAAGATATATATTCTTTTTTCACCTATAACAGATGAGAAGCTAGTGTTCAGAAAGGTGAAGTAACTTCTCCAACATCACACAGAAAAAGATTGGGCAGAGAAATCAAGCTTCCGTTGGGCAGGCCTGGCTCCAAAGCCAACTCCCTCTCTGTTCCTCACCTGCCGGTCAACATCCTATAAACCTGAGGTCCGGGCTCAGACTTTCCTCTCTGGCCTGAAGGTTAACGCTGGGACTGAGACGTTTCGTGGGACGTGGGACTTTTGGTACTAAAACCGGGACAGTTGGTCATCGAGGGAGGGTGGACATCTGGACCTTAAGGTGGGCCTCAGGTTGGAGTGCAGATGCCAGGGGGTGAAGAGCCAAGAGAAAGAATATCCACTATGTACAGAGAAGCCCCCTGCAGGACAGACCCTGCAATGACAAGTCTTCCAACTTTGCGGAGGGTTACAACTTGAGTCTCCAGTCCAGAGCACCGTCATGATCATTTGGATAGTGGACGTGGGTTTTGTCAGTGGGTAAGATTTGCCAAACATTAGAGAAACATCCCTAAGGTTTTCTTCCCTTTATGTGAATTCAAGGAATCTAAAACTAGATAAAATTTTTGAAAATATTCATGGATCCCCTGGACTCACCCTCCTCGAATGCTCATCTCTAAGAAGGCTTCTGGGCCCACATGACCCAAGTTCCTTAGGGTGCTCCAGATCCGATGCCTGCCAACAGCTCCCATGCCATCCCCCTGCGCGCGCACACACACACGCACACACCCCACATGACCTCGTCAAAGTGTCCTTGCAGCTTCCCTCCATGCTTCTGCACATGCCGTGGCCATGGGTTAGACCAAAGCTCTCCTCCCAGAGCCTCCCGACTACCTGTCCCCTGCCTGGGTCACATGGCACTGTCCTTCTCTGTTGTGGATGCGTGTTTATCTCACCCCTCGAGGCTGGCACACCAGGGCTGTGTCTTATTCCTGGGTTCTCAGGATCCACCACGGTGTTTGGCAAGCAGATGATCAATAGGTATTTGTTTCAATGACATGGACGCAGGGGGGCTGCAGAGGGCGTGTGGTAATGAACGACCCCAGCTGGAAGGGCACCTTGCTCTGGGTTGCAGCCACAGGCAGCTCCAGGCTTACAAGCCTACTGTTAGCTTCTAACCAGGGCTACTCAGTTCCCGGCAGCTGTGGAGGCCACCCCATGGTTGCCATGGGAACCAGCCACTCACAAAGCCTCTGGGGCCCCGAACTCCACCCGTGCTCCCTGCTGCAGAGCCTTCTCAGATGCTACCGTGGGAACGGCCCGGGTGCCAGCGACTCTCTCCAGCCCACCCCTTAGAGTTGCCTCGGGCCAGAAGATGGAGGCCGGGCCCTGGCCGTGATCCCCGTACAGCTGCTTTTATGGAAGAGTGCACTCCAAGTTGCAAAGTTCCAGTAAGTGAACTCCTGGAACACAACCTGTGAGATAAAGGGGCTTGGCTCTAGGCAGCTGGTCTGAGAAGGGTGAGAACCAAGAAGCAGGCAGTTGGGCAAATGGAAGAGGGATAGGACCTCCTTTATCTCCAGACTGGGGGTGGCAAGTCCGATGCTGGCAAATCGGGGAGTTGGGGAACGTCGTCAGACCTGCCGATGGTGGGTCCCAGCAGTCACTTTACCAACTGGCAATCGGTGGAGTATTTCGCAGATGAGGGAACTGAGGCTCAGAGAAGTTAGCTGAGTCAGTGTTGGTTTCTTCTTCCTGGGCACACGTTGCATGGCCTCCCTTGCAATTAGGAGCGGCCATGTGGCTGTCCAAGGGATCTGAGAGGAAACAATGTGGGCCCCTTCCAGGCTTGGTCAAATCTCCCACGCACGCCTCCACGCCCTGACCCTCTTATGGCCGGGTGGGCTGATGATGACCCCCAGGCAACCTTGGAAATGATCAGTGACCTGGTGAAGATAACAGAGCCTCCACCGGTTCAAGTCCATGAATGACTGTGCTGAGTGGGTTCCCCCACAAATCTCTGTACCTGCCCAGAAGTATTACTTGAACAGAAAATAAACTTCTAGTGTGATGTTACATGTCGAAGTCTGTTTGTTGTTACAAGTAGCCTTCCCTAACGGATAGGACAGGACAGTCCTGTCTGGCTTTCAGCTTCGTTGTGCCACGTCTCACAGGTCAGGGCTAGTTCCAGGGCAACTCGTGGCATCTGAGATATATAGGCTCAGTTGGACAAGTCCAGAGATGCTGGGATCAGAGCTGTTTTGTTCATTGCAACAGCTGCTTCCTATGCTCTGGAGGCCTTCCAAGAAGCTGGCTCCAAGACAGAGCATGAATTGTCCCCATGACATGTTCCCAGGGAGATTATGGATTTTCTGCCTGGTCTCTGGTACTTAAAAGGTGTTCTATAAATACTTATTGGATGGATGGATGGATGGATGGATGGAAAATAGCTTCTACTATAGGGTTCCTACTATAGGGAAAGGAGAGAATGTCCTAAATATAGGGCTGAGAGTCTAATTGAGACACCGGAAGGTAGGTAAAGAGAGCTGGTCTCTCCAGTGACAATACCCATTTGCAATCCAGCTGGGTTGAGGGCAGTAGGTGACCAGAGATGGACAGGCCCAACGAGGCAGCCAATGTGTGGCATTAAGTGGCCCCTACTGCTGAAAATGCTTCACACCCATCCCCAGCCAGGGCTGGGCTTGCCACTTCCTCAAATAAAAGCACAGGATGTCCAGTTAAGTTTGAATTTCAAATAAACAACTACTATCTGTCCCTATAAAACTTGGGACATACTGGTACTAAACAATTATTCATCTTTTAAAATCTTATCTTCAAATTTAACTGCATGTCCTGTAATTTCATCTGGCAACCCTAAAGCAGGCTGCCCAATAATTGATCTAGTCTGGACAAATGGAGGAGGGAGCTGACATGGGCTGATCAAAGACCATTGTTTCAGGGACTCAGTCTCACTGTCAGGGCGGTTTGCCTCGTGTGGATAACCAGGAGGCATAAGACCTGTAGCAACTTCATTTGGCCTCTTTCCTGCATTCTGGAAAGCATGCTAAGTATGGAAAATGGCAGGTCTATAAATAGTGGTGTAAATTAGAACGGGGGGAAAAAAAAAAAAACAACTTTGGCCTTCAGTCCATTAGATCCAGAAAAGAAATCCTTCCAAGCCAGTGACTGTTTATTAAATGTGAAACATACAACCTCATTCATAACAGAATTTATGGAACGGGGGTACAAGGGGCCTTGCTGTTTTCAACGTTTAGAAGAATTCTCTGTGTTTTTTTTCAAGATTCTCAAAACAAATATCATTCACATATAGCTACTGTCTTTGTCCAAAAGCTGATATTTAATAAATAGTCCACTGTCGGCCCAGAATTCTTGGTGGGTCTTTACTTAGACACTGTTGTTCTCTCCCTTTGGATTCGACACAATTTTAGCTTATCTTAATATTCCTAGCAGCCATGGGAGAAAGTTCTAGAGGCAAAAGGAATCTAACCTCACCCCTTTTCCCCCACACTGATCACATGACAAGTTTACAGGAAAATCTCCGAGAGAAAAGGCAAGAGGGCTGAAGGGGTAAGGCAAAATCACCATCCTGGGTCGGGAGGTTTGGTTTGAGACAGCTACCACCACATGCTGGCTGGTGTTATGATGCCTCGTGTTAGTAACAAGATTCGGAGCTGCATCTAAGCATCACATTGTGCCAGAACCTCCATCATAATCACCCTCATTGGCCACGTGTTTTACTTGTCACTGTCCCCCACTGGTGTCCCTATTTTAAGGCTTGCCTCACGGCAGGCCATGCTCAACCCAGCAGCAGCCAGAGGGATCTTTGTAAAATGTCATTCTCCCATTTTAAGCCTTCCCACGATTCCCAGCCCTCTAAAAAATATATCCACACCCCTTGGTGTGGGCTACAATGCTCATGACTCGACCTCTCTGACCTCACTTTCTTCTACTCTCCCCAACGGCATTCACCCCACCCTACCAACACTGGCCTGCCTTCTTCTCCTCAAACACACCAAGCCTGATCCCTGCTCAAGGCTCTGCATGAACTGGTTACTGTGTTTGAAAAATTCTTGCCCTCGGTGTTTGGCTGGCTGCTGCCTTTTGTCATTCAGGTAACAGCTTAAAATTGCCTTGGAGAGCAGCTTTTCGAGATCATGAAACCTAAAGTAATTCCCTCCCCCATCCCTCCCCCTCTCCTCACCTTATTTTATTTCATTTTTATCATCACACTTACCACTAGCTCATAATTTGTTATTTATCTGTTTATTGTCTGTATCCTTAAAATAAAATCTAAATTCCAAGAGGACAGAGATCTTATTTGTCCTACTCAACCCATATCCCCAGTGCCCAGAACGGCATGTAGGCTGTCACTATATGAGTCTTGCAGAAACTTTTTCAAAGCTTTGTCGTATCACCAGGCACCAGATCCTTCTGAAGGCAGCATCATGAAGAAACCCTCATGAAGACAGCATATACACAGACTGATCATGCTAGTGAATATTGATCCAGGGCTTACCACATGCCTAAGCACTTGACATGTATAATTAATTCCCCTAATTCTCACCATAGCTCTAGGAATTCTGTTATACACGATCCCATTTTACAGACAAAGGCCTGGAGCACAGGTGGGAAAAGTAACTTGCCCATGACCACACCGGGGTAAGAGTTGCCTGGATGCACCCAGGAAGTCCACCTCCAAACTGTAGGAACCGTTCACTGAGCTGTGCTGGTAACCCCAAATAAACCCAAATCCTGGGACATAAATGGGGCAGAGTCCAAGCTAGTTTCTGAAAGATATTCCCCGTGAAGCTTTTGGTTGTCCATGTTAGTTTGTTTCATCTGTAGAGTTTCGGTCATATATTCAACGTTAGGAAGAAGGAGAACCAATTGTGATTTGGCAAGAATTACAAGAGAGCCAAAGACAGAAGAGGACGAAGGCCATGAAGGCCTCAATAAACCAGTGTCTTCTGCGTCTCATCCATCCATCCATTTGTCTCTGACTCAACACACGTGTTTTGACCAACTAACCACTGCCGGGCGCTATTCTAGGCACATTTGTCCATCAAGAGGCAGTAAGGTCGAGAAATATGGAGCACCCAGGAATAGAACCATGCTGCTTTATAGGCCCATGAGGGGTCTGGGAGCAGGGTATTCGAGGCAGTGGGGGCAGCAAGTGTAGAGGCCCTCAGGCAGGAACACGCCTGGCATATCTGGAAGACGAGGAAGGAGTGGATCTGAGATGGAGAGAGCAGTGGTGATGGACGGGGTCAGAGGAGAAGAGAGAGGCCTTACGGGTGTTGTAAGGTATTGGAATTTTACTCTGAGTGGATGGGAAGCAATGATTTGACTCATCGTGTTTAAAGAATCACTCCGGCTGCTCAGACACCATGGGGTCCCCGCAGAAAGCAGACCAGCTATGGTGGTGGTTCTGCCCCCTAGTGGACATTTGACAATGTCTGGAGACATTTTTGGCTGCCACAACTTGAGGCGGAAGGGGAGAGTGCAACTGGAATCCAGTGGGTAGAGGCCAGGGATGCATGCTGGCCTCCTATAGCGCACACAAAGCCCCCACAACAGAATTACCCAGCCCAGAACGTCAGTAGCGCTGAGGTTGGGAAATCCAGAGTCAGGGAATTACTACAACAATCTAGGCAAGAACCAAGCACCTACGATGTGCCAGGCAATGCACCGGGAACTGAAGATACCACAACGAACAAAACAGACGAGGTGGGCACCCTCACGGAGCTCCCCTTGAAGTGATGGCGGAAGCTGAGAACAGAGCAGAGATTGGCAGGGGGGTAAGGACGGTCAGATTTTTTTTTTTTTTTTGAATGTCTGTTGAAGGTAACACTGACAGAGTTTGCTCAGAACTGGATGTGCAGAAAGCAGAGTCAGACTTGACTCCAAAGCTTTGTCCCAAGCAATTAGTACAGATCTGCCATGGGTTGAAATGACGACCCCTGGAGGAGAAAGTGATTTGGGGGCTGGAGCAAGGGGGGTTCTGTTTTGGATGTATGACGTAGACAAGTGGGCAACTGGATATTTTAGTCTGGAGGTTTGAAAACAAACAAAAGGCCTGGAGATGAAAAAAAAAAATAAGAGAGAGAATCTTAGAAATTGGCACATGTAAAGAAGAATACTCAGGGATTCGGTTTAAATGTAAGAACACATCCGATCCTACCCCCCCAAGCCCAAACTCTCCGCCGTTGGGGAGCTTGGGGAGGAGCCAGCAAAGAAGGTTGAGTTAGGAAGATAAGCAGGCATGCAGAGTCGTGTCAGAAGCCAAAGGAAGAAAGTGTTTCGGGAGAAGAGAGTGGTCAAACCATGCGTGGTAAGGGGTCCCATGCAAGGAAGGAAATCTAAATACCACCCATTGCCATTTTCTAACACTATGAATTGTTCTGGTGAGGCCATCACGAAACTTGGCCCGCCCATCATTGCCTTATCTGTTCAGTCTCTTCCAGGATAATTACTGAGCATGTATCCTGACCGATAAATTAAACTGGATCTCACATAAGGTGCAAAAATGATAAATACATAGTTTCTGTCCTCATGAAGCTTTCTGCTAGAGAAAACACAATATCCCCAAAAATTTCTGTCACATCAAAAGAAGGAATTAATCCATCTGTATTCATTGGGTATCTACTAAACTCAGCACTCTCCTTATGGTTAAAAATATACAAGGGAGGAAAAATAAATAAATAAATAAATAAAATAAAATAATAAATAAATAAATAAATAAAAATATACAAAGGAGGGGCGCCCAGGTGGCTCAGTCAGTTTAAGCATCCGACTTCAGCTCAGGTCCTGAGCTCACGGTCTGTGAGTTCGAGCCCCACGTCGGGCTCTGTGCTGACAGCTCAGAGCCTGGAGCCTACTTCTGATTCCGTGTCTCCCATCTCTCTGCCCTTCCCCTGCTCATGCTCTGTCTCTCTCAAAAATAAAAATAAAATAAAATATATACAAGAGAAGGGAGCCTGGGTGGCTCACTTGGTTAAGCACCCAACTCTCGATTTCGGCTCAGGTCATGATCTCGTATTTGATGGTTTCAAGCCTTGCATCAGGCCAGGGCTCTGTGCTGACAGTGGGGAGCCTGCTTCAGATTCTTTCCCTCTCTTTCTGCCCTTCCCCGACTTGCATGTGCTCTCTCCAAATAAGTAAATAAACTCTCTCTCTCTCTCTATATATATATATATATGCACACAGATATATGAGTGTGTGTGTATATGTGTATATATATATATATATATATACACACACACTTATATATGAGAAATGAGAAATGTACAACAAAGGCATTTGTCTCACGGAATTTATAGTGCAGTAGAGGAAACTGGGACCGGGGTAAACACAAATGAAATATTTAGAGAAGAAATAAAGGCAAATGCCCTAGGTGTCTGAGGAAGGAGGAAACCATTCATATTAAAAAGCCTCTCTTCCTGAGCTCCCGCCTGAAATGCTTCCCCTCTGCGGTGGTTCACATAGGCGTGGGGGATGGGAGAGGCACGGAAGGCGGCCATCAGGCAAGAAGATGTAAATAAATCAGCATCTGACCGTGACAGCCTCTGAGAAAGTGGCCCCAAAGCACACCGGCCACCCGCTGCCAGTCAGAGGAGACTTTTTCTAGGTGCTCAGCCTCATGATTAAGCATCTGCTGGGACTGGTGGTGTGAGTGGAATCGGGGCCAACCAACGCGGAGCTATCTTGGTGTCTCTTCCCATTCATTAGCTCCCAGCTGTTACTTCCCCAGAAGTAACCAGATAAAAGAGGTTTTGCATTTGAAATGTTGAGGCTTTGGAAAAATCAATTTCCACACCAATTTCTCCCTCAGTCTGATATAGTAACCCAAAATACTTCTCAATTTTGCATACCCAAACATTACAGTGGGAAGTTCATGAATTTCTGCATAATATAACCCAATCCTCATATTAGACTGAGCCAAGCTTCGGTGCTCCCTGGAACTTTTTGTGTAAGGGGCAGATGAGCCTCAAAGGACAATCAAGGATTTGCCTCTTTTAGCCTCATTTCTGGAGTACGGACGGGCTGGGCGGTAAAGCAGTGGATTGCTGGGCACGCGTAAGCAGAATATGCTTCAAGTTACTGTACAAGTTATGTGCCTTTTTCTATATCAATTCAAACAATTTTTAAGATAACTGTGTATGACCAGAGTAGAGAAGGGATAAGAGAAACCGTATATTCTCTTTTTGTACGAATTCCTGAAATACTATTTCACTACAGCTCAAAATAGCTCAGAAGGAAGATTGAAGGACAAATTGTTTCAAGAAAATATCTACTTCCTCTATCTCCCCCCGCCTCTTCTTCTTCAAGTCAGTTTGCCTTAGCAACAGTAAGATATTTCAATTATCCGTTCTGTCAACACCCCACCAAAACCAAAGGAAACATGATCATTTCGCTTTGGTCCAGATAAATACGGGGAGTAGATTATCTTTTCAAACAGCAAAGGACCATAGAGTTAGAAATTACCTATAAAGTCTGGAAGGCTTGTAAGGCCATTATCAGGAAAATGCCTTAAAGTCTCTTGTCTTTAGCAGAGAAACAATTTTAAACAATTTTAAACATATTTTTATTTTTCACAGTGTGGAGCCATCCTGTTCTCTTTGAGCCCAATCCTAAATTGGAAAATCCAGAAAAGTCAATTATAAATATAAAAGATCAACTGATTTCTTATGAACGTGATTTTTCTTACCTGACATGCTTTCCATAAATTAAGATAATGTGGCTGTGTTTTTAGATTCAAAGACCCGGTTCAGTATGTCTATCCGCGGAAGAGAAAATGAAACGTCTACCTCGTGCATCCATTAGGAAGATGGACTTATGACAGGCAGATGTCAGGCAAGGCGTCTGGATTCTGATGGTGCTGGTTTAGATCGTGAGGCTGAAAGTCGTCAAGAATCCATTGAAAGTCATAGAAACTTACCACAGCCCTTCCCTACCCTCCATCCCCAGAAACATCATGCACGATACGGATGCCCACACATCCACAGTCCTGACGATAATTTCAGGGTTTTTGAGCTTCCCCACCCCCAAGGTCCAGACCTGGATCCCACGTCCATGAGTTTCAAGCTGTCCGACCTGGGTCAAATGACTTGTTCTCTTTAAGGTTCACTTTCGCTTTCCCCCTTTGTAAAATGGAATAATGACACCTGCCTCATCGGTTTGTTCCGAAGGTTAAATGAGTGGATACATCTGAAGCCCTTGGCACAGTCTCTCACCCATCATGACAGCTATTGTTATGTGTTATTTTCATGCCTGGGCCGTGAGGTCAAGATTTCCTGGTCAAAAAGAATAATATAGGTGCTTTACAGTTTATTGCTACCATTTTTTAAAAATCCATATTACAGTTTTATGGAATAACAAACAGTTCAACGTATGGGTTTATTTTACAATGTTCCTAATTTACTTTAAAATAGTTGGACATTGAGCATGAGAACATGAGTTTGTATTACTGGAAGTCTCAACTCCAGGGGCATTTAGTAGCCCTTAGAAATTCAGGGGCGGGTGGCGCGTCTGGGTGGCTCCGTCGGTTAAGCGTCCGACTTCAGCTCAGGTCATAATCTCATGGTTCGTGAGTTGGAGCCCCGCAGCCGGCTCTGTGCTGACAGCTCGGAGCCTGGAACCTGCTTCGAGTTCTTTGTCTCCTCCTGTCTGCCCCTCTCCCGCTTGTGCTCTCTCTCTGTCTCTCAAAAATAAATACATGTAAAAAAAAAAAAAAAAAAGGAAAGGAAAAGAAAAGAAAAGAAAGAAATTCAAGGGCAATAGAGAAATTCAGCCTCGAAGCTGAAAGCAGAAAGCCATCAGCTCTTCTGATCTCAATCACCACTTGAGGCTTTAAAACTCAGGATAGTGAGTATCAGAAGTGAGTTTCTTTAAGTGTTTATTTATTTTTTTATTTTTTTTTAAAATGTTTTTATTTATTTATTTTTGAGACAGAGAGAGACCATGAGCAGGAGAGGGCCAGAGAGGGAGGGAGACACAGAATCTGAAGCAGGCTTCCAGGCTCTGAGCTGTCAGCACAGAGCCCGACGCGGGGCTGGAACCCACGGAGTGTGAGATCATGACCTGAGATGAGGTCGGACGGTCAACCGACTAAGCTCACCCAGGTGCCCCTGTTTATTTATTTTTGAGACAGTGCAAGAGAGGGAGGAGCAGAGAGAGAGGGGGAAAGAGGATACAAAACGGGCTCTGTGCTGAGAGCAGAGAGCCCGACATGGGGCTCAAACTCACGAACCGTGAGATCAGGATCTGAGCCAAAGTTGGAGGCTTAACTGACTGAGCCGCCCAGGCGCCCCCGTGAGAAGTGAGTTTCTGTTGGTGAAAAGAGAGGCTTGCTGGTTTACATGATGAATGTCAAAAATGGGCTCTCAGTGTTCAAATTAAACGTATTCATCTTTTGAGGACTGGGTAAATATGGGGCAGGTGCTCCCCAGCCCGGGTGTGAACGGGCTGTAGGAATCCAGTGAGGCTTGGGACCATGTCCTTAGGGACGGCACCGAATGTTGTTGCATCTGACTCAAAAGAAGCTTTTAGACGAGAGGAATCCCCAAGCTCGCAGTTATATGAACTGTCCCAGGCCTGCTTTCTAAAGGGAGGTTTGTTTAATAAAAGATCTATATTTGTGGCCAAATCTGGCCTGAGAATTGCTTCCTTGATAACAAGATAATGAGGCTGAGGACATAGCTAACTCTCACCCACCTTCAATGCCCCAGTGCCATCATATGCCCCAAATTACCCACGAGTCGTGGTAAGGTCAGTTCACAATGACCTTAAAAAGAGGTAGACTCAGAAGCCTGGGTGGCTCAGTCAGTTTGGACATCGAACTCTTGATTTCAGCTCAGGTCATGATCCCAGGGTCGTGGGATCGAGCCCCACGTTGGGCTCTGTGTTGAGCGTGAAACCTGCTTAAAATTCTCTCTCTCTCTCTCTCTCTCTCTCTCTCTCTGTCTCTGTCTCTCTCTTTCCCTCTACCCCCTCCCCATGCTCTCTCTCTCTAAAATATAAATAAATAAATAAATAAATAAATAAAAGATAGACTTGAACTTGGATCCGGGCCCCATCTTGCATTTAAACCATTGAAATTTTCACCTACCAATGATCTCCAGCACGTTCCTCCTCCCCCATCTACATATTTCCTTTCCTCGGCTATCTTCAGTAAAGCTGCCAGGTTTTTCTATGAAAATCCTGCTTTGCACAAGGCATCATTCTCTTAAAAACAAAAACAAACACTTTCAACAACCCTCAACTGAGAGCATCCAAATCCCACAGGCTGGGCGGCACTGAAGAGTCTGCGACCTTAACCCGTGGACCTTCCTTTTGGGCGATCTTTCACTCCAGTCAAAATGGTTTACTCATGATCTGCCGTTGATGCCTGTGTTCACAGTCCAGCGTCTCTCAAACCTTCCTACCAGTCTCCCCAAATCACAGAGGAGGTTGACTCAAGTACACAGTGGGAGACGTGACTTTCAAGCCTTGTGTTTTATATGAAAAGCCATATCTATCTTGCATATATATCTGTCGGTGGTAGGAGCTTTTCTGATGTGATGCTTTAAAATGCTTCCAACAGAGGGGCGCCTGGGTGGCTCTGTAGGTTAAGCGTCAGACTCTCGATTTCGGCTCAGGTCACGATCTCACAGCTTGTGAGTGCGAGTTCTGAGTCGGGCTCTGTGCTGACAGTGCGGAGCCAGCCTGGGATTCTCTCCCTCTCCTTCTCTCTCTTCCCCTCCCCAGCTTGTGCTTGCTTTCTCTCTTAAAATAAATAAGTAAACTTGAAAAAAAGGAGGAATGTAAGTAACAAGTAATGGCTGCTTGTTAAATTAATTAATTCGTTAGCACTTTATCAAGGTCAGAGATTTATTTGACTTGTTTCATAGTAACACACTAGTTAAGAATCCCTCACTGAAGTAATGCGGAACATTCTAGAAGAGTACCCACGCAACTCTTGACTTTCTGGCGGCCCACTTCCTTTCTCTGCCTGGCCTCCCCCCATTTAATTCCTCAATAACAGCCTCACGACAGGGAAGAGTGAAGGTAAGGATCTCAGGAAAGGATGGGCTTTGAAACAAAGGATTATGATGAGAGTAGGTTCAGGCATTAACTATGTTTTCTGTTGTCCTCATTAACCTAGGTGATTGAGAGACAGAGAGAAAGGATGTGTCAGCTGAATCACAAAATGTTATTGTGGGTTTTGTCCTCTCTGTAGGCGCGAACGAATCACACACACACACACACACACACACACACACTTTCCCCAGCTCCCCAACCCCACTGCCAATAAGGCCTTTTGCTGACAGAAGTTACAAGAATCATCCCGCTTCACGGTCAATCGCATCAGCTAGCACTCTTTTCACACCAGCTGAAGCATTGGTAAGTTTGAATATAACTGAGGTGAGGGAGGGAGGCTGTGTGCCCAGTGGGCGTGGCTCTTGGGCTCCGGGTGAGAATAGACGTTTCCAGACAGTTGCTGTGGCCGCGTTCTGGTGGCCATCGTGTTGACGTCGAGGAAGCAAACGTACACGTAGGGAAGGAAGTCATCTTGCACCAAAGGTTCAGTCTTCTGCTGCCTTGTTCATTGGCTGAGAAGCCATTTATTAGTCCGAATTCTGCGAAGGCTTATATTTCATTTTGTTTATGCAGTGGCTTCTAGTCTATTAATAGCAAGTCCATTTTTGCAAGTCTTCAACTAGGAAGGCCAATTTCCGTTAAAAATTGTTTCTAAAAATTATCATAAGAGAGACAGAGTGGTTGCTTTCCTATAGATAGACCTTCTGATATGCTTGAAGCCCGCGCTGACTTCTTTTAGGCAAGTTCGAGCGCGCCCATTTGCAGGGCTGCAGGAAATTCAAACACGTGTGCTCCGTGCAGACCTTCTGCGCGCCCTATCAGCACGGCATCTAAGTGCTTAGGCAAGGATAACGAGAAGAAAAGGAGGATAAACTTCTCCCGGGACTCTGGTCTATTGGTGTGCCAAGCCAAATTTTTAATTTGGAGAGCAATTCTGCAGAAAATGAACAGAAACTGCTATCTAAACATTTTAATAAGAATAAGCCCCCAAGCCAATATGCAATCGAGTGCACTGCTTTCTAGTAATTTCATTTATACAACAGCTCCCACAAGCTGTTTCTCTCTCCATATTCAGATAACCCTCGCCTCTAGGGTGACCGTAAAAATGATATTTTAATAATGTGCCACATCTGTGATCAGAAATACTTAATGAAACACTCTCGTGATCATATGGTAACAAGCTTCAAAGAACTACTTCCAGATTCAGACAGGACCAGTTTGCTTCTTGCGGTAACTTTCATCGGCACATTTTTCAATATTGTCTGCAAGAGATCATCCCTGAAGATAAGTGCGCAGGGTGGGGTCCAGCACTTATTTCAGCTGTGAGGCTTGCTGGCTCCCGTAGAACTTCTAGATCAATAGGAACATAATGTGAACTGTATATGTAATTTAAAATTTCTAGTAGTCAGATTAAGAAAAGTACAAAGAAACAGGTGAAGTTAATTCTAATAATACATTTTACTTAACACCTACAGCCACGAGAGTATCATTGCAAAATGTGATCCATACATAAACATTATAAATGAGATACTTTACATTTTTGGTATTAAATCTTTGAAATCTGGCGTGCACTCTACGTTTACAGCACATCTCAGTTTAGAGGAGCCATCTTTCAAGGGCCAGTAGCCGCCATATTGGGTGGTACAGCTGTAGAACGAAAAGCTTCTGGAAGAGTGGTCTTCAACTGTCTGCATCAGGAAGATCCAGAGAATCTTAATAAGAATGTGAATTCCTGGGCCCAATCCCTAACCTACCAGATCATATCTCTGGGGGTGGTGCCGAGGGATTTCCATTTTCTAATGGGTCCCCTAGCTGGAGTTTGGCTTACTCAAATTTAAGATCATCTGTAAGGCTCCCTGTCCTGAATTTGCTCACAGCCCTTTAGCCATCACCACTGCAACCTACCTCCCAGTCACTTAAGCCAGTAGACATAATCATCCAACCCAGTCCATTCTTCCATTGACTCATTCAGTATGTCTGGAGCACTGATTATCTGCCTAGCACTGTTCTAGGCCATGGGAATAGAGGGATGAGCAATACAGACAAAATCCCTGCCCTTTGGAAGCTTCTATCCTAGTGCAGGAGACAGACAATGGACAAGTAGAGGACTAAATAGGTGATCTAACTTCAGGCGACAGAGAAGAAAAAGTAAAACACGGGTAGGAGATGGAGGGTGGGGCAGAGGAGGAATTGCACGTCTATGTAGACTCCGCACTGGTCTTGGAGGGCTCTGTGAGGAGGTGACCACTGGCAGACTCAGCACAAGGAGGGAGGGAGCCACAGAGCACCTGGGGGAGGAGCCCCGCATTACAGCTGGCAGCAGGAGGGCCAGCGGGGCTGACGCCCAGTGAGCCAAGGCGGGCAGCTCGAAGAGGAACACTGCCACCAACTGCACAGGCCCTGGAAGGCCACATCAAGGCACTTGGGGTTTATCCTAAGAGTGATAAAAATGCCCTGGCAGGTTTCAAGCGAGGGCATGTGATGTAACACCCAATGGAGGTGGCTACGGAAATGGTCCAGGAGAGAGGTAACGTCGGCTCAGGCAACGGGGACAGCCAGTCAGGGACATTCTTATGAAAATAGCGTATTTTAGTCAAAATGGAAGGGGAGGGTGGGGTTCACTTCTTGTTTGTCTCAGCTTCATCTGTTCTATCACTGCACTGTTTCCCACAGGGGATAGAAAAGGTTATGAATGAAGCTTCCCTGCTCCTAAGGAATTTGGAGAGACCCCAGCCTCCTTCCTAACAGAATTCTCACCCAAATCTTCACACGTGCACGAGCACACACACACACACACACTCCACCCTGCTTCTGCCCAGAAGACCCATAATCTCACCATCCATCCCGCTCCCTTTGGCTCCTCTGAGACTGGAAGGTAAGCTGGGTAGTCAGAATCCTAAAATGACTCACCCTTCTGTATCATCTGCCCCCCGCCTCGAGGGTGAGCAGGGCCTAGATTGTAATCTCACTAAGTTACATTATAAGGTAAAAGTGAAGGGGTTTTGCAATGTCACTGTGGTGCCAAAGCAGTTGATTTTAAGTTCATCAAAGGTGAGCTTGACCTGGGTGGGCCTGGCCTAATCAGGAGAACCTTATAAAAGTGGGTCTAGAGGTCAGAGATGAAAAAGACACCAATGTTGCTCTCCTGTTGGCCTTAAAGAGGTAAAAATGCCATGTTGTGCAGAAGCCCATGTGTCAGGGAAGGGGCTACCAGGAGCTGAGGGCTTTTCTTCTGGAGTGGCAAAGAACCAAGTTCTGCCTACAACCAGTGAGCCTGAAGAGAATGCCAAGCCTCAGCGGAGATTGCATCCCAGGCCGACATGTTGATTATGGCCTGCTGAGACCCTGAACAGAGGACCCAGCTCAAGCATATGACCTCTGACCCAATGAAACGGTGAGGTGGCAACGTATGGGGTGATAATCAACTAAGGTTGTGGGAGTTTCTTATGCAGCAATAGAAAATGAATCAAACAACGTAACGATAATAAATATAATAAGTATAGCAATACCAGATGATAATATTCAGCACGTATTATATGCTAAAATTTTTCAATTGCTTTCTCTCTTTATAGCAACCCCATATTTTGACGCTATTATTATCCCAATTTAATAAATGCAAAACTGGAGGCTTGGGGGGAAGTCACAGAATGGAGGGGGTGACAGGGCAAGGGTTGAGCCCAGGCCTGGAACTCTGAAGACAGAGTTTGACCACTAGGCAGGGTCGCCTCCAACCAGACAGCAGGAGTTCTGCCCTGAGACCCTCTTCTTCATAACAGTCAAGTCTCCTCTACCTGCACCTCAACCCCTGAGTGCCCTCAGTCGTGGACTCTCCACCCAAGCCGGAGTCCGCAGAGCCTCTGATGGGCCATTACGTCATTTCCTGTCTTTGCACCCTGGAGGTCCCATGGTCAGCTCGGACGGTGCGGCCTCTGGGAGCTAAGGGGTCCCCAGGCTCCCCCGAGCATATCCTGGCCCAGCTCGCCCTTAGAGCAACCCACTCATCCTGGTTTTCCCAGGACTGTCCCAGTTTTAAAACCGAAAGCGTCTCCTCCCAGGAAATCTCTTAGTCCCAGGCAAACATGGATGCCTGGTCACCTTGTTGCCCTCCACACCAAGCCAGGATGAGGTGGCCCCTGGAGCCCCCTCCACCTTGCGGTCTGCGAAGCCCTTTCCTTCCCACTGCCCACTAGGACATTTGGGTCCTGGTCTCTACAGAGGGCTAAGAGCGGAAGCAACTCTGCTGGAGCCATGGGCATGGAGAAGCTTCTGCTGGTTGGGGTTTGGCCAGAAAAGCCCAAGCGGGGCTTTAGTCTGGACCACCAGATAGGCCTAGAAAACCATGCCCACATGGGGGTTTTCCCGCGAACTGAGAAATCTGCTTGGGCACCGCACGCGAATCACCTTGATCCAGACATCACACGGGCCGGATTCCATGTTTCATTCCCTCCACACCCCAAGCAGGCAACTCCGAGAAAACTGGGGAGCTGTGGCCCCTGGATTTGTCTCATTCTGCCTAAGACTGTGACCATCATGAGACTCAGCGGGGGTAGCAGGGACTCATCCATCGCTGTTCACCTCAGCCGAGAGCTCAGTCCTCAGGAGTTGCTGGCTTCTCTCTGTCGGGAGTCCTGGACTCTTGACCACACCCAGCTATTATCTAAATTGTGACAAGGGACACCGTGTGTGTGTGTGTGTGTGTGTGTGTGTGTGACAGTTGGTTGCACCACCGTGAATCCATCCGCAATATGGGAAATGGCTCTACAGACATATTTTATTAAATGCTGCTAGCCAGTGATTTATAAACTCATTCATTCATTTATTCATTTGTTCAACCAATACCTGGGGGCCCCTCAATGGGCCCGGCATTATCCTAGGCTCTGACACTGAGTTACGGCATGTTCCGTTTTGTTTTGTTTTAAATGTTTATTTCCGAAAGAGAGCACACAAGCAAGGGAGGGGCAGAGAGACAGGGGGACAGAGGATCTGAAGTGGGCTTCCTCGCTGACAGCGGTGAGCCCGATACGGGGCTCGAATTTACGTACCACAAGATCATGACCCGACGCTCAACCTATTGAGCCACCCAGGCACCCCACAGCACATTTTAAACTGAGATGATACGATGGGTGCTGGGCACGATGCTAGCACATAAAGATACCAACCTAATCCTCATGGGGTGTGTGAAGGATTCTTAAGGAAGTCAACAAAAGATCCTTCAGGAAGTCTGTCTGTCTAAGGAAGGATAGTGTGGGGGGCGGGGGGTTGGTTTTCGTTTTTGCTTTTGCATTTCTCCACAATTAATCCCATTAAAACATCGAAAGAAAACATCTTAATCTCATAAAACACCCCAACTGTCCCCTACCATATATCACTTTGCAGGACGTCTGTTTGAGTTCCGAACTAGCTTGAGGCAGGATGCCTGAGATGTGACAGTCTCCGAGCTTGGCACAGGAAAAGCAAAATAGATGGGACATCAGGGATATCCAAGAGCTAATGATTTAGTGGGACGGGGCGACACGCACTAATAAACATCTTTCCATTGTAATATGGATTTGCTGCGGTTGAGATGTTCAGAGGGTGCTGTGGGAGGTCAGAGGGCAGGCAACACTAGACCAACCGGGAGATGGGAAAGGCTTCCCAGAAAGGCCACGCTCCGGCTATTGTCTCTTCTGGTTCTGTGCTGAGTGCCATTTATTTGCTGCAAATAATACATGAAAATATAAACACGGAGTAAAACTCACCCCCAAATCGCTTCAGCCCAAGATAATCCTAATTGACATTTTGGTGAATGCCTTCCAGGCACGCCTGCGTGCAAGGACAGTGTATTTTCTATTATCGCCGTCGAGGTTGAGGAAAACCGACTAGGTGTTCAAATGTAGCAAGAAACCCACACAAAAACTCGACCCCCAGCCTGAAACATGTCTCTGTGCTTTATTTGAGGAAAACATAAATGTGGTCACAAAACATCTTCGGGAAGTGGGGTAACTCAGGAAACCTACAGAACTAGCGAACGGGTCTGAGTAAGAGACACGGGGCCACTGCCATTCTCAAGGGCGGGGGAGCGGACACTAAGTTATTTTCTTCCGGGGAAAGCAAGGTTAACTCAAGCTGCAGAGCCCAGATGGTCATTCGATTTACAACTGTCTAAAGAGGAGCTGTATCTTTCCAAGGGCTGAGTTATGATGACTTTAGGTATCGATCAGATAGAAGTGCCGACCCTGTATTCGGCGGAGAGTCAGGGGATGAGGAGTAGAGGGGAGACGGTGGTGGTTACCGTCTTTATGTAGTTTTCGAAGTCACTTCCGAAAAAGAAGATGAGATAATAGTTGAAGATACCGGCAAGGGACATGAGGAACAGGAACAGTATGATTCGCTTCCCAAATATGTAGCCTGGTGTGCTGGAAAAGAGAGAAAACGGTAGAAGTGGCAACTGAGATGGGCTTAACAAAGAACGTTATCAATTTGAGACACAAGGGGTTTCAATTATAGTTCCTTTTACTCAGGAATGCTCCATTGACTTCCTATGAAGAACGGAAGGGTCTCTGCTACTATTAATCACTGAACGTATTTCAGAACCAAGCTACGAGAGCCGAGACCCCAAACCCCATCATCGTTAGGGCTCTGCTCTACAGCTTCTCTGCGTTCCCCCAGTGTCCTTCTGAACCCTGATGGCGTGAAGGCAGTGGGTGCTGTCGGTCGGTCGTCAGGCATTCTGACCCGGGATTAGGAACCCCAGTGACTCGTTCCGACCCTTTCTGCAGCCGCTCTGCTCCAGGAGTGCCTGCGAAGCCGTGCTGGCCGCTGTGTCTCACCCAGGACTGAAGTGCCTCTCTGAGACAGGGGCTGGTTTCACGAACCAGTGAGGCTGATGGAATCTAAAAGGTGCTTCAGGATCCGAGGGTTCAATCTATTCTCCTGAGGCTGCTTGGGAATGAGCCATGTTCACGCTAATGAAAGCTGGACCCTGAGCAGCGGAAGACAGGCTCTTACATTTTAAGCAAATGGAGGTGGGGCAGAGATGCTTTAGTACATTCATATTCTTCTCTCAAAGGCTCTAAATCCTACGCTGCTTAGGCAAATCGTCAGCTGGAGTCAGGAGGCAGCTCCCCAGTGATAGGTGACCACCTAATTGTGCACAGCGGCTGCCCTGGCTTCCCTCTGAACGATCCTTTTGTGACTGCCATGGCCGGATCCAACCCGGGTAGCGCTAGCGCGTTTGGAAAGTCCAACCAAATGGCTCGTTAAGGCTGTTAGTAACGACCCAGTGAGGGGACCCTTTGGCAATCATGGCTGCTCAACAAGAACAGCCAACTCAGCTAAACAGGTTCGTCAGTGCTGCTGAGCATTATGGTTTTTGACATAATCAAGAGAGAGAGCAGAATTTGGCATCCCCAGGCTCGACGTTAGAAATTTTATCTTTTTGAAATGGACCCCAAAGCTTCATCACGGAACTCCTAACTTCCCTATGTCAAGAGTCTGAAAAACGTTCAGCGGTGCGACTATTTCCTTGCTACTCAA
Source organism: Panthera uncia (assembly GCF_023721935.1). Classification (NCBI taxonomy): domain Eukaryota; kingdom Metazoa; phylum Chordata; class Mammalia; order Carnivora; family Felidae; genus Panthera; species Panthera uncia. Next base: position 9,501,318 of record NW_026057576.1, on the reverse strand, counting down.
AGTGTGGGCCGCGGACCAGCAGCGTTGGCATCCACCGGGGGCTTGTTGAGAAATGCAGAATCGCAGGTCCCTCTCTGGATTCAGCGGATCCAAATCTGCGTTTTGACAAGTCCCTCCGTGACTCACAGGCCATTAAAGTTTGAGAAACATGGCTGGCCGACATTGTCCCTGCTCCTTGGCCCGCTGTGTTCTTCTGCCCTGTTCTGACCTGTTCTTCTGTCCTCGGTTCCCTGTTTACAGTCATGCTCATGAAGTGAGACCTCCTGTTTCTTTATTGGGGAGAAAAATAATATGCTCTCTAAAGAGAGCATGATGGGCTAAATTGTGTCCTCCCCTCCCCCCCCCCATTCATATGTTGAAATCCTAACCCCAATTCCTCAGGACATGACCGTGTTTAGAGACAGAATCTTTAAAGAGGTAATTAAGGTAAAACTGTAATCACCAGGGTGGACCCTGACTCAATATGGCTGGTGTCCTTTAAGAAGAGAAGATCTGGACACAGACCCACACAGAAGGAAGACACAAGGGAAAGATGGCCACCCGTGAGCCAAGGAAGGAGGCGTCAGAAGAAACAAGGCAGCCAACACCTTGATCTCAGATTTCTACCCTCCGGAGACAGTCTCTGTTGTCTGAGCCACGCCGTCTACGGTACTTGATTACCGTGGCCCTGGCGGACAAATACAGTCACCTGCTAATGCTGATGAGAAAGTAACAGAGTCTAAGGAAGGGCTATCTTTTAGCCAGAGAATAGAGGGTTCAGAGAAATTAACTTGTGAAAAGTCAAATATTGTGGTGGCTCAGATTTATCACAGGAATGAGGCCACCATATGCTCATTACAGAAACAAGAAAAAGCGATCTGCAAAGCTGTTTCAGAATGTGCTCGAGATAAATCTGCGGTGAAGGATGAAATGGCAGCGCCTGCTGCTGAAATAGTGGTGTTCTTGACTTCGGGGCAGCATTTTTCAAAGGTCTCAAGGCATCCCGCCCCCGAGGAGACGGCTGGGTGGTGCCTTAACTCTTCCCGGACCGTGCGAAGGGCGTGGAAAGCAAGGGTTCAGCACGTGCCCACCACCCGCAGGGCTAAGTGTGAATGGGGGTCCCCACCTCGGGCACTTCGGGAGCCTCAGTTTGAAATCTGTCCAGCCTGGCGGTGGGCGCGGTGGGGGCAGAAGGAAGGGCCGGGGTGGGGGGCCCGCGGGACACGTCCTGCATAATTAGACTGAAACCCAAGGCATCTCTGTGATTGTCTCTGGAAGCTGATACACAGTTCTCTCTAAATGGGGCGGGGAAGGTCGGAATTAAACGAAGCATCTGAGAGACAGGCATTTTATATCTGTGACTTCGTTTGTGGGGTATTGGTAACCTATTATCCAGGTGGGGAAACTGAGAAGAGACAGGTTGAATGATGTGCCTAAGGGCACACAGCCAGGAAGAGGCAAAGTGGGAATTCAAACCTGTCTGGGTGAGGCCAGAGTCCTGCTCTGTCTACCTTCCCGAGGGCTCCTTTGGAGACTAGGATTTTGTTGTTACGTTTTGAAATAAATGTACCCCCCCTCTTTTACACACACACAGCATCAAACCTACGTGAAAACATCAAAAAGGCATTATGACAGGGACACCCGAGTGGCTCAGTCGGTTGAGCACCCAACTTCCGCCCAGGTCACGATCTCTCACAATTTGTGAGTTCGAGCCCCGCGTCGGGCTCTGTGCGGACAGCTCGGAGCCTGGAACCTGTTTCAGATTCTGTCTCCTTCTCTCTCTGCCCCCCCGCCCCCCAACTTGTGCTCTCTCTCTATCAAAAATAAATAAAATAAAATAAAAAATTCAAAAAGGCATTATGACAGACAATTCCCATCTCGAATGTGCCTAAAACTTCGAGGAGGAGGAGGTGTGGTGTGAGGTGTAGCTGGGGCCAGGCACCAGGACCCCTGAGCTCCAGCCCCCGCTCCCTGCTGTGTGGCCTTGGGCAAGTCACTGACCCTCCCCCGCCTCACATAAAAATATATATAAAATGTGGGTGGAAAAATAAAACTGCATGGTCCCATCTGGCCTTAAAATTCTGTTCTTTTCAGAAAGGAAATACCACTTTAAACCCGGTAACTTCTAAAGGGAATAAAAATTGTAAGGCCCACGAGAACAAGATATTGTTCCTCTGCTCACCCACATATCTCCAATAAATCAGGCCCTCCAGAGATTTTTGTCAAATGAATCATTCTCAGAAAAGAGGCATGAACAGCCTTCAGTGATTCCCACACTGTGTGCAGAAGTTGTTAAAATGCATACTCCCAGGCTCCCACCCTAGAGATTCTGATTCGGTACGTTGAGGGTGAGGCCCAGGAATGTCTATTTTTAACAAGCACCCCCAGGCAATTCTTGGTGCACTTGGTTGTTGGTTGGTGGGTTGGACTTTAGAAACACCAGCCTTGAGGGGCGCCTGGGTGGCTCAGTCGGTTAAGCGTCCGACTCCGGCTCAGGTCATGATCTCACGGTTCGTGAGTTCGAGCCCCGCGTCGGGCTCTGTGCTGACAGTTCAGAGCCTGGAGCCTATGTCTCTTTCTCTCTCTGCCCTTCCCCTGTTCATGCTCTCTCTTTCTCTCTTTCTCTCTCTCTCTCTCTTTCAAAAATAAATAAACATTTTTTTTTAAAAAGTCAAGTAAAGGTAGATGATAAAAGGCAAGCAGTCTTGTAATATAATGCCAACTGCCGCTGAGTTTGGGTCCCGATAGTAGCTTAGAATGAAAGGGGAAGAAACTAAAATTCATTTTTTTTTGAGAGTCAGACAGTGAGCAGGGGAGGGGCAGAGAGACAGAGGGAAAGAGAATCTCTGGCAGGCTGCATGCTGTCAGGACAGAACCCAACACAGGGCTCGATCTCACGGCCCTGAGATCTGAGATCTGAGACCTGAGCTGAAATCAAGAGTCGGACGCTTAACCTACTGAGCTATCCAGGCGCCCCTGAAATTCACGTGGTTTGAGATGCTACAAACTACCTAATCAAAACAGGAAGAAAAGTGTCAGGGAGTAGGATGTGGGGCTGAGAATCAGAGCCATAAGCTTCTAGGAGGGACAAAGGTGGGGGCTCCAAAATTCCAGAAGGAAGAAGCTTCGGTGGGGGAGACACATCAAGGAATGTCATGCCCACCCACTGCACCCAAAATGACACTAGAACTTCTGATGTGGATAGGGCCAAAGCAACTTCTGGGGAGGAGCAAAGATGATTGACAGCCCCTGGGAGAAATTCCTGGAAGGGTCTCCCTGAGCAGTATCTTCCTCTATGGTGAGCCCAAGAACTAAAGCAGATCCCGAAGACATTTGGCCATTAGAGCATCTGCAGAGAACAAGTGCGACACGGCCCAGGGACGGAACTGGGGATCCGAAAGAGGGGGTCCACGGCGGAAGAGGGTATTAGCACATAGTTTCCAGAAGGCAGAATTGAAAATCCTCTTGGACCTAGCCATAGAGGCTCTCGGGGTTGCATCTACCTCAAACTATATGTCGGTCTAGATTAGGATTAGACATTTCATCCCATAGATGTCATTTCTCCTGATGCCAATAGCTCCGAACTCTGTGTTCAGAAGTGTTGTGAGGCCGTGTTTGGTCTCAGCAGGAAGGAGCACCGTGATGGATGAGTAATGAAGGCTGTGGGTGTGGGACAGGTGAGAAGGCTCTGAAGGCACCACAGACAGTGGTAAAGGGGCCGGTGGGATCTCACGGGGGAGACTAGGACAGGATTTAAGACGTTAGGCCAATTACATTTTAATGAGGTCCAGGGAAGTCTAGTATTTTTAAGATTTTAAGTCTAGATCTTATTATTTTTTGCCACCTCGGTTCATTCCCTAGCAGTGATTACCTTTAAAATGCAGAGAGCCTACGGGCAAATCAACAAATGTTGTCATGCTCCACAGATTGTCTTAGAATTAAAGCGACTTTAAGATCTCAGGCGAGAGGTGACAGGCGAAGAGAACAGTGACTGGGCCAGACCCCGAAGACTCTGTGGAGGAAGACAGGGATGCACGGGGAGGCAGCCCAAGAGAGCAGAACCCCCTTATTTTACTGATAGACACCCCACCACCCCTCGCTTCTTGACAACAGGTGCTCTCCCGGGAAAAGGCGGAATAGAGGCTTTCCAGAGTGGAAGAGAATGAGGAATATCATTTATGAGAGTGTTGATAAGGGTAAGAGAGATAATGGAACTGTGGTTTTCAAGGGTAAATAAGAACCCCACTAGAGAGGAATGAATAGCAGACGAGCCCAGGAAAGAATCTCTGAGAGACGAGTCATTCTTCTCCTGGCTGCAGCTCGCCATCACCCCCCAGCCCCCAGCCATTTAGTTTCACAGGCTCCCAAGGTCCCCAGATAGAATGCTTTCACCTGCCGACCTCCCAGGATGTCAATGCCTTTGTCACCGCTGCAGATGTTATCTAAACGGAGAGCCCATTAACCGCGAGAGGAGGGTGCTATCGTAAGAGACAGGGGGGTACGTGAAACTAGACAAGGGAGAAAAATGGAGGGGAGGGCTGGAGTCACCACTCGGGCAGGCGGCAGCCTCCCAGAACACACGCCTGGCTCCTGGAGCTGCTGGTACGTTAAGAATTCGAAAGAAGTGGGAGCGCCTGGGTGGCTCAGTCAGTTAAGTGCCCGACTCTTGATTTCAGCTCAGGTCACGATCTCACGGTTCACGAGTTCAAGCCCCACATCGGGCTCTGCGCTGGCCACGCGGAGCCTGCTTGGGATTCTCTCTCGCCCTCGCCCTCTCTCTCTGCCCCTCTGCTGCTCACTCTCTCTCTCTCTCTCTTTCTCTCAAAAAATAAATAAATAAAAAACATTCTAACAAGAATCCTGAGGAACTGGTGGTAGACTATAACATGTCTCCTGTAAGTATCCTCATTTATTTTATGGAAATCCGGATTTCCCAAACCGGGTGTAGCCAAAGTTATAGCTGCTGCTCTGGGGCTTTCCGTCTGGCAGCCTCCATCAGCCATGCAACGGGGACTCTATTCACAGGCTCCGTCCTCTGAGTGTTCGTGCGTCCTATTTTTGCAACATTCTTCCTGCTGGTCCCTGGAAAATCTGTTACTCAAGAGAACTGATCACAAGGTGCGCGTTTTAGTTCTCACTTCTTTAGGCAAACAATGAAACGCTTCACTCACCGGAGGCCTTGGGAAGCCAGACCCAGAAAGTCAGACTCTGAAGGGTGGGAGTAGAGCAGGGGGCAGAGGGGGTGCAAGAATGGGCAGCGGGCGGTGTGAAAGCATCCTTCGTGGGCCCGACGCCACGTAGAGGAATTTGTTACTGGGCGTAGGAATCAAGTCCCCCAGCTGTATTTGCCGAGCCCGCAAAGTTCAGGGGGAAAAGGGGGAGGGATACTATAGCCTTCACCCTCCAGCCCCGAGTGACCCCCCGCCCAGAGCCTTAAATCTTGGGCAGAATATGGTGGTGAACGATCCCTCTTCTTGCTCAAAAAGTGTGGCTCACACCCTGGTTCTTAAACAGTCCCAGTGGCCTACCTCTGAGTTCTCTCCCCCAGGTAGCCGACGAAGTATTTTTGCCTCACGAACAGGTACATCAGGCCAGCAAAGGCGGCGGGAACTGAGTGGAGAAAAGGAAACACCCGTGTGAGTTTCACAGATGCCAGAACATGCTAAGTTAGCATGGTATTAATCCAGTCATTATACAACGAATGCTGGTCACAAAATCTAGCAGAAGCCTCAAGTGCTGGCAGCTGGGGCTGAACTTCAGCAAACGCCCAGGGCTGGTAGAAACCTAGGACCTCGATGATAGTAATGTCACTTTCTACGGGCATCGTGGTACAGTTTACAAAGTGTTTTCCTGCCCATCATCTAATCTGAATCCTTCGCACCTGCCCAATATCATCTTTGCTTATTCGAGATGTGAAAACTTGGGCTTCAGGGGTCAAAGGGCTTGTGTAAGACTGCCAGGTGGGATGGGTGGTGTGTGTGTGTGTGTGTGTGTGTGTGTGTGTGTGTGTGTGCGTGATGTGGTCTGGGGCGGGGGATGGGGAACCAGACCCGAACCCCAAGCCCAGCTCTAGGCTGGCTCTCTTAAAAGTATACCCTTCCCCTCTGGGCCACCAGGCAGTGCAATGCTCAACCTTTTCTGAAAAATTGCTGCCAATTCAGAAAACATCTGTAGGGAAGGAGATTCCCTTTGCCTTCTAGTCCCCTGAGGAGCATCTGTGAGCATCGGGAGTCCTGAACCTTGGATTTGAGAGTTAGAAAACCCAACCCCACAAGAACCATTCAGATCAGGAGCTAATACTTAACTCATTCTACATCTGGACAAAGGGCTGATTGCAGCTTTCCTACCTCTCAGGAATAATTATGAGGGTGATATAAGTGCATGGGTATAAAAGCACCCTGAAGACCTGCCAGCATTATTCAAATGCCAAATTAATTGTGTCGACAGAGTGCTTTTTATATGTCAGGCACTGCCCCCAGGCACTTTGGGTACTTGGGTCTCCAATCCTCCCAGCCCCCTGGTAAAGAGCGTATCACTGTCGCCATTGGGCAGATGAGGAAATTTAGGCTCAAGGAAGTCAGTTTGCCCAGCTGCACTTACCAGACCAAAAGACCCATGAGGACACACATCTTTGGCCAGCCATCATCTCTGTGCTTGGCATAGCGCCTGGCACATAGTGGCTTTCAAAAATTATTTGTTAAGTGAATTAATAAACGTCAAGTAAGCCAAAGAAAAGATTGTTAAAAAGAAAACCACACACCCAAGATGGCATCAGTTAGGCCAAGTCCCCAGACTGGGCTTCCTATCTAACCTGATAGCAATTTCCATCTCCCTCCAAAATGCAGTCTTAATCTGTAGTCAGGAATTTTCTGATCCGAGCCAAGGCAGTCATGGGTCGCATGGGCCCTCTCCCACGTGGGGGATGGAAGGAAGGTGAGGTCTGCAGGATAAGGGCCCCTCCTCTCCTCTCTAAGGGAAAGAAACCTTGCCCGGAAAAAATCCTTTTCTTTTGCTGACAACTTTCTTGCCTCACCCTCCTTCCTATAAAAACCTTCCATTTTGTACAACCCCTCTGCACCCCCCTCTGCTTGCTAGATGGGGTGTCGGAATCGTGAATCCTTTAATGAAGCCGATTAGGTCTTCAAATTTATTCGGTTGAATTTTATTTTTTAACAAGGTGGAATCTGAAACCAAGTTTGTATAATTTTAAAACCGTGTTACCACCACCCGTGCCATCAATAATCACATTTACTGGGCTTCTATTGTTAGGTTGAGCTATATGAAACTGCTATTTTTGTGGATCCTAAACTGTCAGGCATCAGCAGTTTTCTATGGTTCAATCTGATATATGCCATGCACTATGTCAGGGACTTTATGCACAGTCTCTCAAGCATCCTGGGAACTCAATTATTCCTGCTTTACAAATGGGGAAACTGAGGCTTAGGAAGGATGAGTGAAGAACAGCCCAGGGTCACAACACCAACAATGAGTGTCCTCACAATAGTCTCTAGGGATGCCTGAGTGGCTCATTTGATTAAGTATCTGACTCTTGATTTTGGCTCAGGTCATGATCTCACAGTTCGTGTGTTAGAGCCCTCCCATCAGGCTTTGCGCTGACAGCACGGAGCCTGCTTGGGATTCTCTCTCTCCCTCTGTCTCTGCCCCTCCCCTGCTCATGCATGTGTGCTCTCTCTCTCTCTCTCTCTCTGTCCCTCTGTCTCTCAAAATAAAGAAAGAAAACACTTAAGAATTTAAAAAAAAAAAAAAAAAAAAGAACCGTCTCCAGTCTGTCAGTCCCCAGACCCTCCCAAAATACTAGTGTTATGTGACAGGTAAGAAAACCAAAACACAAAAGAAACCACTTATGAAGTTCATGCTATTATCTGAAAGTCACGAAACTGTCACAATTCACAATCTGCCCTGAACAAAGTTTTTCCTGGTTTGTCCCATCTGGATGGCTCTGCTCTAACTTACCAGCACATCTCTCTCTCAACGGGAGCTAAACTGAACATGAGCTCACAAGAGTCAGGGGTGGAAAATGGCTGTGCTCATGCCTCGTGGACCCACCAGGCCGCTTGGAACAGTAGGAAAAGCACAGTGGGTTCGAATCTGGACTCGAAAATTCTGAGGTTTGAGCAAACCGCTTGTCCCTCTGGGACTCGGGCTCCTGCTCCTGTAAAGTGAAGAATCTGGGCTAGAATGATCTCTGAGGTTCCTTTTGACTAAACAATCCAGTAATTTACTATAGAGCGTAAGAAGTGACGATTACTGAAGAGGGTTTACTGACACTTTTGACCCCTAGCAATGCCAACAACTGCTTGGCAGAAAATGCATAGTCCCGGGGCTCTGAAACACCTTCACACTCCCTTTGTATTTATCTAGCTAGAACAACTCTACATCCATCTCTATCGAGTATCATCTAGGACCTAAAAGGAATCGTAACTCCTCGTATAAGCATAGTTTGGCTTGATTTTTCAAGTGACGCCAGACACGTTTCCTATTTCACTCGGGATAGATAGTGGTAAATAAATAGTGAGTGATAACGGCCTTATGGAGCACGGGAGGAGACCACATGCTGTCCCTGAAGGAGTTTCTGCTGCCATCCCTCACCTCTGTTCTCTGTCCCTGCGCCTGATTTCTTTCCTTCATGGCGCTTCTCACTCTCGGCAACAATGTATCCATTCGCTTTTCTTCCTGTGGTTCATCTCACCAAGTGCCATGTGCTCGGCCACTACGTCTTGTTATTTATCACCGTGTAGCTAAGCACAGGGCTTGTCACGTAGGAGGTGCTCAAGGTCTATGCATCATATACGTGGATAATGCAGAAAAGCCCTGGTGCAAAATCCAGGACTTAGCGCCAGAGACCTGGGCTCTGTTTCTGGCTCTGTTATTCACCAGCTGAGTAACCTTGAGCCCGTCATCTCATCTCCCCTAACCAAAGTGTTCTCCAGGCGAATAGAGGGAGGGGAGCCTGGGTGGCTCCGCGGGGTTAAGCGTCTGGCTCTCGGTTTGGGTTCAGAGCCTGTGTGGGACTCTCCCTCTCCCTCTCTCTCCCTGCCCCTCCCCCACTCGCTCTCTCCACCACTCTCAAAAAGAAATAAAGAAACTTAACAAAAAGATAACAGAGGGAGATAATATGCCCTCTACCTACTCCCTCAAGTGGGAGAAGAGGTAAGGATTAAAGAGTCCCTCGGGGGACACTTGTGGCCCTTTCTTACACACCCCCGCGGGGGGCCGCATTGTGGAAGCTGGCCAGGTCACGCCAGCCCCCCCTCCCCGCCCCCCGCCAGGCACAGTGCCAATCTCCAAAGGGGACCCGAAAAACACGACTCTGGTTTCCTGGTCCTTTTAAGTCAACTCTGGGAGTCAACCTGCTGAAGTCAAGACCGTGGGCGGCTGCTAACCCCAGAGAAGGCTGGGGACCTGGAATCCGGCCCGTGGCTCTGCAGACCCAGGCCCGACAGAGGACCTGCCACCCTGCCAGCTTATTAGCAGAAGAGCAGAGTGACGTTGGTCCCAGAATAGATCCCTCAGGCGCCCTCATTTATAATGCCCTTGTATCTGCGCTAACACTGCTTAAGGATTCTGAGTCACATTTAGCCTTAAACCACCCTTGTCGGCGCAGAAGCTCTCAACCAGCCACCGGAGAGCAAGCATTAGCAATGCATTATCGCACCCGCTCCGCACAGGCGCAGAGCATGCCTGAAACACGACCTCCCGAGGGTTCTCACCTCTCCGAGGGCTTCACGGGGATCGGAGCTGGAGGTCAAGCAAAGTCTTTTCAACAAAAGAGCCCGCGCTTGAACCTCCCCACGGCGCACGCTCCAGAAAGAGAACACACAAGGAGAAGCCAGAGTTACCTTGGCTGCAGAGCAGCCCTGCGCTCCAGAGCACGACAAGGAACGTGGGGTACGCGTCCACACAGTTTTGGCTGTAGAATAAAAAAAATAAATAAATAAGGAGAAGAAGCATTAGGAAACACGCTACCGCGGCACCGTCTGAAAATCACCTGAAACCCCAAGCCGATAATCACCATCACGCATGAAGCACGAACCCCATTCATGACTCCACTTATGAGACATAGGCAGTGGTATAAAGCAAATACATGCTCAGAATCCATTTAGTCCCTTCCTCAGTGAAGCCAGTCGGAGACTCGGTTTCTTGATGGATTCGTTTTGGCAGGGTTCCTGCTCCTGGCTGTGCCAAAGTGCTTCTTGGAATTGAAAAGTGAGCAACACAGACAGCAGGGCTGTGGCAGCTGTCAGGATTGGGGGTGGGGGGTGGGGGGTGCAGGAGAGAGGAGCCCAACTGAGAAACCTTTGTCAGACACACAAGTCAGCTCAGACCCACAGGCGAGGCTGGGGAGGGGGGCGGGGAGATGAGCTTCGAGCGTGAAAGAAACCAGGGTCGATTCAGAAAAGCTGACGCTCAGAAAAGTCTCGTGCTGGTGGTGCGATCGCCGTGTTCAGGGCTCAGTCTTCACTCTCGGGGAGGGGCCCTCCCCTCACACCAGCCACCATGCTGATATTTTACACCCTTTGTCCCCCCCGGACACTCACCGCAGCCGTGTGAGCGCGCAGGGTGACTGCATGCGTTTTCTGCGGCTGCTGGAACAGGTAGCCCCAAACATCAGGGCTTAAAACAAGACAAATCATCTGGAGGTCAGAAGTCCAAATGGGTCTCACTGGGCCATGGTCAAGGTGGGTCAGCATGGCTGCAAGCCTGCTGGAGATCCTAGGGAAGAATCGGTCTTGCCTTGCCTTTCTCAGCTTCTAGAGATCACCTGCATTCCTTGGCTTGTGGCCCCCTTCCAACCTCAAAGGCAGCAGTGGCCGAGAGGGTCTTTCTGACACCCACTTCTCCGCCTCCTTCCTTCACAGTTAAAGAACCCTTGTTAGGGGTGCCTGGGTGGCTCAGTCGGTTAAGCGTCTGACTTCCTCAAGGCATGATCTCGCAGTTCACGGGTTTGAGCCCCGCGTCGGGCTCTGTGCTAACACCTGAGCCTGGAACCTGCTTCAGATTCTGTGTCTCCCTCTCTCTCTGCCCCTCCCCCACTCACTCTCTGGCTCTCTCTCAAAAATAAATAAACATTAAAAAAGAAAAGAATCCTGGTGATCCCATTGGTTCCACCCAAATAATCCAGAGTAATCTCTTGATTTTAAGGTCAGGTGGTTAACGATCTGAATTCCTTCTTGCCATGTAACAGAACCTACAGGTTCCCGGGGTTGGGATGTAAAGATGTTTGGGGGCTCTTTATTCAGTCTACCACAGTTACCCTCATTTTCACATGAGAAACTGAGGTTGGGAGAAGTTGACTAACTGCTGAGTGTCACTGAGCTACAAGGTGGTGGGACCAGGATGCACGTCCTGGTCAGTCCAACTCTGTAACCATATCTGTTAGCTTTTCGACTACACTAAAAAAATAGCAAATATCCTCTGGAAAAGTTGACAGTCTCGGTCAGGACCATCAATATGCACATCCACATTGATAAAAACCCTCAACAAAGTAGGGCCAGATGGAACATACTTCAACATCATAAAGGCCACATATGAAAACACCCACAGCTAATATCATACTCAATGGGGAAAAACTGAGAGTGTTCCCTCTGGGGTCGGGAACAAGACAGGGATGTCCACTCTCACCATGCACTATTTAGCATAGTACTGGAAGTCTTAGCCTCAGCAGACAACAAAAGGAAATAAAAGGCATCCAAATTGGCAAGAATGAAATCAAACTTTCATTATTTGCAAACAAGATGATATTCTATGGAGAACACTGGAAAGACTCCACCAAAAAATTGATAGAACTAATACGAATTCAGCAGAGTCGCAGGATATGAAATCAATGTACAGAAATCTGTTGCATTTCTCTACGCCAATCATGAAGCAGCGGAAAAAGAAATCTAGGAATTGATTCCATTTACAATCACACAAAAACAATAAGATACCTCGGAATAAATCTAGCCAGAGAGGTAAAATATCTGTACTCTGAAAACCGTAGAACAGTTATGGAGTATCTTGAAGACGACACAAAGAACTGGGAAAATATTCCATGCTTATGGACTGGAAGAACAACCATTGTTAAAATGTCTATACTACCCAAAGCAATCCATACATGTAATGCAATCCCTATCAAAATACCACCAGCATTTTTCACAGAGCTAGAACAAACAGTCTTAAAATATGTATGGAACCACAGAACACTCTGAATAGCCAAAGCAATCCTGAAAAAGAAAAACAAAGCTAGAGGCATCACGATTCGGGACCTCTAGCTATATTACAAAGCTGTAGTCATCAAGACAGTATGGTACTGACACAAAAACAGACACATAGATCAGTGGAACAGAATAGAAGATCCAGAAATGGACCTACCACTACATGCTCAACTCAACTTTGACAGAGCAGGAAAGAATACCCAATGGAAAAAAGACAGTCTCCTCAACAAATGGTGTTGGGAAAACTGAAGAACAAGGTGCAGAAGAATGAAACTGGACCACTTTCTTACAGCATACACAAAAATAAATTCAAAATGGATGAAAGACCTAAATGTGAGGCAGGAAACCATCAAAATCCTAGAGGAGAACACGGCAGCAACTTCTCTGACCTCGGCGGTAGCAACGTCTTACTAGACATGTCGCAAGAAGCAAAAATGAACTCCTGGAGCTTCATCAAGATAAAAAGCTTCTGCACAGTGAAGGAAACAAACAACAAAACTAAAAGGCAGCCTACAGAATGGGGGAAGATATTTGATAAAGCATTAGTATCCAAAATCTATAAAGAACTTGTCAAACTCAACACCCCAAAAACAAAAAGACCAGTTAAGAAATGGGCAGAAGGGGTGCCTGAGTGGCTCAGTAGGTTGAGTCAGTTAAGTCAGTCCAACTCTTGATGTTGGCTTAGGTAACAATCTCACAGTCATGAGATCGAGCCCCATGCCGGGCTCCTCATTGGTCATGGAAACTGCTTAAGATTCTCTCTCTTCCTCTGTCCTTCCCCATCCTCAAAAAGAAAAGAAAGAAAGAAAGAAAGAAAGAAAGAAAGAAAGAAAGAAAGAAAGAAAAAGAAAGGAAGGAAGGAAGGAAGGAAGGAAGAGGAAAAAATGAGCAGAAGACATGAATAGATGTTTTTCCAAAGAAGACATCCAGATGGCTAACAGACATATGAAAAGATGTTCAACATCACTCATCATCAGGGAAATACAAACCAAAACCACACTGAGATACCACCTCACACCTGTCAGAACGGCTAAAGTGAACAACTCTGGAAACAACAGATGTTGGCGAGGACGTGGAGAAAGGGGAACCCTTTCGCATTGTTGGTGGGAATGCAAACTGGTGCAGCCACTCTGGAGAACATATGGAGGTTCCTCAAAAAGTTAAAAATAGAACTACCCTACGACCCAGCAATTGCGCTCCTAAGTAGTTACCCAAAGGATACAAAAGTACAGTTTCAAAGGCAGTGCATGTACCCCAAAGTTCACAGCAGCACTATCAACAATAGCCAAGCTATGAAAAGAGCCCAAATGTCCATCAACTGATGAATGGATAAAGAAGACGTGGTATACATAAATACAATGGAGTATTACTCATGCTATGTGCAATGACGTGGATGGACCCAGAGGATATGCTAAGCAAAATAAGTCAGGCAGAGAAAGACAAATACCCTATGCTTTTACTCATATATAGAATTTGAGAAACAAAATAGATGTACATACGGGAAGGGGGAAAAAAGAGAGAGGGAAACAAATCACAAGGAACTCTTTATGATGAGAACAAACTGAGGGTTGAGGGAGGGAGGTGGGTAGGGGATGGGCTAGATGGGTGATGGGCATTCAGGGAGGGCACTTGTCGTGTTGAGCACCGGGTGTTGCATGTAAGTGATGAATCACTCAATTCTACTCCTGAAAACAATATTACACTATATTTGAACTAACTATACCTTGGATAAACACTTGAAAAAAGAAAAAAAATACACGCACATCCGTGGAAAAACCACCTTACGAGACATGGAAGTGTGAATGGGGAAGGGCAGTGCAATGGAGTGGAAAGGGCATGTGACTAAGGTTTCACCTCTGACCTGACATTCACCATCTGTTTGTCAATGGCAAAATAATCACTTTGGATGTAGTTTTCTCACCTGAAACACTAAGAGACTGATAGTAACTCTAAGATCCACGTAAGCTTTAAGAGTTGCTCTAGTGCGGTGGTCCTCAAAGTGTTGTCCCTGGATCAGCAGGCATCAGAAATACCTGGGAACTGCAAGTGTTAATGCCCATCTGAGACCTACAGAATTAAACACTCCAGGGGTGGGGCCCCGCAATCTGTGTTTTAACGGGCTGACTGTTTTAACAGGCCCTCTAGGTGACTCTGAAGCACACTCAAGTTTGAAAACCACTGGTCTAATGTCACTCAAACTAACAGGCAAAGCAAAGATGCACTCTTCAAAACGTATTTGGCCTTTTATCCGAATTCCTTCCTTGGATTCCTTCATCTGGACCCTCCCCGATCTGGTTCTCATGACTTTCCTCCTAAATCGGCGACGGACCCTTATTCAGACTGATAGCGTCTCATGCCTCAGTGGTACCATTGAGAACTCTGGAATGACCGAGCCCTGGTCCATCCCCCGCAGAGAACCCAGAGAGGATGTGCCGTGTCCCTGACCACAGGAAGTTTCGTGTCCCTCTGACGATCAAAAGATCCGCCACCGGAGAGGTCAATGAAATTAAAGGTAAGAAAGCAGCGTATCCTACCCTGGGATACAGGCACAGGGGAGAGAGCACAGCCCCGCTGAGCTTGCTGGGTACCCAGGGGTTTCACTGATCTAGCGGACACAGTAGTACTTACGTAAGTACTTCTGTGTCTCATTCCCAAAGGTGGAGAAAAACAAAAGGGAAAATACGAGTCCTTTTCTCCACAAACACATTGATGGTGTGGTGCATCATGTTGAACACAGCACAGTGACCTGTCCACAAACCCGGCAAGCGCCTCGGAATCAGACCCGGAGGAAGGGCAGGAGCCTTGAACCGACTTATCATTTGGGGTGAAGTACTCAGCAAACAAACAGGTCCCGTACGCAGCTATGGAGCGCCCCAACGTCACAGCTATTACATATTAGAGGAACAAACCCACAGCCTTGGGACTGAGAATGTGACCCTGGAAAACTAGGTCACGTTATTATGTATTTATTTAATTGAATTAATAAAATTATTTATTTAATTGAATAATGTTCTATGTCTGATGGGATCTAATACCTGAGGCTCCAACAATTTGACGATCTATTAATGCCAAAGATCGCCCCTACGTCCTCCTCATTCACATGCTTCTGGTTTTGTTTGTATTTGAGTACTGGCTTGGGCTGGGTGATGCAGTTTTTCAAAATGCTTAATTATCTAAGGAATTTGCTCATTAGAGAGAACGGTATAGTAATGTGACATTGGATCAGTCCTTCAGTCATTCCTGCCTGTTGTCTCAAGTCACCCGAGTCCTTCATAAAACACGGTCTGTCTGGATTGGAATGAAACTCCCAACTCCTGTCCCTCGATCTAGCTCAAGCCAGTCTTTTTCCGATCCAGAGTCTCTGACCCGTCTTCGATCCACAGCTCCCCAAGCATATGTCCCTCCTTGACAGAGAGCCACCGCCGGGCTGAATTCAAGTGTCACTGGTCAGTGACAGGGCCGTCCCTTGAGGTGGAGCCGGATGGATGTTCACACGCTCTTTAAAGGCACAAAGCCTGGGTCCGATGCCTAGTCTGCCGCTGCGTGAGTGCACTGAGCCTCAGTTTTCTTCATCTATAAGAGGTGAGTGGAGACGTAAGTAATTACCGCCCTGGCTTATGAAAATAAAATGAGAGAGCGGTGCCCAGCCCAGAACAAGCATTCAATAAACGGTGACTGTTACCTCTCCAATGTCTTCCTTCTTACAGTCCCCAGTGGAAATGCCCTTCCTGCGGACAAATTATTATTACTCCAAATTTTCTTTTGTGGAGGGTTTTGTGCCGTTCTTTCTACGAGACAAAATTGACAGGCCCATCTTGGCTCTCTTCATTTCCCCAGGTCTGATTCTGAGGCACTTGCCCGATTTGTCGACAAGTCACTCTGCTGTGTTCGTGGAGAAAAGGACTCATATTTTCCCTTTTGTTTTTCTCCACCTTCGGGAAGAAGTGCAGGAGAACTTACTAAGGGTTTTGTTTAGGTTGACTGCAAGCAAGTAAATGATCACTAATAATAGTAATAGTAGCTATACTAATGGATGGACTCAATGCAGAACTATTCGCTTCAAGTTATTTACAAGTCCACCCTACTTAGAAGTGAGCCTAAAGCGGATTCTGAAGGGCGCCTGGGTGGCTCAGTCGGTGAAGTGTCCGACTTCAGCTCAGGCCATGATCTTGCGGTTCGTGGGTTCAAGCCCGGCGTTGGGTTCTGTGCTGACAACTCAGAGCCTGGAGCCTGCCTCGGATTCTGTGTCTCCCTCTCTCTCTGCCCCTCCCCCACTCTCTCTCTCTCTCTCAAAAATAGATAAATGTTAAAAAAAAATAAAAATAAACAAAGTGGATTTTGAGAGGTGCAGGGGAGAAGGGACATTAGGGTGGCGTTTTCCAAAAAAATGCATTTTGTAAAGCACTAAACCCTGGATATGATCTGCCCAAAAAAAGGGATGGGGGTGTATCTGTAGTTAAAAAAGACTTCCCCTTCTTGGAGAACCAAGAATCACAGTGTTCCTCAGTACCTTAGAAGTTCTCAAAAGTCCTGTTTTACAGAACTTGCTCTCCTCTGTAATACCTGTTACCAGCCCAGGAACATGTAATCTATGGGACGTGTGTAGAAAATTACATTTCTCCGGAGACCCGTCACCTCTCTGCAGCCCGTGCTTACCAGCATCATGGGGAAGAATCTTGGGTCAGTTTAACTGAGATTTTTCTCCAGAAATCAAGCTCTGTTCCAGCTGTGCTCATCATCTGGGAACACGGCTTTGGACTACGCCTTGCACACGTGAACAGAGTCAAGGTCAAGATTCTTTTTATCTCTCAAACCCTGACTCGGCTCTACCCTCGTAGACCGTTAACCGGGGCCCCGTTGGAGCCGATGGGCCACACCCAGCCGCGATACCCGTTTATCAACTGCCCCCCCCACCCCCTGATCTCGAACCGTCTGCATCACTCAGCAGTTATATTTGGTGCTGAAAAATCTGCATCAGGCGTTTCAATCCGCCAGCATCATTTATCCTTTATGCTAGTTTTTCTTTACAGCCATGGTCTGGAAACATTTATGATCTCACACCCCATCAACCAGAAGATCTGATCGTGCAACCCTGTGACGGGTATGATACACACAGCACTCTCAACCTGTGTATTAAAACCGAGCAAAGCTTAATTTCTTATTTTTTTTTGATAGCAAGATTAAATCCCTGTTCTTTTCTTGCTGCACGTCCACGGCTCAGCTCGCACCCTCTTTGGTGCTTTGGGGGCCAGACGAGCTACGGCCGGAGAAGAGTCCCTATGACACAGGACCCCTTGGCAGGAACTTCCTGGCAGACGCAGGCACACTTGCGCCTCTGGGTTCTCCCAGCACGTGGTGGCCCGTGGCCCTGATCTTTCAGCCCTTGGACAAACCACCACAGGCACACAGAGTGCCGTCAGCTGGGTCAGGGAGGAAGTGGTCTTTGTAACAGAACCACAGCAGCGTCTGGGCCGCCTCCCTCTTCCAGAAAATTCTCCCCCTTAGCTGCTCCCGCTCTGCAACTCCCTCTCCTCCTAACTCTTGTGGCTCTCCTCCCACGGAGGTGAAGCACAGACGCGTGGCTTGGGGGAGCTGGGCCACGCGCCCACACCGTGGGGACCCCCGGCGCAGCCGGGATGGGCCACCACGGTCCTCCAGCGCCTTCTTCCCTCCGGAACCCCGCAGCCTTGCGGAACTTCCAAACCCGCCCTCCCAAATGACGCAGCGCAGCGGCCACCAAAGGGCGACTTCTGCAATTTGGAGGCTGGCGCCCCCGGGCCAGGTATGGGCGGAGCCACTCCTTAGGCGCAGAGCCAGCGCCCCCCTGGGGGACGCGGCAGAACCCGGACGGCCTGGCCTCCTCCACGTCGTCTTCGTTGCTGCCAAAACGGAAACTGAACTTCCGCACGAGGTGCGGGGAAACCACCGCAGGTCACCTGCGCCGCCCGGCTTCTCCGGAACGGAGCCACCCGGTGCAACTGCTAATAACGCGGAGATCTGGGCAGAAAGAAGCTTCTCTTTCCCAAGTAGTCAAATAGCGTCAATGTGCCCTTCGGGGTTGTTTGCAGAGAGCGATTCGGGTCGTCCCTGATCAAAGACACCTTCTTCGCACCTCTCGCACGCAGAGTGTCTGAGAGGCGCTCTCACGGCTCACCCTGCAAATGGCACAAAGACAGATGCGCCCTACGTACGTTCCCTACGCTCCTTTAAGCGTCGGTGTCTAAAATGGCTTCAGACACATCTTTAAACTTTTCCGACTGATTCTGAGAATTAATACCCCGAAGGTCCACATGTTAAAAGAGAAATATCCCCGTAGGTAGTTTAGCAAAGGATTTCCCTGAGACCAGACTGCTGGAATGACCCTACTCGGGACAGCAGAGTGTGAGCGAGGGGGGCCCCACGGCAGGTGGCGAGGGCCCGAGTAAAGGGGAGGTCTTGGAGGGGCTTCGAGCACTCGGGAGTGGCCTCAAGTCCCGAGCCCAAAAGGCAAAGGGCTCGGAAAGGGTGAGGGGCCCTGGATATCAGCCTGTGCCAATTTCCTTGGGTATCCACGACTGCCCCTGTGGAAAGATCTCTGCGGCCATCAGAGCCACCTCCGAGTTGAGACTGAAGGCCAGCTCCTTGGCCAGCTCCTCTCCGAAGCCTTTCCCCGTGACAGGCCCCTGGTCACAGGCACAGAGAAGCAGACAGGCCACTGCCTGAAACTGCTGTTCAAATACATTCTGCATAAAGGAAAAACGCGTGTGTGAATAACGTCCCTTCAGATTTGCATCCCGAGTAGCTCCCATCTCCTTCTCTGAGCTGCTCAGGTATTTTCAAACAGCTTTTTTATTCAAAAGTAAAGAATGGCAGGGGGTGGGGGGGTGGGGGGGATGGGGAGGAATTGCACAGCTCCCCCATTCTTTCTGTTCTTGTTCTGGTTGCTCAAGGAGAGTGGGCGTTACCAAAGGTCCTGGCACACCTCCAGATGTCCCCCCAAGGGGGACGCAAGGGACAGTGAGCTGAAGGCTGTCACCATCGCATCCCACCTGTTGCCTCCAAAGCCAGCCGATGAGTTTGCATGGCTGGTTTGCATGGTAGTCCCTTCGGACGAATTCCCCAGGAAATCGGTAACGCTGTGGCTACGTGACTGGCTCAGAGGTTTCTGGAGCACGGGGGAGCTGTGGCGATCGCACCTCTCCCCACTCCAGCCCCCACTATCCCTGATTCCTTTCTTTAAACACTAGCCCTTATTAAGATGACCAAGGGTGCCCCCAACACCCCCCACCCAGGTGAGGTTCAATCGTCCCTGGGAGCTCTGCCTTCCTGGCACTCTGAAGGTCGACCCAGACAGACATGTAGCCTTGACGGTGGCCTTCACTCCAGTAGGAAGGCCCCCTTTCCCCAGGGCCCCACTCTGTTGGTTTGCAGTATCAGGGTTTGAACTCACTTGGCAGTGTAGACGCGTTCAAAGGCAAGTGTTCCCGTCCTCTGGAAGCTCCGCCCATTCTGTGTCTTGCTTTCATGCTCCACCTTGTGGGCAAAGAACCCTGACAGAGGGAAAGGTTTGGATCTGGTTTACCATGGGCACGTTCATGAGCCTGTTGTCCCCTTATTTTACTAGAACGTTAAATGTTTCCTCGGTGTGCCCTCCAAACAGCCCGAATGTCTTCTGTCAAACGTCATTTGCCAGAAATTCACTCAGCAGCTGTCTCTACTAACCTCTGACTTGCCACGAGCCAGACACTTAGCTTGCATCCGAGAACAAAACACACAAAGGACGTTGGCCTGAGAAGCTCATGCTCTGGCGGGGGTGGAAGAGGAGGAGGCAGACGGTAAACCGCGAACAAAACACTTAGATGAAATTTATCCAGTGCGCCCAGCCGCGGATGGAGGGGAACGCAGAGCCTGGTGGGGGGCCACGTGCAGTGCCCACAGGGTGGACAGAGCGAGAAAGCACTAAGCGAGCCCAGGCCTGGAGAAGAGGATAGTTGAGAAGCGCCTGCCGGATTTGGTGGCGTGACTGTGACCTTGATGTGAGCCGCGGTAAGAAAATCAGAATTCATGCCCATCTCATGAGCCACAAGGAGTCACTGGCAGGGATAAGCTGAGCAAGTGGTGGAAGCAGGAAGCCACTCGGTCTTCTGCATGGGGAGCGTCCAGAGGGGTCAGGACCAGGACAACGGAAGATAGGGAGCCCGCTAAGGTGGGGCGGTGGGCTGGGGGCGGGGGGGTTGCCGAGAAGCCAGAATCCCAAGGGTCTGTCTATAGATTGGATGGAGCGGGGAGGGATGAAGGTCTCTCTCCCTTCCCCTCCTCTTTTACGCCTCTGCTCCTATTTCCAGAATATCAGGGGTCCCTGTGGGATGCCTTTTCATCAGCTTGATATTAGCCTCCTCAAAAAGCTGTGAAATGGAAGCCTTATCAACCGTGTATAGGAATAAAAGCCTTCTCTGGTTTCCTTTTGGGCAAAAGCACAGCTGTACCCTAGCAACGTGCCCGTCTGGGGGCATAGCAGCTACGGGCCCGCTGGTAAGCAGGGGGCGTCACCCTCCAGCAGACCCCTGACATCTATTCCTTCGATGGGCCTTGTGCCCACTCCTCGGAGTGAGCCATGCTGTCTCCCCTTTGTAGACAAGGCCCCAGTGACTCAGGGGGGTTGGGTGGCATTCCCAGAGCCACCCCACTGGGGAACAGTGAAGCTGGGGACTCAGATCCAAGGGGGCAGATGAGAATATTTTCTTCCTGTTGCTGTCACATTGCAGCTCACTGCAGGGGACCCACCAGCCACACGGGGTTTAAGTACACATCTGTCTGTTCTGAATGTCTCTTCTTAGCACAAAGGACAGCAGGAAGTCCTGCTCACTGACTTTCCAGAACCTAAGGGTTCTGAACCTAAGGGCCCAGAACCTAAGAGGCCCTCGCCTCTGAACAGGTGGCAGAGATAACATTAAGAAAGTCAGAGGTGATTTCTGCAACCAGCAGCACGACGTGGCTATAGTTCTCCGTGCCTGCCTGCCTTCTCTCTCTCCTTGCTCAGACAGACGCCTTCCTCGTTTGCAGGGCTTGCCCTCGACCTGTGACTTCCAGCCCGTTCCTGCCGCCTCTCCAGGCCTTTGTCTCATCAGTGTTCTCCCCAATTCCTGAACCTTCCCTCTCTTTTTTCCTCCTTCTCTTGACCCTAGAAACATACTCGGATCTTTCCTACCCATTAAACAAAAAAGCAAGCCTGCCCCAGCCTACGAGGCTTTCCCTCTCCCTCCTTCTTAGCTACACTTGAACGAATTTGCCTTCCTTTGCCCACGCCTCACCCCCCATTCACACCCCACCCCCGTGTTATCTTCTACCATGTTACAGAAACCTCGAGCACAGAGACCATTGATACGCTTATCTTGGCCAGCTGCTGATGGTAAGCCAAACCAGAGAGATAGCGCCAGAGTCAGAGACACAGAGAGAAAAGGCTGCCGACCACTAAAGAGCACACACACCGCATGCCGGGCACCGCAGGCTACTTTCCCTAGGTTGTTCCATTGCAGGGTGGTTTTGTTTGTTTGTTTGTTTGTTTGTTTGTTTGTTTTTTGGGTAGGCTTCATGCCCAGTGCGGGGCTTGAACTCACAGCCCTGAGATCAAGACCTGAGCTGAGATCAAAGGTTGGACGCTTGACCGACTGGGTCACCCGGGCGCCTCTCCGTGCGATATATTCAACAGACACGTACGGAAGTTATCGTAGCCCCACTTGTCAGTTGAGGAAGCTGGGAGCCAGAGAAGGCAAACAGCTTTCTCAGGATCACATAAAAAGATCTTGAGGACTTAGGCACAAAGTTAATACGAGCCAGCAGTGCGATAACAAGTGTTCAAAAGAATAATGCACCTGTGATTATCTTAATAGGATTGATGTCTGGATCTCAGGAAGAGTGAGTTTCCCTGTACAGGAAGCGTCTGTCTGCATCTTAGAAAGCTCAGGGCAAGATGGGTGGGAGGGTGTAACCCAATGACAAGGGACTCTGGAAACCAAGTCACAAAGGAAATGATACATTGATGACAGGATAGCTGACTCTGTAAACCTAGAAGCAGCAAGCATAGCCCAAGCTTTTCCAGACAATAGAAACAGGACCAGTGGATAGAAGTTACAGGGCAGTAGATTTCAGCATGTGTAAGAAAGAAGTTCTTGAGTAGGGAGCATTTGAATAAATGAATTTGAGGCAATAAATATAGCATAAGCGTCTACTTTTTGGAATTGGATTGAATCTCAGTCCAACCATTGTTCTAACCTCTCCAAGCCCCACTTTGCTTATCTGTAAAATAGGATCGATAGATCGATAGATAGATATAGATATAATTCACAGGCTGCAAGGATTCAGTGAAATAGTATTATGCCCAGCACAAAGCACCATGCTCGACACAAAGCAAACTCCCAATACACCTAACAAGGGAAAGGGGGAGTTCAGTAGCTGTGAGCTCTCTATCACGGGAGGGTCCAGGCCGGAGCTGTTGAGAATGCTGCAAATAAGATTTCTGCCTTGGGGGCGCCTCCTGAGTCCTGTTTCCACGGCCCATTTAACCCTACGTTGGGCCGTTAGGTCTTCCAATATGGTGCCCGTGAGATTCACTTCAAGTGTGTGTGGTGGGGGTGGGAGTACCAGGGATGTCACGGAAATGGAGGTGTTCCCTGCCAGCTCTCTAGCCCTCCTTGTCCTATGCTCACAAACCCCTGTGAGAGCAGGGCCACGATGTCTCCCTTCCTGGCTTCACGGTAAGAAGAGAGTTGAGGCGAGAGGATGATGCCAGTTCCCACCGCCTTTCCCCACAACCAGAAGGGCGGCAGGAACAGCTCTTCTGCTGGAGGACATCTCTTCTCTGCTGCCACTCAGGCTTCCATGCATGGGCTCAGTGGCCCTTCCCCTCGGCTCACCTTCTCCTCTCAATCTAACTAGTTGGGCTACTTATGGAAATCACTTTCTCCAAATCCATGCTTATTGCCTGCGTGTTTCTGCATGTCAACACTGCTGGCACCTCGGCAGGAGGGGTCGGAGGCCCTCTGGATGCTATTTATAGGAAATGCATCTATCTGCATTCCCTGGGAAACCAGCCTTTGGTGGTTCTGGCCCAGCTTTCTTGGAACGACGTATTTGAAACTTGCTCTGTGCTTCCAGATCTGTGTTTTGCTGGATCGAGCTGGAAGAGGGCCACAGGTTCAAAGATCTTGATGACTCAACAACGTTTCAGAGTCGGAGGGGGAAGTTCCAGCGGGCAGGCCGGGCTCTGGCCTCTTTCTGGGAAATGAGGTTCTCACACAGTGAACAGAGAGCACAGACCCTGGACACCATCATGGACACATGCGGACCGGACCTCTCTGTCGTGGGGCAAAGACAACGTCTATGGTGCCGGGCGACAACACGGAAATATTTTTTAAAACTAAGAGGAAGGGTTTGAAGTGGCATTTGGCGGGGCAGGGAGAGAAAGGCACCGTTTTTGCATATTTTCTGAACTCTCTGAGGAGGACCCATGGTTGCAACCTTGAGGTTAATTAGCATTGCAAAGAGAGGTTCGGGACAGGCACTTGAACCTTTGCGTTCACCTGAAAGCCCAGGTGTAAGCGAGCACAGATATTCTCTTCCGGGTCGTTTGGATTTGTCTTGTTCCCCGACATGGGCACATTTGACGGTCACAAGTAAAAGGCCTCACCCAGCGGTCTCCACATCACACGGCAGTCCGGGTCTCGGCCTCAGAGGGAAAGCATGGCTTTTATGTGGCTTCAAAAAGAGCCTGAAAAAGTCTCCGGGCCCCAAACGGTGGCTCCACCTGGTCCAGGTTTGCAGCTCCCCACCGGGCAGCCTTCATCCCACATCAGCGGCTGGAGCTCTAGCAGCGAGGCCACTGTGTTGTGTCGCCATCTATCTGAAATGGCCTGCCAAAAGTCAAGGCCCCCACGCCGCGGCTGTTAAGGCTCAGACATTTGGCCGCCTATCATCTCCCCTTCCACACCGTACCAAGGAAGAAGACTTAATCTCATCTGCCAAAAATAATTAGGAACTTCGCCGTCCCCCTCAAGTCGGATCAGGGCTTGCTTTGCACTCGGGGAAAAGCCCGGGACCCACTCGACAGGCCCGGACCGGGTTCTGCATCTCGGGAGCGATGAAGAGACTCTATTCTCACAACAGGAGACCCTTCGGCCTCCCCCAGCTCAGCTCTGAACCGAGAGGCAGCAGTTTGGGGTGACCTACAGCCTTCCAGCTAGCTTAGCCCCATCCACACTGGCCAGTGACAAGGCACTGGCTCCCAGGTCCACCGGTGTTTGTCAGTTACGTTGCCATTTACAAGGGGGAGGGTGGGAGGGGAGACCCTACACAGAGCTGGAAAAGCACCGCCCACTCACCCAACCAGAACCGTCTTTGAAGGCTTCCTACTGACCTTGCCTGGTCATCTCTTTTCCCTATCCTTTCTTTCCTGGGACACCCACCCCACAGCTATGTCCCCATAAAGCCAGGACTCTGACCATCACAAGGGCAGTGGGGGGGGGGGGCGGTCCCTGGAGCCTGGAGGTGTCTGCACGTTGAATAAATGAATCCCTTGCTGATTCGCAAGGCCAAGGGAGCTCCTGATGCCTGCAGGAAATAGCAATGGCTCGAGGAATGGCAGACTAAACAACCCACCTGTTCCCTCTCGGAGCTGCAACTTTATTGTGTGGATTTAACATGAAAATAGTTGGGTCAAAAAGCAGCCAACTGTTGTTCCACAGAGGAAACATACAGGGGAAAGCGGGTCTCTCTGGTGTGGGGAGGTCTCAGGGAGGCCTTACTCAGGGCTCAGAAGGCTAATCCTCAGCCTCTGTCCAGATTCAAGTTGGGGGGAAATAACAGAGGATCCCAAATTGGTGAAACATTCAAATTTCCGAAGTGTGACAACAGTGTGTGAACACGCAATAATTACCATTAAGTGGTAACAGCCGCCCTTGGTAGTTACTTTCCTTTTTCCTCTATCTTAATAAACTGCAAAACACAAAGCCACTGGAAATACTTAGAAAAAGAATCTGTGGCAGTCCTAACTCGGAACTTGAAAGAGAAAATGTTACACAGTCTTGTCTTTTTCAGGTCCCGGTACCTTGCGTATTTCTTTCTTCCTTGCTCGGTTTTCTTAAGTGATAGCGAGGTGGATGGAAATGCAAACCCCGTGCAAGAAAAAATGTTTCCTCTCTCTCTTTACATTAATAGTTAATATATAATGCGTATGAAAAATGCTTCAAAACTATACATCGCTAGGAAAAAAAAATATTACAAAGAATCTCTTTCTTCCAAAGAAAAAAGAAGCAATACAGAGATAAATGATAATAAGGTGATTTCTTCCTCCCACCATCCAAATTCAATTTTTTTTTTTTTTTTTTAGCCTACAGGTGACAGGTAACGTCAGTTTCACTGAAGTCAGCCCAGCTGCGCTTAACAAAAGCCCAGTGTCTTGAGACAACATGTATTTCACTTTCCCTTTCTAGGCTTCTTGCCTCCCACCCGGTCTCTGGCCACAGTAATTAATAGTTAAAATGCTGACTGCAGACACTTTAGTAAGGGTTTTTATAAAGCTTCTAGATCGCAGTCCCGGCTTTACAAACATGGTTAGTCACCAACATCGAAGTGCAAGAAATACCAGAAGGAAACCCCCAAAGTCATGCATAAATGCATATATCCTATACATTCAAAGCAAAAAGAAAACAAATACAAATAAGGGGAAAGTGGGCAAAAGTGTGCACAGACACAGAGAACGGTGTGAGCCTCTGACTTTCAAGCGATTGACAAACAAAATCTGTTTTGTCTCCCCCTCTGAGTGAGGGCGTTCCCTTACCGTTCTGGACCACGCTGATGAGGGTGACAATGGCCAACAGGACAATATTGCCCACGGTTTCCTGATCCATGTTTGCTTCAGGCTCTCCGGCAAGGACTGCTCCTGTCTGGTGACACCCTGTGCTGCTCAGAAAGAGGAAGTGAGGGCCCTGCCTTTCATCACTAGAATTTCCAAAGGTCCCAGCACAGTTACACGGTGACTTCTTCTTTTTCTTCTTCTTCTTTTTTTTTTTTAACTAGCCACCAAAGTGTCCTGGCTCAGTGTGACCTGCCAGGAGAAGCAGGGCTTGGAAGACGAGCAGGAAGGGAAGACAAAATAAAACTTATGTCTTAGGGGCTCCTGGGTGGCTCAGCTGGTTAAGTGTCTGACCCCTGATTCCAGCTCAGGTCATGATCTCTCGGTTCATGAGATGGGGCCCCACGTCGGGCTCTGTGCTGACAACATGAAACTTGCTTGGGTTCTCTCTCTCTCTCGCTCTCTAAAAATAAATAAACTAAAAACAAAACTTGTGTTTTATTTAGAGAGCACCAAAAAGATCTGTGTTTTGAATGCTGTGACTGCTTTCTTGAATTCCCAGGAAAAAACCCAGAATACATAACACATGGCAGGGTCCAGAGTAGCAGCCACAGAATAAGGCCTGGATGGGTGAATAAATGGATGAATGAGTAAGAGGGGGACAGCTGACATCTCTATTTCCACAAGGGAAAAAAAAAAAAAGGCAACAAGAGAATTAAAACTAAACCAAAGAATGTAGATAAGGAACAGAAATGAGGTTACAGATGACCCGTAAGGAAAACTTTGAACAGAAGTATTATTAAACACCATGGCTTGACCCCTCAGAGCTCATTGTTGAAACACCTTCCTGCAATGGCCTCAGTGTAATTAATGATAAGAGAGGAGAGAAGGTGTAAGAGTGAGCCCGCTGGGGAAGGTAGGTGGTGACCTGGCATTTTACGGGACAGCTTTCTCCGTGTAAATGGCAATCCCTCGGAAGCCACACAGAAAATGCGAGATTCCTGCGATCTTCGGCCCAGACCCAACAACTCTTTAGCAGGGACAGAGTGGAGCCTTTATCAAAACCTCACTTTGAAAGAGAACGTTAGCCACTATACTTGGTGGCCGCAGGGAGCTGCACCGTAGTGTGGGAGAGGCCGGCTTGGGTGTCCTCCGTTCTACTGAGAAGAGACAGACGTCCGTGGAGGCAGTGTCCAGAGTGTGGACGCATGGAGGCCAGTAGCTAGGGCGATCCAGATATGGTCTTGACACTCTTGAGTACTCTCTGAGTGCCTGGGGCACTCTGCCAGGTGTGATGTCACAAGACCGCTTAGGGGGCTCAGCACCAGCGAGATTTGTATATTCACCTTAATGAGATCTGATTCGTATGGGAAGTTTGGTTAAGTTTCAGGAGCTGCTTAGGGCCGTGTAGATAAGGAGCCTGACCCTCATAAAGAGGTTGCCTTTCTAATGCTCATCATAACTTAGAGATAATGCATCAGAGGCGAAGGCCAGTCCCTTTTTAAAGTACTCCCGTTGCAAACAGTGGCAACTTAGCTCAAACTAGCGTGGGCAAAAAGAAAAGGGGGGAAATGATTGGCTCAAAAAATCCAAGGAACCAAGCAACCAAAAGTTGAAAAGAACAGAGATGTGGCTGGGCCTTGGAGGTCAGGCATTCTCTCTCTCTCTCTCTCAAATAGAGTTCTCTCTCTCTTTCAGTCTCTCTCTTCCTCTCTCAACTTTCTCTTGGTTTGTCAGCTTTATTCTCTCTGCAGATCACTTTTCCCCACACTCTAAAGGACTGACTTCTCTCATCTGAATTCTTAGAACGATCTCACGGGCTCTGGGTAGTCACATATCATTCCTTGGACAACCAGATGGCAGGAAAACGAACGAACTGGTGGTTTCCATATCGTTCCCTAAAGAAAGATTGGGAGGGGTGGAGGCATGCCAGGTGTACGTAAACACTATCACACTGTGACTGTCGACTCCTTGTAATTCCAGATTGAAACACCCAGTTATCAAAGAAGTGTCTCTCTCATACAGCCTGGTGTCTTGAAGGCTCAGCCTAGTCTCCTTCCTGCTCGGGCGTTTGTGTTTCTGGCGTGTGAGTGTGTGTCCGCAGGCACACAACAAACAGCATCAACAGAGTCCAACGATGTCTTTGAAAATCATCCCAGCCTGGGCTCCTGCCTTCCAAGAAGGGCAACCTCTCCTCTTGCTTCCCAAGCCTCCAGGGGCCCCCGCAACGTGGGAGTGGGGTGGGGTGGGGGGATGGGGATTGTGGGGGGAGGGGGTTGGCGGTGGGGGTGGGTGATGCCCAGCCATCTCCCCTTTAGAAGAGAAGGCCCTGGTAGGAGTTCAGGAGCTGCACCCCCCTCCCTCCCACGGGGGGCCAGCCACATCCGAGCTCCCCGGAGTCACCCTGGCAGTGTGAGCACGTGCCGATGGAGCGAGTTCACTTCACCCGGGAAGAGCGTTTTAATAGTCAGCCGAGATGGCCGTTAAATTACAGGGCGCGCATTAAGATTCCGGCTGCCGCCGCAGAGGAACACTTATCAGAGGTGAAGCCTCTGGAAATGCCATTCATCTCAATAGAGAGCTGCTGAGACCGAACAAAAAGACGAGGGGCGCCCGGGGAGCGGGGGAGGGGAGCGCACGGCCGGCTCTCCTTTCCCACTGTTAACGAGATGGTCCCCGGGTGGGCAGCCGGGCCTGGCGGGGCCCAGACCAGACCGGGCACAGGCCCCGCGGCCCTGATCGGCCTGTGCTTTTGCTTCTCAACACAGCCCTCTGTGCACAGGTTACTCCTCCCATTGCCCAAAGGGCTAGAACAGAGGTTCAGAGAGGTTAAACTCCATGCCTAAGGACCCCCGTGTAGTAAAGGAGCAGGACCAGGATTCAAACCCGGGCTCCTCTAGCTTCAAAGGCTAGGTCCTCAACCGCTCTGAATGCTGCTTCTGGAACAGTTTTCAGAGTTTGGGACTCGCTGGTGCTTCTGCATCGGTGCTGGGCGGGCCCCTCAGAGGCTAGGGCATTCATTCATCAATGGCCCAAGGCCCCTAAAGAGAGATTTATTTTTTATTTTTTTAATGCTCAGTTTATTTTATTTTAGAGACACAGAGTGTGTGAGCACAGAGGGGGAGGGGCAGAGACAGAGGGACACAGAATCCGAAGCAGGCTCCAGGCTCCGAGCTGTCAGCACAGAGCCCGACGCGGGGCTCGAACTCACAGACTGCAGGATCATGGCCTGAGCTGAAGTCAGAGGCTTCGCCAGTGGAGCCACCCAGGCGCCCCAAGAAAGATTTTTTTAAAAGGAAGGAAAGGAAAACAAATACACGTCACAGGAAATAACATATTCCCCAGACACCCCGCTGTTGTAAGGGTAGTTTAACTAGAACTATCCCACGGCTCTGAGCTATGAGCCCAGCCCTCTGCTCCCAGATCCCTGCTCCCAGCACCCCCGTGATCATGCCTGTGCTGCACTTACAGCGTGTGACAGGTTAGTTAGACAAATGTGCTGGGAGTAGGGAAGGATAATTAGCACATTCATTAATTAGAGTACTGCTGGTAGTTTGACTGTGAAGGACAACCATTTGTCAACAGAGATCAGGACAGCTGGGGCCACGCAGCCACTCAGGGGGGCAGCAATTCAGAGAAGGCAGTGGCACTGACCAGCTGCTATAAAAAACATGGGAGCTGCTCAGACACTTAGCGTCAACAGGCTTCCGTCACCATGGCAACATGGGGCCACTTCCTAGGCTGTCAAGCAACAACATTCACATATCCTTCATCTCACCTCCAGTACATGTTGCCGTTCCATGATATCTCTTCCCTTCACTTTCCAGACAGGGTGGCCCTCCGTGTTCATCAGGACGAAGACTTCCCTGTACATACGTGCTGGGAGCGAGGCAGCGGGCACAGAATTCTCCCGGGCTGGGGCCATCAACTCTAGCTGGGACGTAGAGATATAGCCCAGGCCCACGGGCGCACACTGTAGAGGGGTACAAAGCAGTTCCTTTAATTTCAGCTATTCTAAAAACTATTCAGACCACATTGATCTGAAAGATAGGTGATATCAACAAAGACCAGGCCATGGTGCGTTCTAGATAACACACATCAATAGTCTCCAGGAGAACCAAATCAGCCTGGTTAAAGTTGTCAAGTCTCCTTCCCCAGCTACTATCAGATGGTCTTTCTTTACATGAACAAACAGCCCATGGTCCTGACTTGAATTGAATTAAACAGAGATGAGCCTTCATGCCAATAAATAGATGAGGAAACTGAGGGATAGTGAATTGGCCATAACCTCAGTCCTACTGACTAAATCGCACACACGCCCAGGGCATTGAGCTAGGTGCTTTACAAATGAAAATGACATTCACAGATACGATCTCCATGTCCTAGAGTCTCAAGCTATAAGCTGATAATACCAGCGCAAAGAAACGAATAGAAGCTAAAGTCTGCAGACTGTAAGAAACCGAGGTGGCATCCAGGAAATGTCTTCCCTCCCGTATCACAAACACACAAAACGCAGTGTGTGGCTATGAGCTTGTGGCAAGATTAAGTAAGTCACCCATAAGAGCAGAAAACATCATATGTGTGTCGTACAAAAGCAGTATCTTGTGTGGGTTCCTTTCCCCAGCTATCAGCTTGTCTTACAGGCTCTCTATGGAAAGGAGGTCAGTAGTGGGCATGACCAGATGTGGACGCATTCAGTTCTAATAGAAATAAAAAATTGTGAGGCTCATATACGCCCAGTTAATTTTTGACAGAGTAATTCAATGAGGAAAGGAATGTCTTTCAAACAAAGGGTGCTAGAACAACTGGCCATTCATGAGGGGGAAAAAATGAACCTTGACCCTTACACCCAAATCGCACATGTATAACTAGAAATGGGTCTTCAACCCAAACCTAAAAACGAAAACTGCAAAGCTTCTGGAAGAAAAACATAAAAGGAAGTCTTTGTGACCGTATGGAGGGCAAAGTGGTTTGTCTTTCATTTTTTTTTATTTTTCTTTCATTTATTTTTCATTTTATTTCTTTCATTTATTTTTTATTTTTCATCTTTTTATTTTTTCTTTCATTTTTTCATTCTGTGTACAGTTGACATACAACATTACATGAGTTTCAGGTATACAACATGGTGATTCAACTTGTCTGTATGTTATCCTGTGCTCACCACAAGTGAAGCTGCCATCTGTCACCAGACAATGCTATTACAATGCCATGGACTAGATTCCCTAGGCTGTAAAAAGTTGTCGTTGTTTTTTAAAGACACAAAAAGTCTGAGCTGGGTAAAGAAAAACATCAAAATTTAAAACATTTGTGCTTCAAAAGACACCATTCAGAGAATAAGAGGGCAAGCCACAGACAGGGAGAAAATATTTGTAATACATAAACTTGATGAAGGATGTAGTCTCTCCAGAATATATAAAGAACTTATTCCCAGCCAGTGATAAGAAGATGAACAATCTCCGTTTTAAAAAAAAAAAAAAAAAAAAAAAAAAAAAAAAAAATGGGTAAATGACTTGAACAGACATGTCACAAAAGAAGATCTACAAATGGCCGATAAGCGCGTGAAAAGATGCTCGGTGTCATTAGTCATCGGGAAACGCAAAGTAAAAGATCCCACCATAAACCTTCTGGAATGGTTACCAAGGACGTGGGGCAAGTGGGACTTTAACCCATTTCTGGTCAGAGCGTAAAGTGGTAAATGTAAAAAAAAGGGCTAAATACAAATAAAAACGCTTCGGAAAAAGTTTGGTAGTTTCTTAAAAAGCTAAATCCACATTTACTCTATGACCTGGCAGTCCCTTGTCAGATATTTGTCCAAAAGGGATGAAAACACGTGTCTTGTCGCAGTCGGGGTTTCACCAGAGAAGCAGAGCTGCTGGAAGATTATGTACGTGTTTATATATTTATATTTATACATATAATCCATACACGTATATGCATGTGTCATAGGGATCCGAGCTTACACAACTGTCTATGTGAATGTATTTGTTTTCTAGGGTCGCTGTAAAGAAATTTAAGACAATAGAAACCTATCGGGACACAGTTCTGGAGAGTAGAAGAAATCCAAAATCAAGGTGCTGGCGGGGCCATCGGCTTCTGAAACCTATAAGGGGAAGGTCCCTCTCTGCTCCCCCCAGCTTCTGGTGGTGGCCAAGAGTCCTTGCTGTCCATTAGCTTGCAGCTGCAGCCCTTCAGTCTCTGTACCTGTCACTACCTAGTGCTCACCCCTTAGGTCTCTGTCTTCACATGGCCATCTTCTCATGAGGACAACAGTATGTTGGATCAAAAGTCCACCCTACCCCAGTGTGACCTTTCTTAATTCATTATATTTGCAACGACCCCATTGCCAAGCAGGGTCACATTCTGAGGTACGGGAGGTTAGGACTTCAACAGGTCTTTTGGGGGACACAGTTCAACCCTTAACTGTGCAGCTTCTGTTCTCCACTTGGTGGGGAACAAGTGGTTCTCCATTTGGTGCTGGAGCCTCAAATCCAAAAGGGCAAGCCGACAGGCAAACAGGGGCAGGTAGGGAGGTACATGAAGCGGGGGAAGCAAGAACTGGACAGACGCTAAAATCTGTGAGGAAACCACGAGGACAGGCTGGAGCCCATATCTTTCACACACCGACTTTAAGCCCAAACCTCAATGACTGCGGCTTTCTGCCGGAGAATCTGGCAGCCTCGTCACAGTCCAGTCAGAGAAGCTGAAGGAGTTCCTAGAACAAGCTGGAAGAACTGAGGGCCCAGCCAACTGCCCTAAGTCAACCGGTTGAGCCAGCAGATAGGCAAGAATGTGTGTGCCAGAGAGCCATGTGCCCTGCCTAACTGCTAAGCATAAAAAGATGGCTGCTGGTTCGCGTCTACCTTCCAAACTCATGTCAAATGCCTCCTGTAGTCCACACTAACCCAGAACTATGCAGGGAGATGAGAGGAGGGTGGGAGTCAACTTCTGCCAACCGCCTGTGCGTGTTGATATTTTGACCTCCTCCCACGAATCATGAATGTTCTTAATGGCATCTAGAACAGTGAATCCTTTCCAGAAGATTTTCAATGGACTTTGCCCGGATCCATCAGAGAAATCACTATTTATGGCAGCTCTAGCCTTACAAGATGTATTTCTTAAGACTCCTAAGTCAAAATTACTTCTCGATCCATGAGCTACAGAATGGATGTTGCATTAGCATGCCTGAAAACAGCATTAATCCAAAAAAAATATATTAATCTCCTTGTACAACTCCTTCAGAGCCCTTGAGTGACAGGTGAATTGTCAATGAGCGGAATTGTTGGAAGTTATCTTTTTTTCTGACCAGAAGATCTCAACAGTAGCTTCAAATATTCAGTAAGCCATGTTGTAAACAGATGTGCTGTCCTCCAGGCTTCGCTGATCCACTGATAGAGCACAGACAGAGCAGATTTAGCATAGTTCTTAAGGACCCCAGGATTTTTGGAATGGACAATGTGCGTTGACTTCAGCTTCAAGTGATCAGCTGCACTGGCCCCTAACGAGAGAGTCAGCCTGTCCTTTGAAGCTTTGAAGCCAGGCATTGGCTTCTCCTCTCCAGCTCTGAAAGTCCTCGGTGGCATCTTCTGCCAACAGAAGGCACTTTGGCCTACACTGAAAGTCTGTTCTGGAGTGTAGCCACCTTCGTGAATTCTCTTCAGCAGATCTTCTGGAGAACTTGCTGTAGCTTCTACACGAGTGCTTACACATTCACCTTGTACTTTCATGTTACGGAGACGGCCTCTTTCCTTAAACCTCACGAACCCACCTCCGCTGGTTTTAAACTCGAGTGGCTTCCTTACCTCTCTCTGTTTTCATAGCGTTACAGAGAGCTAAGCCTTGCTCTGGATCGGGCTTTGGCTTCAGGGAATGCTGTGGCTGGTTTGGCCTTCTATCCAGACCACTCAGACTTCCTCCACATCAGCAATAAGGCTGCTTCACTTTCTTATTTGTGTGGTCACTAGAGCCGCACTTTTAAGGGCCTACAATAACTTTCTTTTTTCATTCGCAACTCGGCTGCCGGTTGGGCCCAAGAGACCTCGCTTTCAGCCTGCCTCGGCTTTCAACACACGTTTCTCACGAAGCTTCATCATTTCTAGCTTTTCA
This sequence comes from Panthera uncia, assembly GCF_023721935.1. NCBI lineage: Eukaryota > Metazoa > Chordata > Mammalia > Carnivora > Felidae > Panthera > Panthera uncia. Next base: position 9,467,193 of record NW_026057576.1, on the reverse strand, counting down.
TTTAAGGTGAGAGACATACGACTCTTCCTTCCATTTGAGCACTTAAAGGCCGCTGTCGGGTGACTCATTGGCCTTATTTCAATATCGTTGCGTCTCAGGGCACAGGGAGGCCTGAGGAGAGGGAGAGAGACAGGGACGGTTGGTTAGGGGAGCAGTCAGAACACACACATCTATCCATTCGTTTCACCTTCTTATATCAGCGTGGTTCCCGGCACCCCAAAAACAATGACCATAATAACATCAAAGAACCCTAATCGCAGATCACCGTAAAAAATGGGATAATAATGAAGAAGTTTAAAATATCATGAGAGGAGCGCCTGGGCGGCTCAGTCAGTTGAACACCCGACTTCGGTTCAGGTCATGATCTCGCAGCTCTTGAGTTCGAGCCCCGTGTCGGGCTCTGTGCTGCCAGCTCAGAGCCTGGAGCCTGCTTTGGATTCTGTGTGTGTGCGTGTGTGTGTGTGTGTGTGTGTGTGTCTGCCCCTCCCCTGCTCACACTCTGTCTCTCTCTCTCAAAATCAACATTAAAATAATTTTTTCATCAAAATAAAATAATAAAATACGATGAGAGCTACCAGAATGTGACACAGAGACACTAAGTGAGCAAAAATGGCCCCCATAGCCTTGCTCTATGCAGGGTTGACAAATCTTCAACCTGTACATCTACGTTAAAACCTGAAGGATGAGTAGGAATCAGCTTAGCAGAGACAGGAGGAAAGAGGAAATGATGTGTTCAAAGATCCCGAGCAGGAGAAAGGTCACAAGGCAGCTGAGGAACTGAAACGCTCGGCATTTAGCTGGAAACTAGATTGAGGAGATGGGAGGGGACGGGCCTGGGGAACCACTTCACCGAGGGCCTCGCCAGTGCGGCCAGGAGTTTCAAAATGATCTTGGGAACAGAGAGAAGCCACTCCAGGACTTTAAGGGGAGTTGTCTCGAAACAGGATGGGCATTTGCCATCAGCTGAGCAGGGTGGAGACGGGGAGAGCAGCTGGGAGGCCGCGCCAGAGGTCTATGGAGAAAAGGGGATGAGTTAGACTTGGCGTGGTGGCAGTGACCTTGGGCAGAAGGCGGTGGGTTGGAGGACTGTTTCTTGAGGAGTAACTGCAAGGGTTAGCGAGGGATGAGGGATAAAAGGAAGAGGAGTCAAGGGTGATTCTCAGAGGTCTGACAACCTTCCAGATGAGTCTTGGTGTAATTCCCTCGAGACTCTTCATTATCATTGCCCTTGCAGCCCTTTGCTGGGGGGGGAACGTGTGGGCACACAGCCTAAGTTCCCGGTGCCACGTTGACTCGGGCTACCGTCGAGTGAATGCTTGATAAGCACCCTAGCTCGCACACGGTCGCATGGCAACACGACAGCGAGGTGGCAATATCAGACCTGCTGCGGACGTGTGTGTATTAAAAATGAACGCCCGTCTTCCGTGGTCTCGGATAGCAAAGGACCAGAGGGAGGCGTGTGCGGCCGGCAGAAGGGGGGGGGGGGGGCATGTAGAGTAGACTCGGTGAAGGGTCCACGAACCCTGTGCCGTGACCGAGAATGGAATTACAAGCTTCATTTCCCCCCAAGTACATGGCCACAGGGGGTTCCCAGCTCGAGATGAGGGGCGGAGCATCCACACAGAATTCCCATCCCTGCGACCACAGCGCCCGCAGAGAAGTGGAGGGACAAATTAGAAAAGCGGCTCTAATCCCAGGAGGGGGCCCTCGGGCGGCAGACGGGTCCTCGTCCTCCGCAGAGAGCAGGGAGAGGCGAGAAGTCCTGTGGGGGTTGCTCGGCCTTATTTTATTGACAGAAATGATGCAACAGGCAAGGAAAGAGAATGCTCAGATCAAATGACGGGGCATTTAAAGATTCAGAAGTTAAGCTTCTTCCCCCAGCAAAATTAGCCTGACCACAGTACCAGAATATATATAGCATTAGAGTGTTTTTGTTCCTGTTTTCCTTTTGAATAAACCAGCCGAAAACATTATTGTTTGCGGTGCTAAATGGATTTCATAACCAATACAGGATGTGGCTAAATTCATATTACTGTGATAATTTTAATTGAATTTCCTGACTCTTACATGCTTAATTGTCAACTTTTAGCACTGCATTAAACATAAGTTTCCAACGTTATTAATATGAAATGCTCACATTCCCTTAAGACCGTGATTATATTTTGCTTATCATTCCTGCATGTTGTATTAAGTCTATTTAAAATATGTCCCCAGAGACCCTTATATGTTTACTGCATTAGAAGAAAAACAGATGTTCTCACATATCCTGATAGATATTGCAATTTACATTGTATATGAAGGTTGCTGAGAACCACTTAGAGGTTTTTTTTTTTAGTCGGCCAGAGGGCTTAAGGTTTAAGTAATCCACACTATCCGATAGTGTGTGACACTATAAAATGCAAAACAAATGCCAGTCACACTTTCCAAACGCAAACACACATTTTAAAAGTATCCTTGGAAAGAGGGAAAAAGGAGCATTTGAACCACAGCCTCGTTGTCCTCAGGCTGTGTTTGAATTACATGCACAAGTGAGCAGTTGCCTCAAGTTTACCTGCAGAACTGCCCCAACTGTCCCTCCTCACTCACGTGGAACTTGTCCCTGAACCCCACTTGTCCAGCACACTCCGCGAAGTCCGACATAGCAAAGACAACCCTGAGCAGCTCAAACAGATTTAACGGAGACTATTCACTAAACAAAACAGCATTTGATTCTCTGAGCTGCCCTAAGAAGCCTGGTCATTTTATATAGGATCGTAACAAGCTTAGTCGTCTGAAGTCCATACTTCCAGCAAGAGAATCAAAAGCTAGAATAAGGAGACAGGTGAGTGACAATGTGGGAATATTTATCGAATGCAGCTAAATGCAAGCACTCTTACACACGTTACTTTATTTAGACTTTAAAACAACCCTATGCAGAGGTATTGTTGTCCCCTTATCCAGAGAAGAACACTGAGACTGAGGGGTCACCCGGTAAACAGGAGGTGAAACTGAAGTCCCAGTCAAGGTTGCTTTGGCTTCGGAGAATCATAACAACGTAATTGCTAACAGGTTGCGGCTGCCTTTTCCCCTGCACGGCGCCGCCGACAGAGAAGCATCCAGGTTCCTGAGCGAGCCCGGATGCACGTGGAGATGTTCGGCACGCCCACTGCCTGAGAAGGCAGCACCACCTTCACCTTGGCCAGGGCACTGTGGCACAGCCGTATTCCTCACAGCAGAGAATCTTCCCAGTAGCAAAAGGTAACAGAGATCAGGTGTGGTAAATACACCAGGCACGGTACCAGGTGGCTCGTACTCAACGTCTCCAAAGTCCCTATGATGACTGCCCTCATTTGCAGATGAGGAGAGTGAAGCTCAGAGAACCCCAGCAACTTGTCCGTGGTCACACAGCAAGTTCGAGCACGGTACTTAAGGCCATACTTGTCAGTCTCCAAAGCCAGTGAGACCTAGGTGTTTCATGGAGGCCCCGGGGGGCTTAGGCAACCGGTCATGGGCGCACGTCGACCTGGAGAAGGAGCAAGGTGGCGAGCCCAAGGACCAGGACAGCCCTCCTATACCTTGCGACATGCCATAGCCAGTTGAGAAACGATCTGACCTCAGAAGGGCCCCCGCCCCCGCCAAGGGCTAATCTCTTACGACCTTGACAGACGCTCAAAAGGGGGAGCACGGCACAAGACTGCAGTGAGTAGCAAGACAGAAGCCAAGAACGGCGTTGCTCGCTTAGTAAAATGAACACTTTGGCAAGCCCTGAGTTTCCCAACAGGAACCAGAGACCGTAAGCTAAGTGGAGACGTTCTGCCAAATGCCCAGGGCCCGTTGGCAGGCGGTCGTCTAAGAGGCCACAAGAAGTCCCCCAACGGAACCACCTGCCAATGTTTCCCACGTCTAGGGTCCTCCCCTCTGGCGCGGCCACGAGAGCCCGACAGCGGACTGCACACCACGTGCTGGTCCCCGGAGCACCCCTTGGGCTCCCGGGCAGCTGGCAGCCTGGCAGGGGTCCCCCCCCCCCGACAAGCCCCCTGCCAGCCGCTGCCTCTCGGGCAGGAGCCAGGGGAGGAGGGAGAGCGGGGCAGAACGAGTGCAGCCTGCGGAAAGGGATCACTCACACACGACCATAACGAAGCGCTCACCCCCCTGGTTTCCGCACCTTTGGATGTCTCCCTCTCCTTGCCCTCCCCCTCCCCCTGCGCAGCAAAAGCCTTTCTGTGAGGAGGGAAGGAGCCCTTCCCTGCCCAGGTGTCTTTCTCAGGAGAGAGGAAAAAGGGTCCTCTGGCCTCTCCCTCCAGAGGAACGGAGACATATTCTAAGCCCTTCATGAATCTCGGAACACGCGGCTCAGGTTTTTTCTGTTAAGGTTAGTACATCCATCACTTATCCTAATGCTTATTCAGCATCCTTTTAGAAAGAGCCAGGGCTGGGAGTTCCCTCGACAAAGTAGCTTTCAGGGACTCGCCATTATTTAGTGCAAGGCAAGTAAGAATCCCTTAGCTGTTGATTAGGAGTGCGACCCCAGGATGCAGATTTATGGAACAAGACTGGAGAAGAAATTTGGTTCAGAAAGTAGGTGGAGTTGGACGTACATCCCAGGACCTTCGCGCTTCTGGGAGCCGTCGGCTCTTAAAACCACTGCCTGTGCCCGAGGACTCAGGTGGGTTTGTAGGGGGGCACGTAGAAGATGCCTCCAACACACACACACACACACACACACACGCACACATGCACACATGCACAACGAGCACCTCAGAGACAGCCAACATCTTCTATGTTCCCAAGGCTCCCCAGGGGGCCTAAAGATTTCCCAAATTCAGAGGTTTTCAGATTTTTCCCGTGCATTCCATGAGAGCTGCGGTTAAATGCCAGCATTTTTTGCTTCTGTTGACTTCCCGGAGTTGTGCGAGGTCCTGTTTGCAGTGACGACAACTCTACAGAGCTCTAGCAAGATCATCCAGCTGTGTCGGAACGCCCCCTTGGCACGGGGCTCGGGGGTGGGAGGGGAGAGAGGGGCAGAGGTGGGGGTGGGGAAATCAGGGCCTGCAGAGCCCCCACAGTGGGAGCGGGTGCCCCTTCAGCCTCACCTCTGCCAGAGCTGTGGCACCTCCACTTCCCTAGTCCCATGTGCCGGGAAGCGATTTCTGTTCCTTTCCTGGGTGCCTCATGCCTCATCAGCCTCACCAGACAAAACACACTTCAGATGAGGATGGGGGTTGGTACAGTCTTCTGACTGTGGGGTCAGAGGCAGTGCAAGGAGAGGACCCGAAGTTGCAATGTTATCTCACTTACTCATTTCCTTGTACCCTGCAGAGAGGAAGGCTCATAGGTTCAGGTCCACAGAAGGACAAGTGTCCCACGTGGACACTTCCTCTTTTCAAACGTCTGTGCCACCCCCTCTTAATCTGTCTCCTACTCTACCCTCGCAGCCCGGTGTCCTCGCCCCTTCCCCTCTTTAGAAAGCTAATCCTCCCCATCCACCATTTCCAGCCCTTCAACCCCCGCCCCTTCCTCCATCCCGCATCCCCAGAAAGTGCTCCTTCTTATGTCTTGGGAAGTCCAGCTTCTCAGGCTTTGCTCAGATGCACAACCTCTCTTCAGCTCAGCTTTTGCCAATTTAGGAGTGGAGAAAATGAGATGCAGCAAAGAAGATGTGTGGGCTCTTATGCCCAGGCATGGCTGGAGGCAAGTTGGCTTAGGCACATCCAGGACCGGGACCCAAAACTCCCGACGATGCTCCCTGCCTACAGTTCTGTGTCTTTGCGAGCCGGCTTCTTCCCCTCCGGCTGGATTGGGCTCTAATTCAAGGGCAATGGTGGTGGTGGGTGTTTCACTCCACTTCAGAGTCCCCAACAAAGAGAGCTACGACAGACAGTATCCGTTGTAATCTGGAGTAGCAACCCAGTCTGGCTTGACTTGAGGCAAATGTGTTCTTCCTGTTAGCATGGCTTTGTTCCTGGGCCTTGCAGAATAAAAAATCCTGGCACCTTGGTCCCGGCCCACCTTACAAACTCCATGACATGTCTTAGCAGCTGTTACTGGTTGAATTGCATCCTCCGAAAGATACGCTCGAGTCCTAATGCCTGCAGCCTCAGAATGTGATCTTATTTGCAAAAAGGGTCACTGCAGATGTAGTTATTTAAGTTAGGATGAGATCATCCTGGGGTCAGGGGGGCCGTTTTCCAACATGACTGGTGTCTTATAAGAAGACAGACACTCGGGGCGGGGGACGGGGGGGGTGACAACAGAGGCACATGTGACAATGGAGGCACAGATTGGAGTGATGGATCTACAAGCCAAGGTTTGCAGGCAATGCCAGGAGTTGAGAGAAAATCATGGAAAAGATTCTCTCCTGGAGCCTTCAGAGAGAGCATGGCCTGCCAACATGTCCATTTGGGACTTCTAGCCTCCAGAATGAATTCCTGTTGTGTGAGGCCTCCCAGTTTATTGTACGTTGTTATGACAGCTCTAGGAAATGAATACAGCAGTAAATACGGGTTGTTCCAACTCGAGTCGACTCTTAACGGTCACTAGCTATCACTGCGACAGGAGATACTTGTGCCTCAGTTCACCCCACCAAATGGAAAACTGTTTGAGTCGAGGCCTGCTAGGCACTTGCCTATCCCTCAAATCAATTTCTTCAAAGAACAAGGATAGGTTAATATTAAAGGCTAAACGAATTACTCAATAGCAGGCAGTATAGACGGACTTACGGGATCTCAAGGCAAGAAATTGTGCAATATCCATGCCGGGAACTTGAGCAGTGCCTGCTGTGGGACAAGGTAATACAGTCTGTCACTAAGTGCACGAAGAGTAGGTTCTGAACAGAAGTGGCTGTTGTTCTCCCCGACATCTCTAGGATCCAAACATTTGCCATCATGCTTTCTCTGTCTTTAAGTTTTTAAGACATAGATTCGGTTAAGATATTAATGAGGCGGTTACCTTTCAAAGAGTCAAAACTTGCAAATGTAATTGGTGAAGCCACTCTGGAAAACAGTGTGGAGTTTTCTCAAAAAATTAAAAATAGACCTACCCTATGACCCAGCAATAGCACTGCTAGGAATTGACCCAAAGGATACAGGAGTGCTGATGCATAGGGGCACTTGTACCCCAATGTTTATAGCAGCGCTCTCAACAATAGCCAAATGATGGAAAGAGCCTAAATGTCCATCAACTGATGAATGGATAAAGAAATTGTGGTTTCTATACACAATGGAATACTACGTGGCAATGAGAAAGAACGAAATATGGCCCTTTGTAGCAACGTGGATGGAACTGGAGAGTGTGATGCTAAGTGAAATAAGCCATACAGAGAAAGACAGATACCATATGTTTTCGCTCTTATGTGGATCCTGAGAAACTTAACAGAAACCCATGGGGGAGGGGAAGGAAAAATAAAAAAAAGGTTAGAGTGGGAGAGAGCCAAAGCATAAGAGACTCTTAAAAACTGAGAACAAACTGAGGGTTGATGGGGGGTGGGAGGGAGGGGAGGGTGGGTGATGGGTATTGAGGAGGGCACCTTTGGGGATGAGCACTGGGTGTTGTATGGAAACCAATTTGACAATAAATTTCATATATTGAAAAAAAAAACCTTGCAAATGTAATTAATGACCTGAATAAGACAGTGCTGCTTCTATTGCAAATAGGGGCAGCCTTGTGGAAGGAAGGTTGAAAAACTCCGTTCATGAATCTTATGCCCTCCTGTGTACCCCTTACCAGGTTGAGAAGCCATGAAATAAACATATATATAATAACTTATATATGTATAATATTATATATATATAAGTAAACATATATATATAATAACTTATATATATTATATATATACACACACACACATATATATATATATATATACACATATACATATATACATATGTATATATATATTCTGGATGTTTCTTTGTCCTCACTCTCTTTTTAAAAGTTTTCCATGTTTACTTATTTTTGAGAAAAAGAGAGAGACAGAGCGCAAGCAGGGGAGGGGCAGAGAGAGAGGGAGACACGGAATCCTAAGCAGGCTCCAGGTTCTGAGCTGTCAGCACAGAACTCGATGCGGGGCTCAAACAGGCCATGAGATCATGACCTGAGCTGAAGTCAGGCGCTTAACCGACTTAGCCACCCAGGCACCCCTGTCCTCACTCTTTATTTTTCCCCCAAGACGTTTTTAGGTGATTTTTTTTTTAATTTTTTTTTTAACGTTTATTTATTTTTGAGACAGAGAGAGACAGAGCATGAACGGGGGAGGGTCAGAGAGAGAGGGAGACACAGAATCTGAAACAGGCTCCAGGCTCTGAGCAGTCAGCACAGAGCCCGACGCGGGGCTCGAACTCACGGAGCGTGAGATCGTGACCTGAGCCTAAGTCAGACGCTTAACCGACTGAGCCACCCAGGCGCCCCTCCCCCAAGACGTTTTGTAGCACTCTCCTGGTTTGTGAGATTGACCTACATCCAGCTGCAAGGGTGGGTTCTGATTTGTCCAAAGTGATAGGTGCGATCACTCCCCTTCTGCCGCAGAGGTGGGTACACTAATGTAGTCGTCGCACAGCGTGAAAATATTCCTCTCCCTGGTCTCCATTGCCACTAGGGGGTGGCCATGTGATCGGTTCTGAGATGTGAACAGAGTCCTGATTGGGGCCTCCGGAAGGTTTTTATGATGGTTTGGTTATTTGGGTTTGGGATTTTTTTTTCTTCGATTATAAAGGGGCAGACTCAGCAGCGTGCTGAGTCTTAACGTGTCTGTCCTCTTCTTCCTGCCAGAGGCCAGAATGGGACGCCATTGACGAAGCAGCCATCTTGCTTCCAGGAAAACAAAATCCGCTCAAAGAAGACGGTGGAGCAGAGAGCCAGAAGGAACCTGGCTCTGCGAAGACAACTCCCTTGAGCAGCTTGACCAGCCCGGGTCCACCTACCTCTGGAAACAAACTGAAAACCCTATCTGAATCAAGAAGGTGGAAACTGGCATAAGTGAGAGTAGACAAGTAGATCAATAGAACAAAACAGAGAGCCCAGAAATAGATCCATGCTGGCCATACAATTAAAACCTGATCTACTGAAGTTCATCAAAATTTAAAGTTTCCACTCATCAAAGACATTAAGAATATGAGAAGGCAAACCACAAACTGAGAGGAAATATTCACAACACATTTATCTGGCAAAGAGCTTGTATCCACAATATACACACCGCTGTAAATTAAAAAGAAAAGAAAACAAAGGGAAATGCAACCCAGGGTTTTTAAAGAATGAGCTAAAGACTTCAAAGGGCACGTCACAGTGAAAGCTGCAGAAATGACCAAAGAGCGCATGGAAAGGCATGTAGTCACAACCACGTGATATTTCACGTCCGCCAGGATGGCCAAAACGTTTAAAACTGGCAACACTTCTGTCCGCGAGCATGCGGGGCAACGGAACGCTCACACGTTGCTGTTCAAATTATCGTGGGCGTTTGGAAAAACCGATGGGCAGTTTCCCGAAATATTAAATATGCACCTATTTATTACCCAACCATTTTCCTTCTGGCTATTTGCCCCAGAAAAGTGAAAACTTAAAAGACGTATACAATAATGTTTTTAAATGCTTTATTCACAACAGGCAAAAACTGAAAACGGCCCGAATGTGTACCAACAAAAGAATGGGTACAAAAAGTGTGGCATGTTTATTCACTAGAATACTACTTAGCAATGAAAAGGAAAGAACTACTGAAACTTTCAACCACGTGGATGAATACTATGAATATTACGTTGAATCAAAGGAGTCAGACACAAAGGGATACATTCGGTATTGTTCTATTTATATGAAGTTCTAGAAGCAGGCACAACTAAGCCATGGTAAGAGAAATCACAACAGTGGCTGCCTAGGGGAAGGGGTCAGGATTCACAAGAAAGGGACATAGGATCGTTTCCTAGGGTGATAAACATGTTTTATATATCAATGGGGTGGTTTCATAAACTATATAGTACCTTTGCCAAAACTCACTGAACAGTACACTGAAAATATGTGGATTTACATCATGTAAGTATCTCAAAAACAAAACTAACCTAAACTAAGCAAAAAACCTTATTTGGTTAAGTCCCCGCAGTCGTGTTTCTTTTAATGTGGCTAATGCCATCCATCCTGATTCAGGAAGGAAAACCTGGAGCAAAAAATATAAAGATAATAACAGAAAAAATGAAGAATCAACAGCAGGCGGTGTGGTACGCAGCACACCTCCGTCCACAAGTCCTTAAATCATGTCAAAGCGTGTAAAATTAATTGCATTCCTCATATAGTTTAATGGAGTTTCTCGTGTAGGTGGGTCAGCTTTGTGTACCAGTCATGTTGCATGGAAATAGGACACATATGGTTATTCCTGAGGGGAAGCTCAGGGCCCAGGGGAAGGTGGGCTACCAGATGTTCCTGACATCCTGGGACCAGCTTTAAAAACACAGCTGCAGGGGCGCCCGGGGCTCAGTTGGCTAAGCCTCCGACTTTGGCTCAGGTCACGATCTCACGGCTCTCGAGTTCAAGTCCTGCATCGACTCTGTGCTGACAGCTCAGAGGCTGGAGTCTGCTTCGGATTCTCTCTCCCTCTCTCTCTGTCCCTCCCCTGCTTGCTCTCTCTCTCTCTCTCTCTCTCTCTCTCTCTTTCTCTCTCAAAAGTAAATAACCATTAAAAAAAATAACTCACTGCTGGAAAACTGGGTGTGTGAACCAAACGTACCCAAATCTTTGAAGTTCCAAGAGACCCAAACTAGAATAGGAGTCAGGTTTGCCAACGGAGGAGAGGGGGCGTATCCTTGGTGCTTGGACTCCTTCTGAGGTCCCGCTGGTGGTTCTGTCCCCATCCTGCACCCTGGTATCCAACCCAGCCACATATGTGGTGAGTTGGTATTAGCTCGAAGCAGTTTTCAAGGCAGTAGAGGCCCTTCCGTGGAAGATCTCCTCCCTTGCCCATTTATCACTACCCAACAGACATAGTCTTGTCCTCCGGCTCCAGGGCAAGCGTTCTCCCCAAATCCTCCCCTATCCCCCCGCTGAGGCCCCAGAAAGAAAATCCTGCAGTTGTCCATCTGCAGCACATCCCTCAAACCAAGAAAGTGGCCCTGCCTGTCCCCCGCAGCTTTGCTGGCAGTCCTGCTTTGAGCTGCTGCTACACCTTTGTTGAGACACGGCACGGAGATGTCACCCGGTCTCCACGGGACACCAGCGCTTCGTTCCGTACTAAAACCACCCTTTCGTCTTTTCCATCGGTCTGCAACCACTTTTAAAACACCACTGGAGGGGGCATCCGGGTGGCTCGGTCGGTGAAGCGTCTGACCCTTGACTTCAGCTCAGGTCAGGAGCTCGTGGGTTTTGAGCTCTGGCCCCGCACTGGGTTCCAGGCACTGACCGTGTGGAGTCTGCTTGGGATTTTCTCTCTCTCTCTCTCTCTCTCTCTCTCTCTCTCTGCCCCTCCCCTGCTTGTTCTCTCTCTCTCTGTCTCAAAATAAATAAATAAACTTAAAAAAAAATGATAAAATAAAATAAAATGCCACTTAGCATCAAAACACATTTGTGGATATGGGTCCTGAGGGGCGAGGTAGTACTCCTACATAAGGGGTCAATCAGCACCGAATACGCTTATTCCAACCCGTTTAGACGATCATAAACTCTAAAAAGCACAATTTCTAAAATCCTGGCAGAGAACTCTTACAACTCTGGGGAACAGTCCGGTGTGTTCTCGCCCGCCCCCAGCCTTGGCCTGGGGCTGCAGACCCCATCGGAGAAACCCCTCACCCTCTCTCACGTTTCCCTCGATGTTTTTCTGGCTCTGCCTCAGATCTGACTCCATGGGATGCAACAGCACGTGTGACGAGTCCCAGGGGGTTTTCACGCAGGCCTGTCCTAGGATTACTATAAAAGCGATATTTATGTCCTGGTGGTTTTCTAAGGTCACCTGGCCAGGTATTACCTTCAGACTTGATGTAGCTGTCATAGAAGGAAATTGCAGGAGAAGCTTCCTGCCTCTTGGGCTTTATTCCCAGGCTTCCTTACTTTTCAGCTTCTGACGTGCACTGACGTCGTTAGGCCTCAAGAGCAGGACAGAAGGGAGCGGGGTGGAGGCCTTTGTGCCCAACTCGCGGCCTGCCTTCCTCTCCCCTAGCAGATTGGCAGACTGTCGCCTGTCAGGCCCCGCTGAAGCTCCCGCCTGCGTGGGTCCCTGGCTGTCAGCTGGAGGAGAAGTTCCAGGAAGTGGATGTTGTTTTTCAGGCTCAGAAAGGCCACATGCTAAAAATATCGATGGCAGAGGCTGTCACCAGGGAACACTTGGCAGTGAGGAAGATGTGCTGTGAAATGGAACAGCCTCGTCCTTCGGGGAGAGGTTTCTCGACCGGCCCGATCCGTGAAGGAGCCTTGGTGGCCAGCCCTCCGCGGAGCTCTGAACACAGGGAGCTCTCCTCGCCAGGAGATAGACACCCCCACTTCTTGACTCCTACCCACGCGGGCTCCCTTCTGTGTTTCCTCTTCGGGTAAATGAGATCATGGCTCCCCCGTGTTCCTGAGCTCAAAACCCAGGAGTCACCTTCGTGACTTCTTCGCCTTCACCCCCCTGCGTTGACGTGCCATTCTCCGGTCCCCTGGCGGTGCCTCCGCTTCCGCTCTCTCATTACCTCTCGTCTGGACGACTGCGGTGGCCTCTTACATTTTCTTGCTGCTCCGGCACTCCTTTTGCCAACTTAGGCCACACACATCCTCACAATCATCATCATCTTTTACGCCTTTAAAAAAACATCGCCCCCATCGCATACCAGTATGGCGCCTTGAAAAGGAAGGCTCTTCCCAAACTCTTCTCCAAGCCTTCGTTTCTGTGCGTGTGTCTATTGCTGTCTATGAAACGACTCCCAGAACCAAAGCCTTAAAGCATCAAGAGAACACCTACTGTCTCTCAGTCACCGTGGGTCAGAAAATCTGGAGCGTCTTAGCTGAGCGGTTCTGGCTCAAGGTCTCGCCTAAGTTCCAGTCAGGATATCAGCTGGGACTGTGGTCACCTGGAGCTCTGACCCAGTTCTAGCGGATCAGCTTCCAAGAAGGCTGGTTCACACAGACAGCAGGAGCAGGTTGGCGCTGGCTCATGGCGGGAGGCTTCCGTTCCTTCCCCACGCGGGTCTATCCCTAGGCTGCTGGGTGTCGTCACCACAAGGCAGCTAGCTTCCCCCACAGCAGGCAGTCCACAGAACAGCAAGGGAAGTGGCGACATCTTCTGTGGCACAGTCTTAGAAGTCACACACCATCACTTCCACCACGTTCCGTTGGTCACACAGACCACCCCTGAGACAATGCCGGGAGGACTACAAAAGAACATGAATAGCAGGCGTTGAGGATCATTGGGCGCCATCTTGGAGACAGTTTTCCACCTTGACCCTCACCGTCTCTTCCTACACACCCTGAACTGCAGTCGAACAAATGATCCTCCTCCCGTTTCTACCTGACAAAATCCTACCTGTCCAACCAGGACTCACACGGCCATGAAGTCCTCCCAGATCCCACAGGCTTTAATAAATTCCTCCCCTCCTGGTCCACTTAGCATTTCTTTTCTTTTCTCTTCACTTTTCTTCTCTTTTCTTTTCTTTCCTCTTCTTTTTTTTTTTTTTTTTTTTTTTTTTTTTTGAGAGAGAGAGGGAGAAAATGAGAGGGGAGAGGCAGAGGGAGAGAGAGAGGGAGAAAATCTCAAGCAGAAAATCTTAAGGTGTGACTTCCACACCTAGCACAGAGCCCAATCCCAAGACCCTGGGATCATGACCTGAGCCAAAATCAAGAGTCAGACGCGTAACTGACTGAGCCACTCAGGCACCCCCCACTTTTCTTTTTTTTTTTTTAGCACTTAGCATTTCGACCTCTATGGTAGTGCTTATCACATTCTGCCTTGTGTTACAATTGGGTACAAATGTAACTAACTACCTCCGAAAACCCCTGAAAGAAAGGACCCATGATCTATTCTCTTGTTCACCCAGTCCTTGGGAAAGTACTTACAGAAGTAGATGCTGTATATGGGTTTATTGAATTGAATGTGTCCTCCTTCCTGTCAGGGTTACTGGTTGGGTTAAATCCTACAAGAGAAGAGAATATTTCACTTAGCATCATACTATGTGCCTACTATGTGCTAGCTTTTGGGGATAAACATGGTCCTTGCTGCCACAGTGTCTCAGCCTAGTGAAACATTTGTAAATTCTCATGAATGACCAGACAAATGGAGCCACATTCAAAATTCTCTACGCCGTCAACTCAGCACATTGGAATATTCGAGAATATTCCTAATTTTTGAAAAATATTTTACCTGGAAGATTTTGTGGCCCAATCTTTCCGCTTTATCCTCAGCTTTTTAATGATGGTTCCTACTCATTCATTCATTCATTCACCTACCTAATCAGCCATTCATACATTCAACAAACACTCGCTGAGCAAGCCACTGTGGGTATTTAAAGATAAACGAGATGAAGTGTCTCCCTTTAAGATTTTTGAAATCCAGCAGAGGAGACAAACAGGTACACAAAGCACTATAACACAACCAACCGTTAGCACAGGAAAGGGAGGAGCATGACAGCAACAGATTTCAAGGGCAATTCAGAAGATGCTCTCCAGCCTGCACGGTGAGGGGGCGGAACCCCCGCGTCTGCTGTAGAAGCTGCTGAGGGCAACATTAACCTCCTCAAGCTACATCAGAGACGAACGGCTGTGTCTTTTTTGTCCAGAAAGATCTGGACCCCCTCCTCTGGTCCCCAGAACGAAACCTCACCGCCAACCTCTCCATCTTTCTACTCAAGGCGTTGAGAGCCAACAAGGGAAACAGGAACAGGACTGTCAATTAAGATCAAGTTCAAGTTCGCCAGGTGAGCCTTCTCAGCAGCATCCCTCCCTGGGTAAATGGATCAGTCCTCACCTGAGTACTGTCCTTCCCCGCTCTGAAGCGGCCTGGAGAGGACAGGCATACCAATGATTCAATACTAGTGACTCTATGAATCGAGAACCTGCCGACGGTCCAAGAAGGGAAAAAATAAATACATGCTCATATATCAATTCCTAGAAAATCGGTACTATTTCTATAGTTACCGTATTTTTTTTTTTTTTGAATCATGAATAAGAATACCTGGGCGGTCCCATTGTTTGCTACATGAATCCAATAATGGGATGGAATATTTTATTTCATTGTTTTCCTGGAACCCTGGGACATATGATTGCTAAAACAAACCTCATAAATGCTCATTTATTTTTAATGCATTTATTTTAATGCATGCAAGACATATCATACACATAAAAAGGATTTATAAGACATATGCACATTTTAAAGCTTAATAAAATGAACACCGGGTACCCACCACCCCACTCAAGAAATATATGTCAGTTGATTATTAATAATAAGAGCTAATATTTTCTAAGCACTTATTATGTGCCAGACACTGTTCTAAGCACTTTACATATATTATCTGATGGATTTTCACAACAACCTTATATGTTAAGCATCACTATTATCATTTCATAAATGGAATAACAAGCCTCTGTGTGGGAGCTTGCCCGAGGACACACAGATAATAAGTGGTCGAGCTGGGGTAGAAACCTAGACAGTCTGCCTCTAGAGCCCATACTTTATTTTTTTTTTTAATATTTATTTATTTTGGGGAGAGCACAAGCCGGGGAGGGGCACAGAGAGGAGGACAGAGTATCCAAAGAGGGCTCTGGGCTGCAGGCTGATAGCAATGAGCCCAATGCAGGGCTCGAACTCATGAACCTCAAGATCATGACCTGAGCCAAAGTCAGACGCTCAACCGATGGAGCCACCTGGGTACCCCCAGAGCCCACACTTTAAATCACTACACTATACAGAGGCCCTTGGCTGTACAGGATATTGGGACAAATTGACCATAAGATGAAACGTGTATGCAAACCAAATGTCTCTACTGACTCCTACTCTTACATGGAGGGTGAGTTGGGGGGCAGAAGCCTTCCTAACCACAACAAACAAAAAACTCCTGAGCCCCAGGCTATCGTTGCCAAACAGCAGCAGATTTAAAAGATGTAAAGGCAGAAACAACAGGGCAAAAGGTATAATGATTTTAAAAAATCCTATTACCCGCACCTACAGACACATATACCTCATGGTTATTTTGCATCAAATGCAAACTTTATCCTGAAACAGCCAAACATGATGTTAGAGCTTCAATGATCATGGGAATTTTTGATTCCACAAATAACAATTAAGGGGAAGATGGTTTCAATTGATATATTCATCTTAATCTCAATAGGGCGGCATGCAAGGGCCATGACTTTTTTTTTTTTTTTTTCCAAATGTCCGAAATCAGAGTATTGGTGGGAATCAAAGATCTTTTTAAATGACCGAGCTTTAGGGGCGCCTGGGTGGCTCAGTCAGTTGAGCATCCGACTTCGGCTCAGGTCATGAACTCGCGGTTTGTGAGTTCAAGCCCCGCGTCAGGCTCTGTGCTGACAGCTCAGAGCCTGGAGTCTGTTTCAGATTCTATGTCTCCCTCACTCTCTGCCCCTCCCCCGCTCATGCTCTGTCTCTCTCTCTCTCTCTCTGCCAAAAATAAATAAACATTTAAAAAAATTAATTAATTAAAAAAAAAAAAAAAAAGACTGAGCTTTAGAATGCCAGACAAAACGCCAGGAAGGTCTGGCTGAGGTTGTGCGTCTGTGCAAGGCTTCCGGGGCAGAGAAAGAGCCTGCTGCAGAGCCCGGTGGGCGAGGTCCGTCCCCCTCTTCCTTCCCCTCCCCTTCTCCTTTCCTGGTGCTTGGGTTCTTCCTCTCCGCTCTTCCCTTCTGACTTCACTTCTTTCCTCCCACTCACCCTCCACTCCACGCACTGCATTTGTCTTTCCTTCCACACCCATTCTTACAATCACCTCCTATTTCTGCACCCAAATGCCTCTTCTTTGCACCCTTCAGACCCCTCGGGGAGCTCACCGAAGATGTGTAATGTGCCTCCATTAACAGCTGGTTCCGGGCTCCAAAGCATGGAGCACATTTGTGCAGGGACATAGGCAGGCAGGGTACAGATGCGAACGAGACTGGGTCCTCCTGGCCCCAGACAACTTCCCGTCTAGAGAAGGAAGCAGACAGAAGCCCATATAACAAACCCAGGCTGAGTGGGCTAAGGCAGAAAAGTAGGGCTAATACTATGGGTGAGCAGACCCCTGGGGGGAGGCCAGATTCATGCTGCAACAAGGAGGGCTTCCCGGAGGAGGCAGCAACTGAGCAGAAGTGCAGGGTCCTGCCTTTCTTATCTCCGAAGCTTCACGTGAAATGCTCAGGACAGATGTCTTCACAGGGGTTAGGAGAAAGGGTTGCCGGAGAGTTTCAGCACCCGCTTGCATAACCGCGGGAGCCCGAGCTCTGCACACAACCACGCCTGTGGCTCCCCGCCCCAGCTCACACAGCTACGATTCCCCCGGGGATTCTGTCTCGAGGTGCAGAGCTCCGAGGGAGATCAGCAGAAGGGAGCAGAGACAGTCTTAAAGATCTTGCCTTCCCGGCCCGGAATGAGAATCAAACGCAGGCCCGGACACTCAGCTTCTCTCACGTTCCCTCACCCCCGGCCCCTCTGTACGGGGTTTCCAGCCTGCCTGCCCTTCGGTTCAGACTCAGGACAGCAGGGAAGGTGAGGAAGTGGAGAGGGAGGGCGAAAGCAGATGATTCTTTCAAGAATCTGCTCTTGAGCAAACCACTTCCCCTCCCTGGGCCTCAGTTTCCTCATCCACAAAATGAGAAAGCCCGTCCCTGCCAGCCCAGCCGGGCCAGCTGTTTTCTGTTTCCGTCCTGCCCTCCCTCGGTATGTCTTTCTCTTGCAGTCAGATGGGGCTGTTTCCCAGTTTCTGGAAACCGCTTCTCACCATCTGCCTATCATCGTCCTCTTTCCCCCTGTGGCTTTTCTCTCCCCTGCCTGGGCTCCACGGTGGGGGGACACAGGCCATGCTGCTGTTACTTTGGGGCCGGCCTTTCGGAGCCTCCCTCCCCTCCGCCTCACAGCTTTCAGTGGGCACACACGGACAGGAAGCCGGGCTCTCGAACTGTGTGCTCAGCACTTGGGGCAAGAGCCATTACCCCCAGCCTGACTCACAGAAGGGAATTCAGAATCTCTGCAAGGCCAGCCGAGCCAGGTTGGGGAAATGGCCTCCTTTTTTTTCCCCCCCCCTTCGAACCCTGGTTAAGACTTCAAGGAAGAGTTAGGTGAGCGTGGTTGTTGCAAGACGGAAGCGAGGGGCCCTCCAGGCAACGGCGAGGACACGGTCTGAGGCGGGTACGGCGTCCGCGGTTGATAAATGGGAGAATGAACGCTGCTGTGGATTCTGTCGCAGAGGACGTTCCCTCCCTTTAGCACCGCTGCCAGAGAAAGGGACTTTTCTAGGATACACTCCATATGGAAAGATAGGACAACAGTCCCGTGCGCGTAAAAGCCATTTCCCTTTGGGTCGTTGTGCTGGAAGCTTCCTCCCGGCTTCCTTCTCCCGAAGCAGCTCCTGACGGGACACATTGGTCGGAAGGGCTGGCAAAGCAGGGCAGGCTGCTCAGGCGACCCAGGCGTGCGGGTGGGGCGACCCTCCTCCACTTGGCCGTTGGTCCATCTGTCCCTTCACTCCCGCGGCCCTTCCTTTGTGCGCCCACCTCCTCCTGCCTCCCCGAGAACAGACCTGCGACGCTATGCCAGCCTGAACTCCCATCCCCACCCCGACAGGCACAGCCCACGGTGCCAGGGGTGAGCTCATGAAGGTCACAAATGTATCTGTTCTCATCCCTCACGACAGTCTTGCTCTCTCCCTACACGAAACGCCTCCAGCATTTGTCTTCTGGAACGCTCAGCCAGCGTCCAATAAACTCTGCCTTTTTTGATTGTAATCCCTTTGATGCACAGGCCCAGGGTCCCCAACCAAACTGCAAGTCGCTCTCGAACCTCTCTAACCCCGGTACCTGTCAACGTGTCTCATTCATAGTCAGCGGATTCCTTTTTATTTTTTATTATGGTTTATTACACAGATAAAACATGCTCACGGTAGGATTACATGTTTATTGGCAGAGTAAATCACCACAGAATCAAGTGCACAGCCTCCAAAGCTATTAAAGAAATGCAAATTTTTTTTAAATGGAAGATATTCTTATACATGTATTAAATTAAGGCAAATCAATAAAAATGAAAAAATGCTATGCAGGAGTGATTATGGAAAAGAGTGTGCTTACACAGCATTGGTGGTGGGGGGGCCACCTATCGTTCGGTTCAAGACTCTGGAACACTACCTGGAGGTATCTCACAGGACGCATAAAGATCCCCATGTCCTAGGGCGTCTGAGTGGCTCAGTCGGTTGGGCGTCAGACTTCCGCTCAGGTCACGATCTCGCGGTCCGTGAGTTCGAGCCCCGTGTCGGGCTCTGTGCTGACAGCTTGGAGCCTGGAGCCTGCTTCAGATTCTGTGTCTCCCTCCTCTCTGCCCTTCCCCCGCTCGCACTCTGTCTCCGTATCAAAAATAAAAATAAACGTTAAAAAAAAATTTAAAAACAAAAGATCCCCACGCCCTTTAATTTGGGATACGAGTGTTAGATCTGGCATCAGGGTATCCTGAACCTTCTCCATTCTATATTCTCCTCTCCTTGTTGCCTTCTCTCTCTTTCTCTCTGTCCTCTCTGTGTCATCTCCTCTCTGTCCACCTCCCCTCCACCTCCCCTCACCGGGGATTTCCTTCTGCCACTGTGTCTGTCCTCAACCACATTGCCAAGAGCCCGTCCTCATTCTGCTCCAGAGTAGAAGGAAATGTCTCCCTGGGCTAGACTTTAAGCCTCTGTCTTCCAAGTGCCTTCTCCAGTGTGGGTAAGTCCCGCCTTGCTTGTGCTCCTCCCATCAGAGACTTCACCAAGCCCTCCGGGTGAAATCAGGGTGTTCCCTGTGAGACATCACCAAACACCAGCACTCCGTGTGCAAGGCCAGGGAGCTCTCCTTTCCTCCCTGGAGTGGGCGTGCGGAGCAAAAGCCAAGAGCAGAGACTCGGAGCTTGCTCATGGAGAACATGCACAGGCCAAGGCCAGCAGCGAGACCCCCCCCCCCCACCGCACTGCCTCCTCCCCAGCTCCCTCTCAGGACCAGAGGAAAGAAGAGATGGGGGGGCGGCGGGGAGTGGGGGTGGGAAGGGAGTGCCTGTGCTGTTTCCTTACTTAGCTGGTCCTGTTTGCTCTTCTCTCTGCCGTCCAGCGGCCACTGTCATGGTAGCCCGTGCCTACTTCTCTTCCGAGCCAGTTTGGAGGTTCCGCTGTGATTGTCCCGTGGACAAGCTCTCCGTTGGGAACTTCACAGAAGCACAAGGTCTTGGCTCAAATACTGTAGCGGACGCTGAGGGTGCCACGGCTGGAGGCCAGAGGTCCACACTCTTCACGGCACCCGGCAGATTCTTTCTTTACTTTTTTCTTTTTATTGGAGCTTCGTCGACGTACAATGTCATGTTAGTTTCAGGTGTTCAGGGTAGTGCGTCAACAGTTCTATACATTATACAATGCGCACCACCTCCAGTGTGATTGCCATCTGTCACCATCCAACGTTTTTACAATATTATTGACGATTTCTTCTCATCCCTGTGCCTTATTGATTTCATAACTGGAAGTTTGTACCTCTTAATCCCCCTCATCTATATCGCTCATCTCCCCCACCCCTCCCCTCTGGCAGCAAGTTCTTTCTTTATTTTTGAGAGAGAGAGAGAGAGAGAGAGAGAGAGCACAAGTGGGGGAGGTGCAGAGAGAGGAGGAACAGAGGATCCCAAGTGGGCTCCGTGTTGACAGCAGCGAGCCTGATGGGGGCTCAGACTCACAAACCGTGAGATCACGACCTGGGCCAAAGGCTGCCGTTCAACTGACTGAGCCACCCAGGTGCCCCTGCGAGTTCTTTCCTGTAGAGAGAATCCAGAGCACCTGCATGGCTTCCACAATCCCCTAAAAATCACCTACTTCTAGGGATCCAGGAACGGAGTTTTAAGAAACGTTAGCCTTAAAGTTCTAAAGTTGCCCCCTTCCCCCTCCCTGAGACAGGAGCTGGATGCTTTTCCCCCCAGATCAAGCAACAAGTGAAAGGAGATATAAGGGAACCGCTGGAAGAAAGCGGGAGCCCCTCTCGCACGCGGAAGGACATGTGCCTGGTGCTGCTGTGGGATGGGCAGAGGGCAGCGGGATGGATCTTGCTAGAGCTCCATTTGTGTCTCTTCAGTTTGGGAAGCATGGACCCTGGTGCCAGGGGCATGGGATGAGGGTAACAGCGGGAGCTCCTGGAATTCGTCGGCTAAAAACGCACACGGTTCCTGTTGCACAGCAGTGTGAATACAGTTAACCCTACTGACCTGTACATTTTAAAGGATCAAGATGGTGAAGTTTGCAATATGGTTTTTACCACAGCTTAACAAAAAGGGGAGAGATGCACAGGGTTTTCCACGGCCCAGATGGGCACTGCGGAAGGTAGCTGTCGGGAGCCCCAGACGATCCCTGCCCAGAGAACTGCCTGCCGTGGGGACACACAAGCAGGAAGAGGCCAGCGCTTACTGCTTCTGAGGACGGGGACTGAGCCGAGTGGTGGCAGATCACCCGGAAAAGGATCACCCACTTGAAGGGATAGACACGTACAGACTCCCCAGCAGAGGGGTCACTGTGGAACCTCAGACAGGAACCCTAGGACCTCGCTATGCCTGCCCCACGTGGTACCCACTAGTGGACAACTGCTGGCCCAGAGCTCCCCACTGGGTTGGCTAATACTTCCTCAGATTGCCACCATAGTCTGGGGCGTCCCCGTCCAATCCTGTTTCCTCCATCAGCTTTTACAGCCATTGCTCTGCCATAAACCTCTTGCACTGGTAACCAGTTCAGTATCTGCTCCCAAGGGGATCCAAACAGTCACAACTGCAGAATTTCAGAACTGGTCGCCCCAAATCAGGCCAAATGCCGCGGGTTGAGCGAGTGTCTCTCTCTGGGATGTGTGAGCGCTTTTCACTCTTTTCCTTCAGCTCTGAAACACCAACACCTAATATGCTGTTTGTTACACACGATTTCTGTATCCTATTACGTATCGCACAAGCCAACTTTCACTACATAACACTGTGGTGACAAAACCTAAAAATCTCCGTGGCTTACCACGACAAAGGTTTATTTATTTACCTGTTTATTTATTTATTTTAAAGTTTATTGACTTATTTTGAGAGAGACAGAGACAGCGCAAGTGAGGGAGGGGCAGAGAGAGAGGGAGAGAGAGAATCCCAAGTGGGCTCCATGCTGCCAGCGTAGAGCTCTACATGGGGCCCAAACTCACAACCCCAAGATCAAGAGTCACACACACTACCAGCCGAGCCAGCCAGGTGCCCCAACAAAGGTTTATTTCTAACTGATTTTATAGGTTACCCGTCACTTCTAGATGTCTTCCCATAACGGAAACTGGGCTAAAGGAACAGCTTCTCTCCTTGATGTGCCTTTTTAACGGCAAAGGGAAGAGAGCAAAAATGCGAGTGGACATGTGCAATGCTCTGCAAGTTTCTGACACTCATATTTTATTAGCCGAAGCAAATCACACGGCCAAACCTGACAATGAAGCATGGAAGTATATTCTTCCCACAGTCCGAAGGCAGCAGGCAAGGATATCTAATCCTCCTCTGAAGGGGCAAATATTTGAAAATACAGAAAGATGCCAGGGCTGAGGTCTCCAAGAGTTCTTGACCTTTCCTAGTTGTGCCAAAGTGGCTGCCACGGCTACAAGAAACAGAACTATTCCACACAGGAAGGAAAAGAAAGGGGGAAGGATAAGCAGGAAGAAATGCTGGCTGAGTCTGTCAATCTCTTTCTCTCTCTCTCTTTTTTAAGATTTTTATTTTTATTTAAAAAAAAATTTTTTTTAAGTTTATTTATTTTGAGAGAGACAGAGACAGTACGAGTGGGGCAGGGGCAGAGAGAGGGAGAGAGAGAATCCCAAGCAGGCTCCGTGCTGCCAGCACAGAGCCCAAAGCAGGGCTCAAGCCCACGAAACCATGAGATCATGACCCGGGCCAAAATCAAGAGTCAGACACTTAACCGCCTGAGCCACCCAGGTGTCCTTAAAGGTTTTTAAGTAATCTCTGCACCCAGTGTGGGTCTCACACTCACAACCCCAAGATCAGGAGTCACACGCTCTACTGACTGAGCCAGCCAGGAGCCCAATGTCTCTTTGAAGAGTTGTTGTTATTGGGGGGTTTTTTTGCTTTTTTTTTTTTTTTTCTTTTCTGGCAGGCTGCCTTAAAGACTTCCACTTACATTTCATTGGCCATTTCTCTGTGCAAGGAAAGCGAGGCTATGTTATTCAGCTACCACTCCCAATAGAGGGGTTTTGTGAGTAAGGAAGATAGTATGAATATTGGGTGCTCAGCTGGTGGTTTCTGCCATTCCAACAAGAGAGGTATGGAAAAATTTTTGAAAGCTACAAGACAGAATGAAACAAATTAAACTAATGAAACTGAAAAAGAAGCCACAGTCTCGAATTTTCTGTGGTTGTTGCAGAGATGCTGGAAGCTGATCTACCTACTAGAACCCTAACATGTTTCTGGGCTCCGAGTCAGCAGCTGGGCTAGAAGACAGAAGCAAGAAGTGGGCTGAAAAGAGACAGAACTCGTGAATGTCTTACATGGACAACTACCCTTCACACCATTTTTCCCATCATGACCCAGAAAGCCAGCACTCAGCATTTACTCCCATGCAAAACAAAACAAAACCCAAAGATACTAAACAAAATATTTCAGCCTTCTTTCTTTAAGCCTCTATTTGGAGGCCCCTGCAGCCTGACAGCCCCCTTCTCGCCCACTTTACCCAGAGCTCTGAATCCAAATCCTAGTTGGTAAAGTAACTGGCTTGAGAACAGACCACTGTGGAAGTCCACATCAGCTAGGCAGTCTATCTGCCTTATATATGAGCAAACCGTTGGGGCTTACCAGGCAAATGAGGGGCTCTACTGCAGGGTCAGATGCAATCTCAGCTGAAGCCACACCCACAACCAAATGTTAAGTGAAAGTCTGTAGGCTGAACCATAGGCCCACCCCCAGCCCTGTTGTATCCATGCAACAAGAACAGGTTGCTATGAAAATGGAACATTCAGAGAACCACAGAGGAGTACTTATAAACTTAAAAACTCTGCCTATCACAAATATAAATATTAATACTGGGAAGAGGGTGGTAGATTGGGCAGTGCAAAGTAAAATCTTCATATTGAAGAGTTAAAAGATAATGTCAAAAGTCTTCCAAATAAGTAAATAGAGGTAACAACATATAATCTAGAGTTCTGAAGGTAGCCACAAGAAGAACTAAATAAAGAACCTGTTTTGAAGGAAAGGAATGTAGGTAGGAAAGAAAGGAGGGAAGAAAGAAAAGAAAAAGAGGGAGGGAGGGAGGGAGGAAGGGAGGAAGGAAGGAAAGAAGGAAGGAAGGAAAGAAGGAAGGAAGGAAGGAAGGAAGGAAGGAAGGAAGGAAAAGAAAAGAAAACATTTTCTCTGAGTTTGGGATTCAAGGAGGAGAGGAAATGTGGAAGTCCACGACTTCCCCCTATAACCTGCTCTGTATTATTTGATCTGTTGCCAGTCACATGGACTTCTGTACCTATGCTTTCGGCAACACTACATTTTTAGATATATACACATTGAAACTGCTATATAGCATTGCAGTGTCTAAATATAGCATGTTTATTTATATAGATCCTTTAGATGACTATTTGAGTCATTTAAAATGTTTCCATGTTAAGAACAATATTGGATCAAACAGTCTTGTATACATCCTTCTGTACAAGTCTGGAGGAGGGATACTCTGCACTGGAGGGAAAGAGTCTAACTTCACCAGGAAACTGACAAATTGCTCTCCAGGGCATGTGGCCAGCTCTCATCCATAAGAGATAAAAGCGCCAGTGTTCCACACCCTCACCAATTGTTTTTCAAGTCTCTTACATTCTGCCAGTCCGGTGGGTGTGAAATGACGTCTCACTGTGACGCTGCTTCCCAGATTATTAGAAGAGTTGAAGGTCTTCTCATGAGTTTACTGGCAATACGGATTTCCTCTTCACTGATGCTTTGCCTGCGTTTCTGTTTTGTTGTTTATCTTCTGCTAATTGGTAGGCATTTTTTACGAATTCTGGATACTAAGGCTTTGTGGGGCACACGTGTTGCAAGGTCTTCTCTCAGTCTATTTGTTTTTTAAATCTGTTTACTTTCTGCTCATTCATTTAACATACATTTTAAATGTAATCAAATACATCAACCTTTTATGTTCATACTTACGTTGTGTTTATGAAATCCCCTCTTACCCTGAGGTCATCATGCTGTCTTCCTTAGGGCACAAAGTAACACTTCAGTTAATATATGAATAAATATACGAATAAATAAAGTCTTTCCAGGTTGTTGGTCTCCGGGACATTACACAAATCCAATTTTTATTTTGTACAAGCACCTTGCTCATACAAGAAAATTTGTATTGCAAGATCAGACTTAAAGACAAATGTTAAAGGGGTTGTTACCATTTATCATAATGAAACCAAGCTGAAGCATGCCTTACTTTACACACACGGAGGTGTACAACCAGCGAGACTAACTAATTCCTCTTCACAAAAGATGCACTTGAGAAATGGGGTTTTAATATACAGCAATGTTTAGATTAGAAATCAGAAAAACAATCTTGCTAGTAAGGGCTACAGCAATACAACAGGGCACCTGGAGCAGCCCATGTATTGAAAAAATTGTACTGAGCCTCTATTGTATGGCAGACCTGTAAGAAAAATTGTGGAACTTCTTTTTTAAAAAGCGGGGGGGAGGGGGTGGCACCTGGGTGGCTCAGTCGGTTAAGTGTCTGACTTTGACTCAGGTCATGATCTCAGGTCATGAGTGTGAGCCCCTCATCGGGCTCTGTGCTGACAGCTCAGAGCCTGGCACCTGCTTCGGATTCTGTGTCTCCTCCTCCCTCTGCCCCTCCCATGCTCATGTCTCTGTCTCTCAATAATAAATAAGCGTTAAAAAAAAATTTAATAAATAAACATTAAAAAACCCCTATGCAATCATTAGATCTGAAAGCCAGAGTCATTGCCATCAGTAGCACCAAGTCAACGGCTCTAACGTGCATGTTTATCAACCGCATCCCACTGCTTTTCTCCTTAAGCCTTTGTCTTTCGTGTCCTTTCCATTCTCCGTGGCCCCATCAAGGCCTCCTCTCTCCACATCGAGTTTATAGAAACAGTCACCCAACTGGTCATCCTCCTTCCAGCTCGCTCTCCCATCCTCCCGTGCTGGACGAAACGTCTCCCGAACCTGGCTGTGATCAAGCCTCCTGCTCAAAATTTTCACCGCATCCTCGCCGCACTTTGGATAAATATGCCATAGAAATGTGTACGTTGTCCCTTTGATGAGTATTTAAGTCATTAAAAATTTTCCACTCTTATGAACGATACCATTCGTAACGCAAATTTTCTCGCTGGGTATTCAGGGCCCTCCATGCTCTGTCACCAATTAGCTTTCTTTATGTCCCATCGCAGCCTATGTAAATCCTGTGCTTCCTCTGGGCTGATCTTCTGTTCTCCGCCTTTGTTCCTTCTCCTCCCCAGCTAAAGGATCCTGCCAAGGACAAGCCCAAGACCCACTTCTTCCACTGACTCTTTACTGACTGTTCAGTGATTATTCCCACCTAACATTCCTAAAACACTTAGCATCTGTGCCATGCAGTTGGCACATGCTGTCTTGAAACGTTTTTATATATCTCCTGGTTCCCAAAGTAGATTAAAGCGATCTGTGGGCAGGAATGATGTGTCAGAGAGTCTTGGGCAGAAGGGAGGTCCCCGAAGCATCCAGCCCAGTTCCTTACAAGATTCAAGAAGTATCTGCTGACTGTCATTTAGCCCCAAATGTATTAAATTTTTCATAGTATATTCACCAACGTTAAAGAGAAAAGTCTTAATATTCTCCAGTAGGTTGGGTTATGCTTCCCAGATGAAAACGACTCATGGTAGAAAAAGACAATTAATGCAAAGAAGTGTTTTTGAACATTAAGAAGAAATATAAGAGTGACCTAAAATCTCAGGCACTCCACATCTCTTTTTAAATGAAAGCATATTTGGGGTGCCCGGGTGGCTCAGGCGGTTGAGCGGCCGACCTTGGCTCAAGTCATGATGTCGCGGCTTGTGGGTTCGAGCCCCGCATTGGGCTCTGTACCGAAACTCGGAGCCTGGAGCCTGCTTCGGATTCTGTGTCTCCCTCTCTCTGCCCCTCCCTGGCTTGTTCTCTTTCTCTCTCTCTCTCAAAAATAAATAAACATTTAAAACAAATTTTTTTAATAAATAAATGAAAGCATATTCATTACTGAAGAGTCACACGTTGTAAAACTCCCCGCAGAAGTTTACACGTTCCCCAGACACCCTTCTCTCAGGGGGATGAAGACTTGGAGAAGAGAGGCCAGCATTGACGGTTACGCTGTGCTCGGCCAAGACCCACAACTCCGCACACTGGGCTGTCCAAGTCGCCACCTCACGCGGGCACTCTTCTGGCCCCAGACAGACCAAGTGGAGAATAACCACCTACCACCCTCTACCTGTAATTTCAGGAAACTGCTGCCGTCGCCTTTCATCACTGGCTCCTTAAAAGTACTGCTTGCTGCAAATGCTTGAGGAAATAGCGAAAAGAGGTAAAGAAGAAAATACAAACCACCACCCAGGCACAACCACTAACACTCTTTTGGAGGTTTCACCAAAACTACACACACACACACACACACACACACACACACACATGCACCGCCCTGTGGGCTCCTGCCCCACAGGCAGTGAGAGGCTGTGTGGGTCAAGGTTACAAGCGTGGCCGCCAGAGCCTGACTCCAGGTCTGAAACCTGGTCCCACCGCTCACTGGCTCTGCAACCTGAACAAATTGCTTCCTGTGCACATTCTTTCACCTGCAAAATTAGAATCATAGCCTCATAGGGTTGCCAGGGGTTTAAGTGAGGTGTTATATATGTCATGTCCGTACCAGCGAGATGCGTAGAAAACACCGGGCAGTTCTGAGTTATCATGATTAGACAAGTCCCCATCTTACCTTTGAACTTGACATTTTATCAGGGCTCTGTTGCCAAATCTTCTTCGAAAATATTGTCTTTATGGGGGCGTCTGGGTGTCTTAGTCGGTTAAGCGTCTGACTTCAGTTCAGGTCATGATCTCGCGGTTCGTGAGTTTGAGCCCCATATCAGGTTCTCTGCTGTCAGCGTGGAGCCCGCTTCGGATCCTCTGTCCCCTTCTCTCTGCACCTTCCACTTGCTTGGTCCCTCTCTCTCTCTCTCTCTCTCTCTCTCTCTCTCAAAAATAAATAAATAAATAAATAAATAAATAGGTTTTTTTAAAAAAAGAAAACATTGTTTTTATATGTTTCTCTATCCTACTTTTAACTTACCACTTTATCACGCCTGTATGTTTTTAATATTCTTTTAAAAAATTATTTCTGATGTCTGTATAACTAATACTCTATCTTCTAAATATGCCACATTTATCGTTTCCTTCCATTGCGGGATGTTCAGGTTGTTTCCTATTTATCACTATGATATGTAATACTGTGATAATAAAAACTTTAGTCACATCCCTGTTTGCTTTCTTGTGACTTCTAACATAGAATTTCTAGAAGGATAGGGGATAAGCATTGTTTAATGTTTACGTTACCAAACCGCCATCCAGAAAAAATACTCCAAGTTCACACCCATCAGTCCTGTGTGAGAACAGCCTCTATATCCATGACGGTGTTTTGGTGTTATCTCTTTTCTCTTTTTTTGCTACTTGGGAAAAAGAAAATTTTTATGTCATTTAATTTTGATTTTGACAGCCAAACTTTTATGATTATATTGGCCAAGTGTATTTCCTCTTTCGGGAATATTCTATTCATGTCCCCACTCTTTTGCATTTGTTTGATTTCTTTTGGTTGAGCTGCAAAGAGGTTTTTCATATTAATTGGTAAGTGCTCCTTATACTAGCAATTTAATTTTTCTGTTACATCTTATTTTTTTCCAGTTTACTTTAGAGCTTAGGGCTTTTATTTCCTCATTGACTCAGCACATAGTTATTGAGTGCCTGCGGTGCCAGACAATGTTGTAGGTGCTGGGGATTCAGCAGGGAGCACAGCCGGCTAAGATCTCTGTCCCTGGAGAGCTTACATGTTAGTGGGACAGTGGAATTGCAATGCACAGAACCATCTAGTTCCTGGAATGCCTGTTCTAGAGTTTTATAAGCACCTGTAACTTCTTAGACACAACGGGCCTGTTAAGTCATCTTCCTTTCAGAAAACCATTGTACCCACGAGAATACAGAGGAAGAGAGACCCCAGGGTCTCTTGATAGAGAAAATTAGATAATAGTTTCAAACGAGTCTGACTGGAAGGGCACCCATAGACTTTCAGACGGGACTTGGGATATCAAGAGCACATCTAGTGTTGTTTCTTTTTCCTTTCACACGCACACCTCGCTTACACATCCCACACTAGGGGGCAGGAGAAACAGAGGCGTGCGGGCACGGATGACGAGAACAGAAAAGCTTGGGGTCCTATCTGAGTTGGCTCAGGCTGTCACCACAAAGTGCCACAGAGTGGGTAGCTTAGAAACAGCAGCACCCTCTTTCTCCCAGTTCTGAAGGCTGGCGGTCTCAGATCGGGGTGCTAGCCTGGTCAGGTTCTGGGGAGAGCCTTCTTCCGGGTTGCAGACTGCTGACCGCTTGCCGCGGCCTCACACGGTGGGAAAAGGTTGAGCTGGCTCCCTGGCCTCTTCTTAAAAGGGCACTAATCCTATTCATGAGGGCTCACCCAAGTACCTCCCGGAGGCCTCACCTCCAAAACCCAGCACACTGGAGATTAGACTTTAACATGCGAATTTGGGGAGGCCATAACGAGGCTCCATAAGCAGAGGGGACTGTGCCAGGAAGGACTTTATGGAATGGTTGATGCACCAGCACCAATCTTACAAGAGATTCCCATCCCTCAATGGATGCACAGGAGAGTTAGGGGACCCACAACAGGAGCAAAATGGCCTTCTCAGCAATCTGTGTGCATGTGTGACTCAAGCACCAGATGAACGACCACCCCTCCAAAGTGTCAACTCTTGGAGGGGTGCCCGGGTGGTGCAGTCAGTTGAGCGTCCAACTCTAGATTTGGGCTCAGGTCATGATCTCACGGTTCATGAGTTCGAGCCCCGCATCAGGCTCGTGCTCACAATGAGGAGCCTGCGTGGTATTCTCTCTCTTTTCTCTCTCTACCCCTCCCCTGCTCTCTTTCTCTCTGTCTCTCCAAATGAATAAACATTTTTTAAAAAGTTTTTAAAAACCAAGTGTCAGCCCTTGGAAACAACTCCAGAGAAGCAGACAGAGAGAATCCTGAGTTAACTGAGATTGTGCTTTGGGCAGCAGCAGAACAAGGATCAAAATAAAAGTTGAATGGAGTTATAGAAAGTTCTATTTCTCATACCTCTGAAAGATCTCCCTGTGCTTTTAAGAGGGATCATGCAAAAAAGAGACCATTATTTCAACACTTAGACA
The DNA here is from genome assembly GCF_023721935.1 of Panthera uncia. Classification (NCBI taxonomy): domain Eukaryota; kingdom Metazoa; phylum Chordata; class Mammalia; order Carnivora; family Felidae; genus Panthera; species Panthera uncia. The sequence continues at coordinate 9,436,679 of NW_026057576.1, read as the reverse complement.
AGAATTCCCACAGTTCTTAAGAAACCGAAAATGCAGATAGAAGGTTCTGTTACATTTGCATAATCTTAAGTTCACTTTTGCAAAGGCAGTTCCAAAACCAGCCGTTCCAATACGTACAAGGTGGAGGTCACCAATCCCTCCTTCACCCTTGGCCCCTCGCAAGCAACACATACATAAACATCCCTACAGAGCCAGGACAAACACAACGGACCCCCAAAGTCGCCCAACGCAGATGAACAAGAACCTCGTGAGGACAAAATCTCTAGATGGCCCTCCTCAGAAGACTCCTCCCTCACCCCCTCTCCTTGCACGGCTCAGGCTTCCCTGCCGCCTCCACTTTGTCCGCTGTCTCCACTCTTTGTCAAAAGCTGCCCGCTTATCAGACGCTGCCCTCTGTCACTCTCAGCTTACTCCTCAATAAAGCAGAGCTGGCTTGCTAGGAGGAAACAAGCAGAGAAAGATCGGTTCAGAAAAGATGTTCCGCATCACTAATCGTTAGGGAAATGCACGCCAATACCACAATGAGATAACACTTCGCACCCATTGGGATGACTACTTAAAAAAAAGGGGGGAGGGGATTGGTGGGCAGGGAGGTTGGTGAGGATACGGAGAAAGAGAAACCCGGGGTGGCGGGAACGTAAAATGGCACACAGCTGGTGTGGAAAATGGTGTGATGGAGCCTCAAAAATTTTTAAAAGGGGCTTACCATACAATTCACCAGTTATAAGGCTGGGGATACCCCCAAAAGAACTGAGGGCAAGGCCTCAAAGAGATGCTTGCACACCCATGATCACTATCACTGCAGCATCAGTCACAAAAACCGAAAGACGGAAGCCACCCAAGTGTCCCCAGACGGATGAATGGGTAAAGATGTGGCCTATTCATACAACGGAACATGATTCAGCGTGAGAAAGGAAGGAAATGCTGCCCCAGGCAACGATATGGCTGAATTCTGAAGCCACTGCGCTAAGTGAAATAAGCCGTCGTCGCAAAAGGGCAAATGCCGTCCGATTCCACTCCCGTGAGCTGCCTATAGTCAAAGTCATAGGGACAGAAAGGACAAGGGTGATTGGCAGGGGTCAGGGGGGAAGAGGGGAATGAGGCGCTCGCGCTTGAGGGGTCGAGAGCCTCAGTTGAGGCCAGGACAAAGCTCTGGAAGCGGATAGTGGTGGCCGTTGCACAGCGATACAAATGTACTTAATGGCACAAAACCGTGCGCTTCTAAACGGGGGGGGGGGGGGCGAATGCTGAGAAAAAGAACTTGGGGGAGGAGTGGGTGTCGGGGCAAATCGGAAGGAAACAGGAACACTCAAGGACCGGCTTTACGCCCTGGAGAGCTGGAGGGAACTCCCCAGGCTGTAGGGCCAGGAGCGGGGAGGCGGCCCCACCGAGCTCTAGGGACTGGCCACCCAGAAGGATGTCTGCAGCTTATCTTAATCGCCACACCCTCCACGAAGCCCCCTTCTGATGTCCCCTAAACTCTGCCCGATCAACGGAGGCCACATGCCCTCCAAGCGGGCACCGGCTGGGGCTCAGGAAGGGAAACACATTTAGCCCAAGCACAGATCGACGTTCGGCCCGGGCGCACACGCACGGTGTCTGCGGAATTAAAAGGTAACGGTGACGGGTGGTGCCGAAGGGGGGGGTGGGAAGCCTCGGGGCGAGGGGACACACGCGACGCTTGGGAAAGCCAGCCCTAAAGTTTGGGGCCTGACACACGCGGCCCCCGTGCTCCGAGCCCACACCGCACTTGCTTCTTCTCTCACAGGCTCTACCGGGACCCCTTTGCCCAGTTCTCCCCGCGGGACCCAGGGCGGCGTCTGCTGGGGGCCGCGGGCACCCGGCGGCACCCCGCACGCGGCCCGCGCAGACACGCAAGGCGCGCCCCTCCGCGTCCCCCGGGCTCGCGCCCCAGGGCGGGCGCGCTCACGAGCTCGGGCCGGGGCCGGCGCCGCCCGCGGGGGCGCGCCTCGTCCCCACAGGAGCCCCACGGGCCCCCCCCTTCCC
>NW_026057576.1:9403868-9434272 GCF_023721935.1 Panthera uncia | reverse complement strand
GCCGCGGCCCCTCCCGCCGCCTCCTCCGCGCGCTCCTCCGCGCGCTCCTCCGCCCGGCTCGCGCGGCGACGCCCTGGGCGGCGAGAGCCTCCGCGGCCGCGGAAATCTGTACACACCGCGCGGCGAGCCTGGTAGCTGGGTCTCTGTGGCGCAATCGGTTAGCGCGTTCGGCTGTTAACCGAAAGGTTGGTGGTTCGAGCCCACCCAGGGACGGGCAGCGCTCATTTTCCTGAGATGACCTCGATACGGATCCATTTTAAAATGGCAAGCCTGAGATTTTTAGTCGAACGGGAGTACGACGCCACCACGCTTCCAGGATAGAGGAAGACCTTGTCCTCTCAGTGTTTGTTGCACGGCGGGGGCGATCGATCTAAGAGGGACTCTGCGTCTGGACTGGCAGCTTGTGCCTTGGTCATTCAGGTCCCGTGGTCATTTATCCACGGGAAACCTACACACATTCTTCGGGAGACCGGCCCAAGATTGTGCTTCAACAGCAGTAACTGTAACGGGGGGGAAGTAATTGCCCCTTGACAAGTGAGTTTCTCCCAGAAAATCGGATACCACCAAAAAGTAAATGTACTTACTCAGTACTGCCTTATCTACTGCCAGAAGAATCCGAGGAGCTGCTCGATGAACATATGCAAGGGGAGTCACCTACAAGTATGTGGGGGCATAATCACCCCACGTAACTGTGCTAAACGGAGCTCTGTTTTGGACAATGGACTTGAACCTAGGCAAAGGTGTTAATGTTGGCGTTAGGTCGCTGACACAATTTTCCCTGAAATTAAACTCAGGCAGAAATTGTTTGTATGAGTTCTTGCTAAAAGGTTTCCAATGACGTGTTTTCAACTCCGGTCTCACAGAAGACACAGATCTTTTACAAGCAGATGGTTCACATAAGACTTTCTATAAAGATAGAGAACCACACGATAATATGATAACGTGATGCTATAATTCGTTCCTGCCAAGATTGAGGTCATGTGGTGGGTGCTTTGTCTCCGGGATGTACTTTTCCTGGATAGAACCGAGAGACTCGGAAGAAGGAATAAGTTAGCTGCGTCACTCGGCGGTCTCTTAGGAAATGCCTTGGCAAATGCTGGCTGATAATTATTTATCAAATAATTGTTGATAATAAAATACCCTCTGTTGTCCAGCGAGAAGCCCTAAAAAAGGAGACACAGTGTTGCACTTGAAGGATTTCAGGCAGATTCAGCAGTAGCCGGCCCCCCACCCCCACCCCCCACATTCCAAGCTTTCCACTCATGCTTAGGGATAGATTATAGTAGAAACAAGAAAAGGGAAGGCAGTTAGGTCATAAGATCGTTCGTGTACTGTCCAAATCTAGTCTAACACTTCAAGATGGAGGAGGCATAATATTTGCTAATACTTAAGTCATGGGGCCTTAGAAAGCATATCCTTCCGCTTTAAGCTGATTGTATTTATACTAGGTTATAAGCTCCTTGAGGGAAGAGACCAACTTCTGTTCTTAGTGATCATTTTAGATTCCAAACTGCTTCCTTCAAGATGCAGTTCAAATTCTTGAGCTTAACACACAGAGGCTTTCATGATCTGTGGCCTTGTCTCCTACCATGTTCCTGCATGAAAACTTCTAGTGGTTATATGCATTTACCAGGAGTTCCTTCAATGGCTCATGCTGCTTTGTACCCCCCCACCCCCCAGATGTCTTTCCCGTTACCCTGATGTGCCAGGCCCCGCCCCCTCTGTACACGCCTGGGTAACATCCGCAGAGGAGTTACCTTCTCAGGGAGGCCTCCCCTGATGCCCCTCCTCCATTCATTCATCACGCTACCCTGAAAACAGGGAGTTACTTGTCACCTACGCTAGAGTACGAACCCCTGGAGTGTAGTGACTACGTCTTTATTCACATTGTTTGCTCACCTAGCACAGGCCTGTCACATGCACATGCTCAGGACAGATGCGTTCCCCGCCTTCTCAGAGTATGTGATTAACAGAGATAGATACTCAGATAAAAATGCATATGATGAAGTGTCAGCGTGAGGGCCACAGAAAAATGTTCCCCGGCAGTAAAGGAGGAAGTCAACATAGATAGGCTGGATTGTGTCTCCGTGGAGGATTTGAAACAACCCTGAAAGATCTGGACAGGCCAGAAGGCAGGGGAGAGCTATTTAAAGCTGGCAAAATTTGGAGACAAGATGGGGGTGGGTAGGAGAGGAGCGTAACCAGAATATGGAACAAATGTACTTAAATAGAGCGCACTGAAAATGTTCTTAGCTTGCGGAAGGGCCCTGAAGACCAAAGGATGAGGCTAGACTTTATCCTATAAAGTAAGGGAGTAACTGTTAAAGGTTTCTGTTTCAGGATATAATGAAATTTAGTCTCGGTGGTTGGTCTGGCAACAGAATAGGGAAAATAAGAGATCAGAGAACAGTTAAGAGACAATTATATTTCAAAGGAGAGGCAATGAGGTGACTTTAGAAACGAAGGATGTAATTCAAGGGAAGACTGGATAAGATTTAGAGACTGAAACAAGAGGGAAATGTGGAGGGTGGTGCCTACATCTACAGCCTGGGTGACCCAGGAAATGGTGATAGTGTTGCTTGATGTTGGAGGGGTCTTAAAGAAATCTTGAAATTAGAGAAATTATACATTGCCCATACTTTCAGTTTACCGTACTTGTGGCTGGTTCTCTACCATGGAGTTCATCTAAAACCTAGCCCCAAAAAGAAAAGAAAAAAAAAAAAAAACAAAAAAAAAACCCAGTCCCAGAATCAGTCTTCATTTTTTTAAAAGTTTTTATTTATTTTGAGAGAGAAAGAGAGAGCATGTGCACATGCGTGAGCTGGGGAGGGGCACAGAGAGAGGGCGAGACAGAGAGAGAGAGGGAGCCAGCACGGAGCTTGATTCGGGGCTCGAATCCGTGAACCGTGAGATCATGACCCGAGCCAAAGTCTGACACTTAACTGATTGAGCCACCCAGGCGCCCCTGTATTTATTGTATTTGTATTCTAATTAGTGATAAAGGTTATAAAGTATGTCAAATCCAAAGTGTTTAGGGATGGAAAAATGACTAAACTGAAGCTTTTAAGGTAATACAAAGAACTAGAATAGTCTAATACCATTGACAAGCCACTAAGAAACCAGTTTTTCTTTTTGTTTCTTTTTTTTTTTTTTTGCTGAGCAATTAAGTAGATACGCAAAATTAGTAATAAATGACTTCAGACCCCAAAAAAAGGCTGCTTTGGGGTTTTAACACTTAATACCTTATTTTTATAATCTGCAATGGCTTGATGTGAAGGGCTTTACTATATTGATCTTTTAAGGGTTGCTTCTATAGGGATTTACAGCAGCAGCAGATACCAATTTGTATTTCTTTCCTTGCAAGTTACTTTAATGACATCCAGCAAACTGTCATATTTTATTACCCCCTTGGAGGAATTGAGCCATTCTTCATTGCTTTTTTTTTTTTAGTAAAAACAGAACAGAAATTACCGTCTGCCAAAGAGGACTCAAACTAGTTATTCCCCAAGATAAAGTGACAAAGTAAATCAAATACACACTTTAAGGAGACCCTCGACTATCTTAGTACTAAACTGGGAAGTCGATTATTATAGATTATCATATGTGTGTGTGAGCACAGTGGTGTTTATTTATACCTAACTGAACAACATATTCACTTTAATACTAGAGTTTAGGCTAGTCTGATAGTCGAAATTCACTAGAGCGTAAACTACATAGGCAAAACTCTACATTGGATGTGACTCAACATAGAACTGAAGTTTGAAGCACAGAATTTCTCCATTAATCATCAAGCAAGGAGGTTCTTTACTGGGACCACAACTTTCGTGGCCAGTGGGGACATCAGTTTACTGCTGCAAACATTTTGCCATCCTGCTGAATTGGCCTGGTTTACACTGCCTTAGGGCTGGGGGAGCAGTAAATATCTGGTGTTGTAGACACTTGAACCTCAGCATATTCCACGATCTCCGCCTCCAAGCCTGGTGGGAAGGTATACTAACAAGAGAAGGCTGGCAAGAAGGGTGCTTTACCAAGCTATTAAGTACCTGCAATAACCAAACAAAATGAATTTCCATCTTGAGATGTGAAGTCTTTCACAAGTTCCTTTTCTCTCGATGACCTCTTGCTTCTGTGGTTACATTTTAACTCCTGACGACTGTATTTTACACTTCTCCAGTACTAGATGTGTTGTCACTTTAGCCCGTTTGCTATGTTGCAGAAGTTGATAAGCCCCTTTTCGTGGATCTGCTCGGATTAGAAACAACCTGGTATGCCGTTCTGCCTCCTTTGCCTCTTTTGTGGCTTCCTGAGGGAACACTGGTTGGGGAGAAGGGGTGTGGAGGTCCTGGTGCTCAAAAGTGAAAGAGAGGCAGAAAGACAGTCACAGATAAGCTCGCTGAGCAGGCCTGTTCAGAGCCAACCAACTATGGGGGCTCTTTACAGGCACCCACAGGAGGGGTTGCCTCTGGAAACTGCTCGGAATGAAGTCATTAGTTTAAATGTGACTTCTTTGGGATGCTTTCTCTAACCTCCCAGATGGATCCCATCCTTCCTCGTCATCCTCTGCCATAACACATATTGATCAATGTTTTTTGGCCCCCAGGCTCTGCGTTTGGAGAAGCAGTCCATTTTGTGTTGTTTGTATTTGTAGTACCTAGCAAAACTCTAAAGTTACCTAAATTTGATTGCAGTAATCATTTTTGTGATTATGAGCCAAAGCATTATGCTGTATACCTTAAGCTTATGCAGAGATGTAGGTCAGTTATATCTCAATACAACCGGAAGCGAACAAAAACAGATCAAAACTCTAATAAATCTTCCACTTTTCGTACAGTGTTTCTGACTTGCAGAGTACATTATTATAATAATGTTAACTGGAAGAAAAAACAGTTAAAATTTAATAGGCTTTCCTCCCAGCGTATTTTCTCCTGGAAAATTGAGATTTACACTGTTTAACTGGCATTCTACCACTGAGCACCAAATTTTCCCCCTCTACTTACTACAGGAATTGAACATTTGTTACATTTAATATGAAAGATAGGTGAATGGTGTATCCTGAATGGTTAAAGAACAGTAAGTTGATTCAGCAAATGGTGTTCAAACAAATTTACTATCAGGGGAGAAAAACCTCAGTGCAGCACATCAAAATACACTCCAAAAGAATTAAAGATTCATGACTGAAAAAAAAAAGAAAGAAAAAAGAAAGAAAAGAAACCTAGCTTTACCAGAAGATATATGTAAATATTTGTATATTTGGAGTGTGGAAATGACCTGGCTAAAACATAATACCGAAAGGAAAAGAATATAAAATAATGTAAAATTTCTATCAAACTTCTCCTAGTGGCTTTTTCAACCACTGTTCCCCTCTTCATTATAACCCTCCCGTGCCTTTGAAGCACAGACCGTGAGACTGAACCACCCACGCTGTTCCTTTGCGGCCATCAGCCATTTTCGTGGTATTCCGCCTTTCCTTGAGGATTTTAGCTCCTGGCTTACTGTATATTTCTTTCCACCGGGACTCCTGCCGCCATTTAAATGACTCTGCCTTCCACAAAGTCTATCCAAACACCACCCTGGCCTCTTGACTCCTTCATCTCCTCACTTTTCATGGAACCTTGGCCATGCACTTCCCTTGTCACACTTCAGACCTTGTCATCGCCAATAACTGCCCTGTTCCCAAAAGCTCAGTTTCAAGCACGCTGCTTTCTTACTCCAACTAGTCCCGCTCTGGCATTCTTTGCACCCACCTCCAATCCACTGAGATCTGCCACCACTTTTTAAATGATCACCACCTGTCCTATGTCCCTCTAGCCCTCCTTATCACATCCTTAAAATCATTTTCCTTGCATAAAGCCTTAATTCCTTTTCTCCTCTGTCCCACTTACCTGGCAATACCTCTAACCTTGGCTGGATCCAACTTCCCATCTACTCTTTCTGTCCTGAGCAGCAAATGTGATTAGAGAAAAACAACCATCTTGGCTCATTTTGGTTAAAACTTACGGCCATAAACGTCTGGTGGGTTCTCTGTACGGCCTAGTGAGCCTATTGCCATGCCCCTGTTCAGTTAGCTCTCAGACTAAAAATTCTAACTTCTCTCACTCAATGTTCAACTCCCCCAACACTCATACTCAGCTGGTAATATTACTGTATCCCTGAGAAAATAAAAATGTGACCTTCCTCACTGCCCAATCATCACATCTCCTAATATCTGTACCCATATATTTGTCTTCTCTAGTATTAACGTGGATAAACTCGGGGGCTCTGGGGTGGCTCAGGTAAGCGTTCAACTTGAGTTCAGGTCATGATCTCACAGTTCGCGGGTTCAAGCCCCACATCGGGATCTCTGCTGTCAGTGGGGAGCTCGCTTCAGATCCTCTCTCTCTCAAAAATAAACATTAAAAAAAATAAAATGGATAAACTCCTTCTAGCTCATAAGGCCACACCTCCTCTTATACACTGGGTCCCCAGCCCTGGAGAAATTTACTGTGGCAGCTATCACTCCTCTCATCTACAACATCCATTCAGGTCCACACACACACACATCCTATGACATCTCCCGTCTTAAAGACATTGACAAAAATCTTGACCCCTCACTCCCTCACCGGGCACCAGGTGAATGTTTCAAAGGGGTAGGTCTCTATCTGCACTTTCTCTCAATCCCTTCTCTCTTGAGCCCACTCACACTTGTCCCAACTCCACTGAACTGTCCTCACCAAGTTACCAAAGACTTTCCAGTTACAAAAGCCAATGGTCATTCTCGGTCCTCACCTTACACTACTTCTCAGCAGCATCTGACACATCAGCATCGCTCAGTCACCAGATGAAAAAAAAAAAAAAAAAGCTTTCTTCCCTTTTCAGGACACCACACTCACGTCCCTTCCATGGCTCTTCCTGTTTCCCAGAGTTATTTCAACTCCCTAAATGACCCCATCCTTTACTGGACATTAAATACGATCACGTATTCATAATTCCTAAGTAGGAATCTCTAGTGTCCGCCTCTTCCTATTAGATTATCTCCACTTGGCAGCCTAATGGGAACCTCACATATATTCAAAATTGAATGAGTGAGTGCTTTGCTTTAAATTTTTTCCTTCCCAAGCCTGTCCCATCTCAGTAAATAGTAGGACCCATCTGCTCAGGCAACAAAACCTGAGACTCCTCTTTGACTCCTCTCTCTGCCCCACATCCAACCCATCAACACATCCCATTGGCTCTTCTTTTGAAATGCAACAGTAATCCAGCTACTTTTTAACACCTCCACAGGGATCACCCTAAACTCTGGGGAGGCTGTAACAGACTATGGCTTCTACTCTGACCGGCTATAGTCATTCTCCACGCGTAAGGGATCCTTTTGAATCTAAGACTAGATATCCTGCCCTTGCCTGAAACCTTCTAGTGGCCTCCATTATTCTCAAGTGTTAACAAGGTCTTCGCTATGGCCCACAAAACCATTCAAAAACTGGCTTCTGCCAACCTCCTTCATCTCGTGTTTTAATTCTCTTTCCCTTTGTCTCTGCTCAACCACAATGGACTTTTCCTAGTCCTCAATCATGCCAAGCACCCTCACTCCTCTGGATTTTTGTTCTTCCTGGAATGCCCTTCCTCTACACAGTCACATGGCCCAACTCCCTAACTTCACTGAAGTCCCTGCCAAATGACACCCATCTCCAAGAAAACGTTCCAAATCCACTCAGTCTGAGTCCTCCCATGCTCTCACCTGCTGTTTTCCTCCACAGCATTCAGTGCTATTTGACTAAATCCTCATCATGCAGATTGTTTGTGATTTTGCCTACATGCTTAGATTTATAACCTTAAAAATCAACACTTACAATGTGGTTATTATGGACACCCACAGAGCCGCCCAACACATATGACCCCAGGTGAGGTCTAACAGGTCAACACTGCCTTGATTCAGCTCTCGTGCTGTAAGTGTCCTTTTTACAATATATCTAGTGCCACATCTTTCGTGTGTTTTTGGTGATTTCACTGTTTAAAATGTACCTCAAGTGTAGTGGGAAACTGCTGTCTGATGTTCCTAAGCACAAGAACGGTGCGATGTGCCTTATGTGTTGGATAAGCTTCCTTCAGGCGTGACTTAAAGTGCTGTTGGCCTCGTACTCAATGGGAATGAACCAACGATATATGTTACCTGAGGTGTTTTTAAACAGAAGCACAGAAAAAACAAGGTTATTTGTTGATCAGTGGACAATAATGCTGCAACCAGAGGCTCACAGGAACCTAACCCTGCAAGTCCCCTAGGAGCAGTGGTTCAGTATTTCATATTCATGGAATGCTTGTGGAAACTTTCTAGAAGAGAACCACAAGTGACCATCAACTGTATCTGTTACCACTTAACATGATATATTTATTTCCTTGTTTAGAAGGCAAGCTCCTTCTAAAGGGCAAGAATTTCTTTTTTTACTGCTTTATCTCTGAGGTTTACAACACTGTTTGGTACTTACCAGAAATCTAGAAATATTCAAATGATTAAGCAAGTTCTTGGAGAAAGTCAACTGGCCAATCGTTATAGAAGTATATAACGTCATATAAAGTTATACTCAACCACACTAGTAATCATGAAAATGTTAAAACAACAACAACAAAAAAACAGCCAAGGTTTTTTTGCTCCCTCAATGCTACTACTTGGTGTTGGTGAGGATTCAGGAAAGCCAATCATGCCATCATTAAAAGACTTTAAAAATGCATATCCTCTGACCCAGCAATTCCACTCCCGGAAAATAAGACAAAAATAAGAAAGAAAAAAATCTGTGCAAAAACTTAACAAGAATTGTTGTGGCACAATGAATAATAACAAAACAGTACAAATCACCTTGAAATCTCAAGATTGGTAAAACAACGATAATCCATACAACCTAATATTATGGAGCTATCCCAAAGCTGCCAAAGCTGTTAAGATGGAGAAAATGCTCATGAAACGTTAAAACAGATTGTACAAACACGTCGAGTAGAATTTCTTTCTTAAAGTCTATTTGTATACAAATATGAAAATGTTCGTGGTAGTTATTACCACTAAGTGTAAAGATCGAAGATTCAAAATCTTCCTATTTTTCTGGATGTTCCAAGCTTCTCCTGACAATAAACACGCGGTACTTTTGTGATAAAAAAAGAAAATGGGGGCGGGGGAGGGGACGGAAAGCAAATTGGACAAATCAATCACGAAGTGCCGAGTCCCTGAGTACTCTATCCCAAGACTGCCACCCTTAAAACCTTAGGAACTACCCCTAGTAACTCAAATCACTATTGCAGTGGTGCTGTTTAAGCAACCAAATTTTAAGTGGCTCCTGAGGGGGAACACATGCTTCTAACAGCTGCAGGAACCACGCTACTCAAACCCGGCTGTACGACTTACTAAGCTCTGTGCTGTTTTTTTAGGTCAGATGTGATAAAAGGAGCCTGCTCACAGAAATGTTGGTTTTTGTTTTGATTTTAAAGTTTATTTATTTTGAGAGACGGTGTGCAGAAATGAGGGGAGGGGGCAGAGAGGTGACAGAATCCCAAGAAGGCTCCATGCCACCAGCATAGAGCCCATCGTGGGGCCTGAACTCACAAACTGTGAGATCACATCCTGAGCCAAGATCAAGATCTGACGTTCACCCAACTGAGCCACTCAGGTGCCCCAGAAATGTTGGGATTTCAATGAATTAGTGTTTCATACAAAACAGAACGTAACATACAGCAAGCTTTATAAGCACTTGGTTATTATTTTCTCCCTAAAACAACTGTTGGATGGCGTCCAAATTTGCTTGCGGAAATAAATGTGTTGGGAAAAACAGGAGATTTATGGTCATGTGGACTCTTTGCATATAACACAAAAATAGATTATTTTCCTGTTAGAGATCATTTATTGATCATGTAACGTTACTTCAAGTTCTAGTAACAAGGTTCCTGCCGTCCTTACTAAGGAGAGAAGGAAAAATTCTTTGGGAAAGGTTTACATTCCGCAGCACTTGCCTGGTATAAGAAACAGGCGTAGGATCTATGACCATAGAACGATTACCAGTCACACATTCTTATCCCATGTACAATGACTTAAGTTTGTACAAACCAGTGTTTCTCCTGAACCACTGTAACCGAAAATTAAAATGTAGAAATTTAATGTACCCGAATGTAAAAACTGCCAGAAACTAGACACTCCTCTGGATCATTTTTAACATTTTGAAAAACTCACTCTCCTACAATACAAAATGAAGCAAACAAGGAAAACCAATTCCTGATCATTTTAATTTGTAAAACAGATTACATGCTTTGTGGGTAGGATCAAAGGTAAAACCTCGCATAGCTTGCATTTTGTTCACGACAAGGCCAGTGTATAAATACTACTTAATAACATATTAAGTTTTCCAAGAGCCATAATAAATATGAAACTAAAAAAAGATAGCATGCAATCAACAACTCTCAAACAGGTATTCATCAAAATGAGGTAAGTCTAATGTGTCATTTGCTAAAGAATTTAATGTCGAAGTGGAAAAAAACTCATCAAAAATATCAGTCTTCATGGAACTTTCCAAGTTCAATGTCCTAACGCAGGCATTATTTGTCAGTGAGTCTGGCTGAACTTCACACGGATTCTTCTTGGTGGGGCTACAGTAATTATGGTCCTGTCTCAGGTGTGTATTTTGGGGAATGTCGTCTAACTCAGTAGGCACTGGTGCTGCGACGTGGTCATGTCCCATTTCTAAATACCTGAAATCAGCCTCCCCGTTTGCCGAGTGCTCTGTTGAGACAACAGCTGTAGGAGACAACAGTTCTGCCAAAATTTCTTCATGACTTTGACCACTGTATGGAACCGCGGTGCATCCAGATTTATTCTCAGCGGTATCGATCTGATACTGTAGCTCTTTTAACAAGTCTTCTATCGAGTCACAATCGTTTGGAGACCCACAATGGGACACATGTTCTAAATTTTCACTTGGAAGCGCTCCGTTTTGGGGGGAAGACATAAGAGCAGCTAATTTCTTCTTCTTTGCCTTAAGTTTTTTAAGAAGTTTGAGACGAAGTTTATGAATCTGACCCTCAACTGAGTCGCCATGGTTTGCAGAAGAAACACCGTGTTCTTTGACACAGGAACTGTGACTGCGGTGAGCTCCGTAGGGGGCGTTTTCACATTTCTTCAGAACATCTGAATCAGCAGTAACATTAGCATGAACATGAGAAGTCGTGCCACCAGGCAGTGGCTGACTTGGCGGCGGGGTGCGAACCGGAGGAGGCTTCCTTGCACACCTATTAGCTTTCCTGGATGCCCGGGTAGCCTTTTGGTTCACACCTTTAGTTTTAAAGCCACCAAAATTACTTGCCCCCTTAACCGAAGGCTGCAAATCAGTTACAGTGTTCCTATTACGAGCCGAAACACAAGGTGGCATAAAAGAAGCACCTTTGCTTAATAAGCCTTTAACCCAACTTCCTACAAATGGTTTCTTCGGAGTGTCTTTCAGAGATGGATTCTGCAGTGGCTTTGCTGTTACAGGTTTAGAAAATGCTGCCGTTTCGTTTTTCTTCGAATTAGATACCTGAGATGTAACCTGTTGTTCGGGTTTTAGTTTCTCAGTCTTTGGTGAAGGAAACCGTGTCAATGGAGTGTCCTTCTCGTGGGCCACTGTGCCCTCAACTTCCGGCTGCCCACCGTGTACAGGATGAGTAGCGGGGATATCATTCACAGGTGCAGCAATCCCCGTGTCTCCGGCATTCGGCAGTGCAAATCGCACGCTTGCATTTACAGTTTGAGACGGAAACTTTAAATCCATGAATTGGTCTTGAGTCAGGTTTCCAACACATGGGGCGGATACTAAAGAAGCCAGTAGTGACTCTCGTGATGGCAAAGCCTTTGTTTTGCCAACTCCTGCATTCTCTGCCACAGGTTTATTTTCAAACGGGACACTTTCAGAGTTAACCTGTATTTCTTCAAGTGTCAAAGATAAAATATTGTCGTCCCCCAAACCTTCTGGACCGGAAAGTAAATGATGTCCGTGAGCTACAGCCTGACCCTGCGAAAGAGTATTAGGAGCAAATGACACACTGGTGGGGAGAGTTCCTGAGGACAGCTCGGCGGAGGCAGCATCACCCACAGAACACCACGCTGGAGAGGCTTGTTCCTCATCACCAAAAGCATGCTCATCACTAGTCTTTTTAAGTGGAAGGCAGGCAGATGTTTTATCTGTCATCTCAGATGTTCTTCTTTCCCAAATAACAATATGGATCTCTGAAGCAAGAACTTCAAATTTCTCACGCCTTTCAGAACATAGGCCTTTTAGGTCATCACATTCCAGCCAAGTTCCTGGGGGATGAGAAGTTAAATAAATGAGGTTAGACATTCAAAACGCACCAGCTAGGTTAATTTTCTTCTGGCCATTTTAACTGCTGGATCCCTGAATATCCATCAAAGGAGAAGAACACTTGAGAACATGGCCTTATCGTTGTCACCATTTCCTTCTGCCAAAGGTTAAAGTCTTTATTTGGACAATTAAAGTTACGGACTAACATCCAGAAATTTTAAAAACTGAGATAGTGTTTACTCTTCCCTAAATTACCCACAAAAATCAAGACAGAAGTCTAAATATTTTACTTTTGTGACTTGGAATACAGTATATATCGCCCAATTTATCCAACAACATCAGAAAATGGATTTTTTCTGAGGCGCCTGGGTGGCTCAGTCAGTTAAGCTTCTGACTTTGGCTCAGGTCATGATCTCGTGGTGTGTGGGTCTGAGCCCTGCATTGGGCTCTGTGCTGACAGCCCAGAGCCTGGAGCCTGTTTCGGATTCTGTGTCTTCCTCTCTTTCTGCCACTCCCCTGCTCGTGCTCTGTCCCTCTCTCTCTCTCTCTCAAAAATAAATAAACATTAAAAAAAAAAAAACGGGGGGGAGGGATTTTTTTCCATATCTGTGAATTTTCATGAAGTCTGTTACCTCAAGTACCAACATTTGTTTGAATTCTTATTTTAATTTTTTTTTTTTTCTGGTTAAAAAAACAAAAACTTTAGAGCTTTCATGTGTTTAGTTGTTTTATTTCTGAGCTTCTATTCTCTCATTTGTCAAGCAAAAATGAAATCATGTAGGTAGGACAAGGGAAGAGGTTAAGACCCTGTAGACACACACAAAAAAACCCAACAAAACTATTCACTAAGTTTATGTGGATATATCCTTATAAACCACCTGAACCTCTATTTCTATACCCATTAAAACTTCTGAGACTCTGTTGTCTGTTTATGTCAGTGGTTCTCTACCATACATGCACATTAGAATTACTTGGTTAACATTTGGACCTAATCCCCAGGGACTGATTCAATGCTCGAGGGAGGAGCCATGACCTTTTTTATAAGGTAACCATTTGATTTTTATATGTTGGAAACCATATAACCATGTAACCTACTGAAGAGGATTTCAGATTCCCTGGAATGCAGTAAAAAATTAATTTTTTTCCAGTTTGTTTATGTTATTGAGAACCACTTCCCTCCAAATGCTGAAGCAGAGTAAAATTTTAAGGTAATCTTATTTATAATGTGAGTTTTGGCTTGCAAAGTGCTTTTATAACACATTATTGTGCCACCCACCCAAACTACCCAAAGAGGAAAATATCAGCTATGAGGTGTCCAAATAATAGAAAATGGAAAAACAGAAAATATCAAAAAGACCCCTTACCAACAGCCTGATACAACACTTTAAGTGGCTGCGTTATCTTGTTTAAGACAAAGTGAACACTGTGAGAGAAACACTCATTATTAAACCATATTAGATAAATGTTAGGAAAAACCTAGCAGAGTTCATGGGCTGTACTATTTAATCTTCTTTTGAAAAGTTTAACTATTTAAATAAAGGCTTTACGGGGCCCCTGGGTGGCTCAGTAGGTTAAGCGTCTGACTTCAGCTCCGGTCATGATCTTGCGGCTCAGCTCATGAGTTCGAGCCCTGCGGAGCCTGGAGCCTGCTTCAGATTCTCGGTCTCCCTCTCTCTCTACCCCTCTCCTGCTCACTCTCTGACTCTCTCTCTCTCTCTCTCTAAAATAAATAAACGTTAAAATAAATACATACATACATACATACATAAAGGCTTTACCTTGACCATAGCTATAGCAAATTATAGAGTTCAGATACTCTATTTCATGGGGAGAGAAGGCTACATGATCTGTAATGTCCAATAGTCTTAGAAATAGATGTTTTATTTATGACTAACAATTGTAAACTAAGCAAAATTTTTTTATTCTCAGTTAAAAACCTTTCAGTACGCTGCACTCTCTTTTTAAAAGAAGTACATGTTACATATCTAAGAAATCAGAACTGGCACCATTCACTTATCTGTACTGACCACCTATTACTCATGGAATAAAAGCAAACATAGTGGAAAAAAGCAACTTGTAAACTAACAATAGTATATGATCCCGTTCTTCACCTAGAAAAGAAATACGCATAAGCACATGTATACCCATACAAAAGCAGCAGAAGACAGGAGTGATTCTAAACCAGAGTGACAGAGAGGAGGTGGCAGAAGAATTAAAGGCAAGGGCAAGAAGTGAGAGGGAAAGGAGTCAAGACAAAGTCTGTCTTTTAAAAAAAAAAAAAAAATCTAGAATTTAGCCTCTATGCCTATTATCATAAAAGAAAAAGGTTTAAACACTTACCGTCAGCATCTAAAATCCATGTTATAAAATGATTATTTGCTTGGTACTGAATTACAGAAGTTATCTGATAAAGACAGCCTTCAAAATGGAATGAATAGCGCTGCAAGTCATTTCGTGGCAAGCCTTCCACAAAGTGCAACATGAATATGGGAGATACTCTGTGGGAGAGGAAGGCAAGCAAAGTCAAACAGATTTCATGCCCGTGCCTGGTTATACAAAAGACAGTCTGAAGCAAGGAAGTCATACATAACGCTTTCAAGGCTAACTGCACTAATTTTTCTTGAGAACCTCCAGATGTGTGCCTTAATTAGAAATGGAGAACTCACTCTACGAAGTATGTAACAGTAAACCCTTCTCAGAATGGTATCACCGACAGTTGGAAGCCATCATGCAATAAGGCTCTAACACAGACCATTAAACAAAAATTGCTCTGTAAGCCACACTGCCGCTTTGGCTTAAAGAAGATCTCACAGTAACATAACTATTCTGCAAAATCACAGGGAAAAATCCAGACCTTTTAGAATTTTCTTGGGCATCCAGTGGCCCAAATGAATTACTTTTGTTAGATGGCATAGGTAATACGGGAAAACAAAGTAACAAACCTAAGACACTGAAAGAAACATTTAAAAAATTGCCAATATGCTAATAACTTGTCCTATTTCACTTTTATCTCAAGAAGCAGAGTGGTCCATCAAAGTAAAACTTCTACTTAGGAAGCTTAATTTGTACCTAAGTAGGCAAGAAAATAGAACATACTGGTTGATTTACCATAAACTTCAAGACATCCATAATTTCAAAAATACACTTTATCGTTACAGTCACATGCCAAACCAGAAAACAGAATCCAAAGATGGGCCTCAAATTAACTAAATTTAACAAAGCTCTCATGATTTAAGAAAAATGTCAAATACCCCTTTTCCCAATGTTTAAACAGCTGTCAAACTTACTTATCAAAACTTATTCAGCTGAAATGAACTTGAATCAATGTCCAAAATGCAGATTATTCAGACAAGGAATAATTAGTAAATTATCTCATCGATCATTCTGTTAGAGGAAAGAATCAAGTCTTCAAAATTTAAGTACCTATAAACAACAAGTCCTGCAGAACTGTCTATAATGCTAACCCCCTTTGTTCTTTTATCGTATCTGTAACATCACTTTAAGATAATACTGATTATAGAGGCGCCTGGGTGGCTCAGTCAGTTGAGCGTCCGACTTCGGCTCGGGTCATGATCTTGCATTTGTGAGTTCGAGCCCCGCGTTGGGCTCTGTGCTGACAGCTCAGAGCCTGGAGCTTGCTTCTGATTCTGTGTGTGTGTCTCTCTCTCTGCCCCTCCCCTGTTCACGCTCTGTCTCTTAATAACAAATAAATAAAATTTATTATAATATATTTATTATTTAAATATACTGTATTTATTATTAATAAAATAAATAAAAAATTTTAAAAAAAGATAATACTGATTATAAAATATACCACTAGGAAAGAGAACTGCTAACTAAACTCTACCACGCCATCAATTTATAGACATACTCCCATTTTAAATATGTGAAAATGTGCCTCTGAGTCAGTGATCCACAGTGAAAGTACAGATATGTTCTCACAGCTTGATATGCAGGCTTCAGGCACCTACTTGACTCCTTTAAGTACTAACATCTTTTCAAGATATCTTTTTATTTATTTATTTATTTTTTAATGTTTGTTTATTCTTGAGACAGAGACAGAGCGTGAACAGGGGAGGGGCACAGAGAGAAGGAGACACAGAATCTGAAACAGGCTCCAGGCTCTGAGCTGTGTCGGCACAGAGCCCAATGCTGGACTCAAACTCACTGACTGTGAGATCATGACCTGAGCCGAAGTCAGACGGACGCTCAACCAACTGATGAGCCACCCAGGATACCTTCTGTGGCTAGTTACTAAAACATTCTCTCCTGGATCCCTAGATTATGCAAACTTGCCTCCTTAGTAGTGTGAATTACACATGGAAAGTGTTCAATGGTCAGTATTTTTTTCTTAATGGCGTATTTAAAAAAACAGTACAATTTATAATGACGGCATCTTGGATTCAATAAAATAAAGCATATGCACCCTCCTCTTCCAGTTTATCTTCCTCTCTGGGTCCCTAGACTCTAGCGTCCTTTAACAGTCACAGATTTCTCCTACCCGTATTTCCGGCTTGTCTCATTTCCAGCCTCATAGCTGAGGGTACAACTTTACTCTTAAGCTGGCAACAGATTTTGTTCTCAGGCTTCTTGCTACTCACAATGCCTAGCATGTCGAGGATGATGCTCAGAGCTGGGACTGAGTTAGGTACTCACTTAACCATAAAAAACCTGGATGGGACAGGTTAACAGAATTGGAATGAAAGTCACAAGAGATTTCAAGCTAAGATCTGTTTGCATTCACCTCCTTAACTTGAGGCTGAACTCCTCCTACTAGAAGGATCTACCTTCAGGAAGAGAAACAGAGAAAATAGAAAGAAGCACAAGAGAACCGTGCCAAGTGCCCCGCTACTCAGACAGCAGGACAACACAGAGTCCCTGTCCCACAAAGAGCAGCCAGTTTTATGTAATGGCCTAGATAGAGTACAAGTTTTTTATTTTTATCCCAACTAATGTAATGTAATAATTCATATTTTAGAAAATGCAGATTTAACAATGTGCATATATACTCCTGAACTGTAATAACAGGCTTTAGGCAAAAAAAATCTGCAAATATAATTTTTAAACCTCATTACATTCTAGATCTAATTACATCACTGAACTAGTTCATATTTCAGATTCTATGACAAAAATTGAGGGGCGCCTGGGTGGCTCAGTTGGTTAAGTGCTGACTTCGGCTCAGGTCATGATCTCACAGTTCGTGGGTTTTAACCCCATGTAGGGCTCTGTGCTGACAGCTCAGAGCCTGGAGCCTGCTTCAGATTCTGTGTCTCCCTCTCTGCCCCTCCCCCATTCATGCTGTCTCTAAAATAAACATTAAAAAAATTAAAAAAAAAAATGTGAGTAAAATCAGGTATAATTAAAGTGAGAGTTGGGGGTGCCTGGGTGGCAGAGTCAGTTAAGAGTCCAACTCTGGATTTTGGCTCAAGTCATGATCTCACGGTTCATGAGTTCGAGCCCCATGTTGAGGTCCATGCTCACCAGCACGGAGCCTGCTTCGGATTCTCTCTCTCCCTCTCTCTCTCTGCACGACCCCCCACTCATGCACACATGCACTCTCCCTCTCTCTCTTAAACTTAAAACAAAAACCCATAATTTTAACTTTTTTAAAATGTTTTTTTAATTTATTTTTGAGATAGAGTGTGAGTGGAGGAGGGGCAGAGAGAGGGAGACACAGAATCCGAAGCAGGCTCCAGGCTCTGAGCTATCAGCACAGAGCCCGATGCAGGGCTCGAACTCACAAACCGTGAGATCATGACCTGAGCCGAAGTCGGACGTTTAACCAACTGAGTCACCCAGGCGCCCCTTAACTATTTTATATGTCAGTACTCCAACCAAACTTTTGTAGGGAATGGTTCAATTTATCTGCTTGGAAGAAAGTCTCAAAGTCATTGTATTTTAATGATACTTTAATGACACTTTAATAAGCTCTATAAGCACAGAACAGAAACATCTAATTCTCTTCCTATCACTCCCCAACCCTTTACAAAAAGTTATTAAAAAAAAAAAAATCATGGCACAAAAACAGACACTCAGATCTAGGGAACAGAATAGAGAACCCAGAAATGGACCCACAAACCTATGGCCAACTAATCTTTGACAAAGCAAGAAAGAATATCCAATGGAATAAAGACAGTCTCTTCAGCAAGTGGTGTTGGGAAAACTGGACAGCGACAAGCAGAAAAATGAACCTGGACCACTTTCTTACACCATACACAAAAATAAACTCAAAATGGATAAAAGACCTAAATGTAAGACAGGAAGCCATCAAAATCCTTGAGGAGAAAGCAGGCAAAAACCTCTTTGATGCTGGCCGCAGCAACTTTTTACTCAAGTCTCCAGAGACAAGGGAAACAAAAGCAAAACTGAACGATTGGGACCTCATCAAAATAAAAACCTTCTGCGTAACAAAGGAAACAATCGGCAAAACTAAAAGGCAACTGACGGAATGGTCAGGTATTTGCAAACAACATATCAGATAAAGGGTTAGTATCCAAATCTATAAAGAACTTATCAAATTCAACACCCAAGGTACAAATAATCCAGTGAAGAAATGGGCAAAAGACATGAATAGACACTTCTTCAAAGACATCCAGATGGCCAACCGACACATGAAAAAATGTTCATCACTCATCAGGGAAATACAAATCAAAACCACAATAAGATACCACCTCACACCTGTAAGTGGCTAACATTAACAACTCAGGTAACAACAGATGTTGGTGAGGATGGGGAGAAAAAGGCTCTCTTTTGCACTGCTGGTGGGAATGCAAACTGGCGCAGCCACTCTAGAAAACAGTATGGACGTTCCTCAAAAACCTAAAACTAGAACTGCCCTACGACCCAGCAATCACACTACTAGGTATCTATCCAAGGGATACAGGTGTGCTGTTTCGAAGGGGCACATGCACCCCAGTGTTTATAGCAGCATTATCAACAATGGCCAAAGTATGGAAAGAGCCCAAATGTCCATCGATGGATGAATGGATAAAGAAGATGTGGTGTATATACATATATATATACATACACACACACACACACTGTGTGTGTGTGTGTGTATATATATATATATGTATATACACACACATACACACACACACACACACACATACACACACACATATATACATACATACACACACACACACACACACACAATGGAGTATTACTTGGCAATCAAAAAGAATGAAACTTGCCACTTGCAACTACGTGGATGGAACTGGAGGGTATTATGCTAAGTGAAATTAGTCAGAGAAAGACAAATATATGACTTCACTCATATGAGGACTTTAAGACACAGAACAGATGAACACAATGGAAGGGAAGCAAAAATAATATAAAAACAGGGAGGGGGACAAAACATACGAGACTCTCAACTATGGCACACAAACAGAGGGTTATGGGAGCGGGTGTGGGAGGGAGGATGAGCTAAATGGGTAAGGGGCATTAAGGAATCTACTCCTGAAATCATTGTTGCACCATATGCTAACTAACTTGGATGCAAATTAAAAAAATAAAAGAAAATAAACTTTAAAAAAATATTGAGTACCCGCTATGTAACAGGGAGAGATGACATAGTACTGTTTACTGATACATGAAGATTCCATAAAATAATAATAAAATTGGATTATAAAACAACAAAAAAAATAACTGTTAAAACTGAAGTTTAAATAAATAAACTTTTCAAATTACAATCCAGGGTACTGTGACTTAGACTCCTAGTAATGAGGTTTTTTTCAAGATCTGTAAAGTAAAATTAAATCAGATTCTAAGTTGGTGCTCCGTATCACCATGCTCTGAATATAATTCCTAAATAATACACTTAAAGTAGCAGATCTGGCCTTGCTAGATTTAATTCATCTGATTTATCAATGGACTCTTTTTCCAATGGGAATATATTAGAGTGTGGATTACCTGAGACAAGGTGTTCAGGGAACTCACAATACTATTAGTTTTTAGAATGCTGACTGTAAGGTTGAATTATACATGATATCATAATGGATCTAATTACTTTTAAGTTATCCTTAAAAACTATTAAATTTGTTTCTAGATTCCATCAGACAACAATAAATCTTGATTTGTTGAATCTTGTTGTTGAATATGAATTTCAGGGGCTCCTGTGTGGCTCAGACAGCTAAGCATCCGACTTCAGCTCAGGCCATGATCTCGCGATCCATGAGTTCAAGCCCTGCATCAGACTCTGTGCTGACAGCTCAGAGCCTGGAGCCTGCTTCAGATTCTGTGTCTCCCTCTCTCTCTGCCCCTGCCCCACTCACGCTCTGTCTCTGTCTCTCTCTCGAAAAATATACGTTAAAAAAATAATAATACAAAAAGAATATAAATTTCAAAGTAAAAAACTCAGAGGACTTCAAAAGACCCTGTCATTTAAAATTTAAGTGAAATTTTACACACTAGTTCAGTTTACTTTTGAATATAGTCAATGTCCAAATTATAAACTCGGCTTATAATTGGCCTGTTAGAACTCTAAACACATTTCACATTGAAACGCTTACATTCAACGGATGTGTTTCTGGATCAGAGCCTGAATCTCTAATGTAAGTAATGCATCTTATTTGTATAATTAAAAATTGTATGTTGCAATGCATCCAATTAACAGATCAAACAAAATCGGAGTAAAAGTTCATCTTCAATGCTGGTGTGTGAGAAAAAGCAGGTGTAAGTGGTAGATGAAATCACATACACCAGGCAGCCTCAAGCAACCCACCGGTCCTGTACAGGATGGCACACACCCTGCTGCCCTTCTACCTCCTTCTCAAGACAGGGCTTTAACAAAAAAGACTCCCACAGCACTTCAATCTCAAAGTTTGAAACCCCAGACAACCAAGACAGACTGTGGACTTTCCATTAAAGGTAGCTCCTCTTCTTTTCCATTCAAATGCTATCAAATGATAGCGAATGGGGGGAAAGAAAGGTAGGAAACCGAAAGGGCCAAGAAGGGGAAGAAGACATGAGGAAACAAGCAAACAACAAATATTCTGCAGGCAAAAATTAAAGAGCAACAGGGAAGCGGTAACTGAGCAGAATGGATGAAGCGGTGACGGGAGCGCTGTGGGGTGGGCGCACTCAGAAGAGCTTATACATGTCACAGAACCCCTCGAAGACTCAACGCTGATGGGCAACAGATACTGCAGAATGTGGGGTAAGGCCCTGGGCTAAAAACTAGGGTAGTGACAGGAAGAGTGTATCCAGAGCTCCCATGCACCAGGCTCAGAGAGGAACCAGTATAGACCGGAACACTGGAGCAAAAGATGAAAGGTGGCAGAAGAAAGGTTTCTAGAAAAAAACGTGGGGGAGGATTCCAAAATTGTGAAACATTTAAGTGTTTAGAAAATGTATCAATGAGTGTTTGAAGAATTTGGAAAAATTTCACAATGCATACGTAAAGAAAGCAAATGAAAACACAAGGAAATAATTCCAGGAAAACTTAGAAATTCTAAAAGAAATGAAATACAACCACATATACTGCTTGACTGGAGAGGAAATACACATGTATTCATAATAATAAATAATGAGTACGGATTACAAAAATCAGTACTGATATCAGTATTACTGATAACAAAAAATGTTATCATGTTGCAAGGACAGGGAGAGGTTAAAAACAGACGGAGCCCAGTGATTGGTGTAAGAACCCTAGTCTTCAACAACTATAAAAGAAGGAGAATGGGGCGCCTGAGTGGTTCAGTCAGTTGAGCTTGGTCCAACTTCAGCTCGAGTCATGATCTCACGGTTCGTGAGTTCAAGCCCCGCATCGGGCTCTGTGCTGACAGCTCGGAGCCTGGAGCCTACTTCGGATTCTGTCTCCTTCTCTCTCTGCCCCTCCCCACTTGTGCTCTGTCTCTCTGTCTCTCAAAAATAAATAAATGTAAAAAAAAAAAAAAAAAAAGAAGACTACATAAAAGTGGAATAAGCTTTAAAAAGAAAAAAGAATGAAAACAAAGAGAAACTAAAGGTGGAATAAGTGCACTGTTCTGAAACGTCAAAGTAAATACCGCTTCACGGGTGTAAAGTAGATGCTTATGGGAGAGGAGGTCGGAGGGGCACTGCTCTCTTTCCTTCTAGGTCTTGGCAGTATTAGATTAACCAAGAATGTATTACTTGCATGAAAACAACTCTTTAGGAAAGATTGGAGGGATTTCCTGGCACATCCAAGGGCATCAGAAAAGGTATGAAAAGGTTAATGCCCCTGCTTCTTTATATCACATTATACCTCCAAACATTTCTTTACTGAGAGTCAGAGGCGAGGATGACTAAACACGTAGGTTACAGGATGCACTCGCGCAAAGGGTATTAACAAACGAGACAAACTGCCTAGAATGGAACTGACCCATGAGCTTAAAATATGGGCTTCCGGTAGCAATTTTAGAAAAGGTAATTCTGACCAGTGGTCCCACTGCGGACAAATAGAAAAGCTGGCAAAATATACTAAAAACACATCTGCTCAAAGGCAGCAGAAAGCTTCCAAGGGGATGAAGAATTAGCAGGCCGAAGTCTGGGAGAAGATGGGAATTCAGACAGATGAGCCTGTGGTTCACCTTTGAGTCATCTTAGTTCTTGAACTCAGATTACGGAAATCCCAGAATTCTAGTGACTCCAGGCACTTGGCAGAGGGGAGAAAAACTGATGATTAATATCCTTAAAGGGAGAAAACAAGGTAAAAGAAGGCAAGGCCCCATTAGAGTGGGGTCAGACAGTCACCCTGAGACAGGTGCAGCGGTACTTTGCCTGGGACAGTTTGCCGTCGGCCAGAGTCCACGACGGAGAGGCATTCTGGCAATTCGTAACAACTCAAACTTCTGACAAACAGTTTCAATTCTACAAATTAAATCCACCTTCATTTCGTTCTAAAAATAGTAAGACAATTTTAACTCACTTTTCCAATACCATTTTTCTTATCTGTGACTTATTCCTGCAATTGTTACATGGACCAAAATGGGCAGCATTAAGTGGGTGCCACTCGGGGATGACATTTGTAAAGGTGACCAGATTCTTCATGTATCTGTAAAACAGAAGACATAAATTAACTTAAATTCATTTACATTAATTTCAATCAATGCCTAAACCTTCATTCATTTATTTATACTTCCCTATTCCCCCATATCACATGATAAATCAATATGCTAACGTTCCTCGCACACCCTAGTAAGCTCTCTGTGAAGACTCTCCACAAGGACTCTGTACTTTTTCACCTGTGAGATGAAGACAATATGAAAGGCAGGGTTTCTCAAGAACAATACTGACATTTTGCGCTGGGTATTTCTTTGCTGTGAGGCATCTGTCCCGTGCACTGGGGCTGTTCAGCACCATCTCTGGCCTCTACCCACTAGATGCCAGTAACAGCCTCCAAGTGCAGCGACCGTTAGCTCCAAACACCGCCAAACGTCCCACGAGGTGCAAAACAGCCCCTCGCTGAGAACCACCGCTTCCAAATTTATTACGAGCTCACCCCTTACCTACAAAATTACAATCTGGCTACCCGTATGGACAACCAAAAAGGAAAAAAGACAGTTCCAAATGTATAATCATGAACACATACAACTTAACCTTCTTGATCTTTAAAAAATTAGAATGCCAGTTGTGGCAGAATTTCGTTTTCCCAGATACAGAAGTTCCAAATTTGCACTTTGGTCTAGATACCTGACAGCAAGAGGCACCTAAAATGATCTTTAAAGATGTACACTACATCAATTGGGTCTACCTTAATAAAAAAAACCTTTAAAGGGGCAATTAATTACCTACTAGACATTAGTTTTTTCCTAAACAATAACAACAAATATTGATCAATCGTAAGTGAGATCAGCACAGGCTATTACAAATACAGCAGTTCTCAGGGAAGCTAACATTTTAAAAGTGAGCAGCATAAAGTTACCAACAAAATGGAATGATTTATTTCTACTAAATTTTTAGTTCTCACAGATGACTGTTAAGGCTCCCATTTTTTAGCCTGTAAGGGGGAGTTTGTCTCTGCAAATAAATGTTCATGCTCCACAGGACAGCTAACGTTTTTGAGCACTATGTGCAGGGCAGGGCGTTTACGCTCCTCTCCCAAACAACCCTAAGTGGCAGATACTATTCTTATCCCCATTTTACAGATGAGGAAAGTGAAACAGACTGCATATCAGATGATAAATGACCGACTTGAGATCTTAATCCAGGGAGTCGGACTCCAAAGACCATGTAAATAACTGCCTCCAGAATATACCTTATAAATCAAGTAACAGATCTTAAACTGGCACAAAAAAAAGCAGCACAAAGCCCAGTGAGTTTGCTGGATATTCTCACGTTGGATTAAGTGGAAATAGTTTTAAACGATGATATATTAAGATTTAATGAAATGCCACTTCATGTTAGCTTTTCCTCTAGAACTACTTTTTTTTTTAGAACAAAGGAATTAAAAAAAATAAAACCAGAAACCAGCAAACTCAAACAGCCAGTGGCTTCTTTCCCCTGAGCCCTCTGAGATTTTTTAACACACCTCTAAAATGCGCTTGTATTCAAAGTAGTCAAAGTAACTTAATGCAGCCAACAGATCAAAATAATTACTAAGTCACTGGCCCTCAATAATGTGTTTATATGTTATCTCCCTAACTAACCGGTCTGAATTTGGCCAGATAGAGATTATTTCTGTTGAGTTCCTGGCACATAAAACGTACTCAATGAAAAGCTGTCAAACAACTCAGATGTAGATTTTGGAAAAGCTGTAATTAAGCTGATTTTAATCATCAAGCTTGTTTGTATTACTTAAAATCCAGGTGGTGACTAGGGAGTGTGTATACTACAGTGAGCAAGAAATCGAGGCCAGAAAACGTAAGCCTGAGTTTTGCCATCTACTAGTGTGTCACCTTGGGTGTCTATTTACCCCCTTTTCAAGGTTCAGTTTCCCTATCAGTCAAATGAGGAGAAAATTAGATAATTTATATAAACCAGTGACAGAAGACCGAGAAATAGATAACTTGTTCTTATACTCACTTACAGAAAACTATTTTAAGTCCTAGGTGTGAGTGAATGCTCATTCTTACTCTGTTCTACTACTTTTGAGTCAACTGGTAAAAAGCAAATGTCTTCCGGTCTGTTGCTTGCATTCCCCAGAACATCCTCTCAGACTTGACTCTCCTTGAGTGATGCTTAAATACCAAAAATAATCTCAATTTAGATAATGAATATCTAAATGGTTTTCTCTCACATTTTTATTTAATAATTTTAAATAATTTTAATTTTAAATATTTTATTTAATAATTTGACTCCAAATTTTCTAATTTGCTAGTAGGTGGGTGAGTTGAAGGCAAGAGGAAAGTATCGATCTCCATTACAGTAATTTGAATAAATGACCAACAAAACCAGTTTGGTGATTTTAACTGCCAGTCAGCAACTTCCTCACGTATGGACAGAGTGAAGGCACCATGTGTGATGAAAACTTTCTCTGACTCCTCTTTCCAAACCAACTTTCTCTCCTTGTTATGTGGGTCAGTGTATGGAAGCAAAAGAAACCCTCTGCTGCTTTCTTCTCCATGGTTCCTCTCAAGTGCCAGTCTCAGGGCATAAAATGATTGTGCGTCCATCAGGACCCCTCCAAATCCTCACCCAGAGCATCAGGGAAGTAGGAAGCAGGCTGAGACAGCTCACATGCAAGAGGATTTTGGCGGTGGCTGGTCTTTCACGGAGGAGCGGAAGAGCCTAAGTTCTTCTCAGAACTACTGCCAGACTCCCAGAGCCTCAAATCAGTTTCCATGAGGTTAAAAAAGGTAACCAAACAAAAACCCTAGTTGCTAACAGAGGAAACAAAACACATATCATTTCAGGCAATTCTAAGAAGTATTCTTACTCCGCAGGGAATCCAGAATGGGGGTTGTGGGAGAATGCACTGCTCTTCCCATCTGTCCCCACGGAAGAAAACTCCTACTAAGTAACCCCGCAGACCATGGTTTTTTACTCTTCCAGTTGAAAGAAGCAAGCAAATTGCAGTTTCTGGGGCTCAAATTTTTCCACTGATTGACTGATTACTTATTTATTTGAATTTTTAATGTTTATTTTTGGGAGAGAGAGAGAGAGCACGAGCGGGGGAGGGGCAGAGAGAGACACACACAGAATCCGAAGCAGGCTCCAGGCTCCGAGCTGTCGGCACAGAGCCCGATGCAGGGCTCGAACTCACGGACTGTAAGATCATGACCTGAGCCGAAGTCGGATGCTTACCGACTGAGCCACCCAGGCGCCCCTCAAATTTTTCCTTTTAATCTTACTGGTGGGGAGACTTTAAGATATGGTAGGAAATTTTTTTTCTAAACATTTTTATTTATTTCTGAGAGACAGAGAGAGACAGAGAGTGAGTGAGAGAGGGGCAGAGAGAGAGGGAGACACAGAATCTGAAGCAGGCTCCAAGCTCTAAGCTGTCAGAACGGGGCGTGACACGGGGCTTGAACCCATGAATCGTGACATCATGACTTGAGCCGCAGCTGGATGCTTAACCAACTGAGCCACCCAGGTACCCTAGCAGGAAATTTTACTGAGGGCAGAAGGAACCAGGGAGAGCGCAATGCCACAAATCGAAGTGTCATTAAAATTCTATTACTCAGAACTATTTTCAATAGAATGAGTCCATTTTTAAAAAGAGAAAAACGAAAAATATAAAAAATTTAAAATTTAAAAAAATAAACAAAAAGAGAAAAACTAACCTGCTTTGGTACTTGTGCCCACACTGTGAGCATTCAAAATTCCAAGAGAAAGAATACATGAAAAGCTTTTCAATGAGGGGTTCCATTTTTAAGAGCAGGGGAAGTGCAAACACTGGGCTTTCCATATCACCTATAAAAAGAAAAGGGAAAACTATTGTTCATAATTGACTGAGAAAAGTAAACCCAAATCATTAACTGTTATCTTTTCTCACTACATTCACAGTACAGTATATGTGAAAACATGAATATATGACAGAGTAAGTTACTCACAGTGGGGCAAGGGGAAGTTTTTAAAGCATTTCTCTAAAAATGTCTATCATGAAGATTTAATTATCACTTCAGTCCCTGTCTTCCATTTTTCGTGGCGGACACCTACAAAAACTTTTTAAGACAAAAGACACAAAAGACCCATACTATCTCCTCAGAGCTGTTAACAGCTCTAGAGTATTATAAAAATAAAGCAAAAATACATAGCTTGCCACAGATACTAAAAATAGTACGCCTGGTGAAACACTGTAGAATAATGGCAGACGTGGACAAAACCATTAAAAAGCCACTTCTATTCCAACCGTCTTGTTCCACGTGTGAAGGACATGACACACAAGGTTCAAGGGCCGGCCTCGAATCTCCCTGCTCTTCTTCTATCACTCTTCTTAAAATCTTTTAACAGGTAAAATTAAACTTCAATGACTTTAAGACTAGAGAAGATCTGAATTCTGGTGTCCTTGAAACAAAAACCGGACAGTGAATCTGGTCCTCCAGTTTTGAGATCAGCAGGCAACTTAAATAGGAAGATTGACATTCTCCTCTTACACTTGTTCTCCAGTTGGTTTCTTGCCTTTCTGTCCTCAGGGGAGCTTAGATGGTGCCGTACTGATCCAGCCCTAGAAAGAACTGGAGTCCTTCCCTTCCCTACCTGCCCGGGAACAGTCTCGCTCCCATGGTCCAGTTCTCCCCCTGGCCTGCAGCTACCACAGCCTGGAACGTGGCCAGGAGGAGTCACCTTGGCAGGATGCAAATGCAGAGCAGGCGTTACCGCCGGAGCACACTCTGTACCAGTAGTTACAAAGGCTATTTTAACAGTCGCCTTTGTGGTACAGCCCCACAGCTATTTCCATACAAAAATAAAAATCAAAACAAAAGTTCTGTATGTAGAAATAAATGCAAATCAATCTCCTAAACACACGTAAACAGCGTAAACAGGGAACAGTACAGCATGAGTTTGTAACAGTTACTAGCATTTAAATGCTTACTCTACCGTAGCTAAATATTAATTGAGAAGCAACTAATTTATATTTCTTAACGACAACATAGAATCTGCAAGTCTAAAAATACATAAAGTTCTCAGTAAATCAAAATACCAGAAAAGAAAAAAATCATAAAAGAGCTCAAAACACACTGTTAAATAAGTTATATGCATACAGATCATTTTCGGTAATTTATATAGCTCCTAAATTAACCTTAATTATTTTTCCTTTGTTTACAACTCTTATGGGTGTTAAGCATAAAGCATTTGCTAGAGAACACGTAATACCAATTAATTCCAATTTTTATAACTTCCTGCTGAAATCAGTTAAGTGGTTTCTTTGCCTCTAGTATCTTCAGCCCAACTCCTACCCAACTACCTAGTTTTTCATATTTCCCTAAAATCCTATCATTTGCCATGATGCAAATCTTTCAGTGACGTTTTGCTGCCCAGCTAGTCAAGTTTTCTCTTCTGCTCATTGTTTTTTTTTAAACCAACATACAGAGTTCTTTAGAAGATATCCAGGATATTATTTCTTTGTTCTATTTTTGCCCAGAGGTTTTAAACTTCAATGTAAGTGTATCTACCACTATTTTATGTACCTTATTTAGGAAATTCTTCTCCACTGAGTGGAAAAATATTCAGCCATATTCTTTACCAAAGTGTTAGAATTCTGGTTTTTCATGTTTAGGTCTTTTTTCTTTTTAATTCATTTAGAGAGAGCGAGAGAGCGCACACGAGCGCAAGTCAGGGAGGGGCAGAGAGACAGGGAGACAGAATCCCAAGCAGGCTGCCTGCTGTTGGCGCAGAGCCCTATGTGGGCCTCCAACTCGAGAACTGTGAGGTCATGACCTGAGCCGAGCTACCCAGGCACCCCTGAAGTTTAAGTCTTTAAATGGGCTGAAATTTCTTTCTGATTACAGTGTCAAGTAGGGGTCCAACTTCCCCCCCGTCTCAGGAACAAACTGTCCCAACACCATTTACTGGACGGCCTTTTTCCTTCCCCTACTTATCTACATCACCACCTCTGTCACAGGAGGTAAGCAAAAAGGGAGGGTTTTCATCTGGACTCTGTTCGATTCCACTGTGTATCCTTACACTAGTACACAAATCTCAAAGACTAAACTAATCTTTAAGATTACATAAATAAATCCAAACGGGGGGCGCCTGGGTGGCGCAGTCGGTTAAGCGTCCGACTTCAGCCAGGTCACGATCTCGCGGTCCGTGAGTTCGAGCCCCACGTCAGGCTCTGGGCTGATGGCTCGGAGCCTGGAGCCTGTTTCCAATTCTGTGTCTCCCTCTCTCTCTGCCCCTCCCCCATTCATGCTCTGTCTCTCTCTGTCCCAAAAATAAATAAAAAATGTTAAAAAAAAAATAAAAAATAAAAAATAAATCCAAACGAGAACAATAGTAGCTTTATCTTAAAAAAAAAAAATTAGACATTAGAAAGAGAAAACTAAGTTGAAGAGCGCAGTCGCCTTCGTGGAGAGGTAAGGAAGAACTGAACAGGAAAGAGTACAAAGGGGGCTTAGCTTGTATTTGGAATGTTTTATATTTCTTAAACTGCAGGGAGGGGAAACAGAGAGGACAGGCTACGATGCATTTTTTAAGAACAATAATCAAAACGATGCTATGGCTGATCTTAAAAATGTAACCAACATTCGGGGTCAGTACAGATTCTATTTCTCTTTCTTTAGTACTTTCAAACATACACTGACACTCAGAATGAGAACACAAACACTGTATGATTTTAAAATGCTCTTTTTAAGTTTATTTGTATTTATTTAGCACAGATTAGATTTCACTGGCAAGATCTTAAGCTCTAACATAGCACCCAGTACTGTGCAATGAGTAATATGGACACAAACGAGAGGAATTCTGCTATATTAGAAGAGCTGTACGCATGCCCAACTGCTATGACTACACAAAATAAGAATTTAAAATTCCCTTCTCTGGGGGGTGCCTGGGTGGCTCAGTGGGTTGAGCATCCGACTTCGGCTCAGGTCATGATCTCACGGTTTGTGAGTTCGAGCCCTGCATCAGGTTCTGTGCTGACAGCTCAGGGTCTGGACCCTGCTTCAGATTCTGTGTGTGTGTGTGTGTGTGTCTCTCTCTCCCTCTCTCTCTTCCTCTCTCTGCCCCTCCCCCACTCATGTTCTCTCTCTCTCTCTCTCTCTCTCTCTC
>NW_026057576.1:9300617-9403468 GCF_023721935.1 Panthera uncia | reverse complement strand
TCTGTCTCTCTCTTTCTCAAAAAAAAAAAAACGTTAAAAAAAAAAAATTTTTTTTTAAATAAAATAAAAATAAAAAAAAAAACCCACAACATTTAAAAATCCCTTCTCTGTTACATAGAAAACCAGGCCCAAGGCAGCAGTGGAGCAAGACACAACCTTGCTCCAAATATAATGATCAGGACTAAGAAGGGTGGCGATTCAGACTTGGGGAGAAACCACTCTCGAATTCAACTGGGAACTGGAGCAGGAACCCTGAATAAAACATCTCCGGTCACTCCAGGAGGGAGGCGATGCCTGCAAAATGCACCACGGGAGCCCCTCAGTCTGCACTCTGGTAATCTTATGGAAAAGGCTCCTCTGCGATGAGTATCCACCCAACAGATCAGGGGTTGGGGGTAAGAACAGGGACTGAAGGAACCTCAAGAAAACTTTTAGGCTGACAGCACTGTTCTCTACCTTGATTGTGGTAATGGTTCCACACACCGTATACGTTTAAAAAGAGTTTTACTACATCTAAATTATACTTTGCTAAAAAGGAAAAAAGAATTTTCATCGCATCTGAGATCCTACCTGATAGTAAATTACAAAAGCCCTTTAGACCTAAAGGAGATAATGCCAAAGATTTGGCAAACTGAATTTCAGTTTATTACTTTAGGGACAGAGGAAACACAAACGTAGGAGCTCACGGAAAACAAAATAATAAAAGTAGGGGACAGAAATGTGAGACCAAAGATACTACCATTTACATGGTTTTTACCATGTAAAAACCAAGGTTTTTTACAAAAAGACCTTGCTTCCAGATGCAGTATCTGAGTCTGATGAAATAGATTTTTCTCACTGAGAGAAAAATTTGAAGGCATTGATATTTTATATAATTTAATATGGCTAATATACTAATAGAGGTATCCTGTATTTTTTACCACAACACAATATTAGCAGAAGAGTCAATACAAGGATAAAGAGAAATAAAACAAAAAGACAATACCCTTTAAAAAAAAATCACTACTGGCTCTTCTTTGCAATACCCAAAAAATTGAGAAACCCCGGGACTCTAGCACCCCTAACTCCACGTTGCTCCAAGGCCAGATCATAGAGAACAAAGCAGGTCTCGTTCCTGTGCCCTTCTTAAAAGAAAGCTTTCCCAAAAGCTCATCAGGATATTTCTCCTCCTATTCTCTTGGTGAAAATTGGGTACGGCAATTCTTAAACCAATCCCCGGCAAGGGAAGTCCAATTACCATGGCTGGGTTTAGATCAGAGATTCTCAACCCTGTCCATCCTTAAGAATCACACGGGGCTTCTAAGCCGCATCCCTGGGATTCTTATTTAATGGACATCAAGTACTTTTCAATGCCCTAGGTACTTTCTAATGCATCGTCAAGGTTGAAGACACTGAATCAGTCTACTGGAGGAAAGTATTAGAAAAGCAACCAATGGTGTCCACCCCCTGAGTATCCACCTGATTCTGAGAACTGCATCCACTTTCAAGGGTAGAACACAAGCCTGCACATTCATACGGGACACCTCTACCCAACAAATGATTTAACCAGCGGGAGGCTCCTAAACGAAACTACACAGATTTTTTCTCCCGAGAATCTAATCACCCAAAGTAATAAAATAGTGTATTTCCTTATGACGTAAGGATTTCTTTATGGTAGATGAGTAATACAGTTAAATTACACAAATTACTTACCTAATGTGCATCTAAGCTGAGGCTGAAGCCTAATGAAAATTTCATCTCTGACTTCATTCAGACAGGTCTCTATCTTTGCAAATACTTCTGAAGGAAGCTTTTTGCAATCTCCATCTAAAAATGAAATACAGATTATCAACTTCTCATCAATCTGTATCTTCCACAGAAAATTAAGACATTACCAAGAATGAAAGTTCATCAGAGTCAATACACTTTGTAGAGACGAAATGGAAAACACAAAATTTCCTTGATTCTTATTCCTCTATGTTGTACCATTTACTGCCTTAATATTTCCTCAGCCCAGCATCATTACTGGCAATTCCATGAGCTAACATCTTTGTGCTTGAGTAAATCTCAGTGAAAAGCTTTCCTCATCCAAATAACCACAGGCCTAGCAAAAGAGCTAAGCTTTCAGATAGTCTGCCTACCTCTGAAACAGCTGAAGCTACGTCTTGTCTTGTGATTATTACTTATGTTAGAGACATCTAGTCATTTATTTTTTTGTAGAACTTTTATCAAACTTAGCCAGATCACAGGAGCAGATAAAAGTATAATTATTTCCCAAACTAACATTTGGTATACATAGCTCCCTCCTTCTATTGTCTCTGGGGGGTGGCGGACGGTGAAGGAGTCTTCAATGACAGCATAATGTTTACACAGTTCTGCTTACTTAATGTTTACACATCCTGCTTACTTCACACGAATTTGCATCATTAAAAATTTTGTAGGCTAGTTATTACACTCCAACTGAACCACAGTTTTATTAACAATTTCCCTAGTGCCGGACGTTTAAGTTGCTTCTTTTCTCACTATTACAAATACTATCATGATAAACGACTTTGGGGCACATACCTGTCCACGTTTTTATTCATTTCTTTAGGGTTAAAGTCCTCCTAATGGAACTATTATGACAGAAAACTAAGATTAATAAGAAAACTATTTTGAATCAAAGCCACCATATGCACCTGACTAGTTATTCTCAAGCTACAAAAGATTTCACCGAAACCTCTTACAAATAATTCATATAGCCTGATCACACTCTGTTGGTATGTTTTACTACGAAAATACCTGGATTTCCCTATAATATGAAGTAAGCATAAACTGGAACTTTTATTTGACCATTCCAAAAAGAGAAGAGAAAACTTACAATTCAAAGTAAGTCAACTTAAACGTAATTACAACCATATTATGCAAGCTACAACTACTCTGTTAAAAAATTAATGATTGAACATATAAAATGGGTGAAGTAAACAGAATTAAGAGTATACTTATTGTGATGAGCACTGAGTAATACACGGAACTGCTGAATCATTATATTGTACACCTGAAACTAACATAACACTGGATGTTAATTACAGCGGAATAAAACAAAACACAAAAAATAAAGTGGCTATGCTTTATAAAAAAAATAAATATAATTAAAATGAATGCAAGTCCATTTTGAACGAGAAATATGCTCTTCTGCAATAATCAACTGAACTGTCAGCTAACTCCGTACTGGGGTTCCTATAATCATAGAAATACAAAGAAAAAACAAAAGCAAAAATGCTCGTGAAAAACTGGATTTTAAAAATTACAAAAAATTCAATCTCAAGGAAACTCAAATTGAAACAAAATATCTGACAAAATGATAACTTTTAAAATGTTTATACCCAAAGGTGATCTGAGTGCTCGGGGATGTTTTCTTCTACATATAATGGAATCATATGTTGATATAACCCTTCTGTAAAGCCTTTCAGAAAGATTCTTTATATTCACATTTTAATATCCCTTCTAGGATAAAATCAGCAGTGGATTCAAAGGATATATGGATATTTGTCATGAAGCTTATTCATAACTGAAAAAATAAGAAGCAGCCTGAATGGTCAACAATATATATGGAAGTACAATATATATATTTTACATATGCAGGACGTATATACAAAAGACTGCAACACCAAAGTCACGCTGAATAAACGTAAGGATTCTTGCCCCGACCAGAGAGAAAGACCTCAAAAAGCCACAATAATTAAAATAGTGTGGCATCGGTGCAGGGACGGAAACATGGTCAACAATGGGGGATCTATGTATAAGACTGATGTAACAGATTGCATTAACCAAAAACAAGATGAAAAAGGTGAGGATTCTTGGGAAAACAATGTGTAAGATTTATATAAAAGACTGCATTGCATGATCAAAACCAAGCTGAATAAAGAGGAGGATTCTCATACTTCCAGGCAGCAAGACCTTATAAACCCCAATAATTAAAAGAGTGTGGTGCTGACACAAGGACAAAGTAACCAAGAAAACAAAACTGAAAAATAAATGGATGGCTATATGACAGAGGTGGCCTGGCAGGTAAATTGAAGAAAAAAGCGGAGCTGGACAATGGGGGGAAAAGGGGATCTTTATCACGCACAAAAGGTAACTTTAGCTGAATTAAAAATTCCATGTTGGGGTGCCTGGATGGCTCACTTGGTTGAGCATCCCACTTTTGGTTTCGGCTCAGGTAATGATCCCACAGACTGTGGGTTTGTTTGAGTCCCACGTCGGGCTCTGCGCTGCTGGTGTAGAGCCTTCTTAGGATTCTCCTTCCCTCTCTCTCTGCCCCTCCCCACTTGCACGCACTCTCTCCAAATAAACAAATAAAACTTTAAAATAATTCAATGTCAACCACAAATCTGACTTTTCAGTGAAAATATAGGTGAATAACTTTCTGATCTTGGGAAAAGGAATGACTCCTTTTAAATGTTGTATTACTAGCTACAAAAGGGAAGATTAACAATTTCTGTACAAAAGATATCTTTAGAAAAGTGAAAACACAAGATACAAATTGAGAGATTTAGCAACACATACCTGATACAAAGATAACAACAAAGACCTATAGAAATCAAACAAATAAGAACATGACCACTGAACAAATAGCGGTAAGACACACGCATTTCACAAGAGGGAACATATGATCAATGCTACACATGAACAGCTGTCCAACCTCTTTAAAATTTGGGAAAGGCAGAGAGGTTGGTGGAGGATGGGCTAAACAGGTGAGGGAACTAAGGAGTGATGAGCACGGGGTGATGAACAGAACTGCTGAATCACTCTACGGTACTTCTGAAACTAACATAACACTGTGTTAACTGGAATGAAAATAAAATTTGGGAAAGGCAAATCAAGACGACAACCCATTTTACATCAAACAGCAAAATTCTCCAAATGTGAAGATAACCAAGGGAGAATATATGGATCGGGAAGACAAGAAGGAAGATCTCTTGCACATTGTTAATGGGAGTGCTGGTACGTGCACTTTGGAAAACAATCTGCCATTGTCTTGTCAATCTGAACTCAGATTTGATTCCATTCCTACGGTATACTCAAGAGAAACTCTCTAGATGAGCCCAGGTATTTACAATGGCAAAAAACAACTCAATGACAGTTGAATGAATAAATATACTGATATATTTACAAAATGTAAATTTATAGCAACAAAAAATAACAAACTACCAATACACGCCAACTTCGTAGATAAATCTTTATAAAAAGAAAATCAAGGCTCCAGAAGACATACCGTACAACATCGTTTGTATAAAGTTCAAAACAAACTAAAGTAGGCAATATACTGTTTAGCAATACATACATAAAAGAAAAAAACGGAATGATAACACATATTTGGGAATAATGATTTCCCCTAGGGGAGATGGAGGGTGGGACGGGGAGGAACACATAGGAGGTTAAATAATCGAGAATATACTAATTCTTCTTGAGTTGGGAGGTGGCTTCACGGGTATCCTATTTTACAAGAAAAAAACTATATATGCCCTTAATTGAGAATAGAGATTTTGGGGGAGTTGTGGGATAATGAGTGATGTGTATCTGTATCTTTTCCACACATATGAGACAAAACTGAAGATCAACCTCTGTGGCTCAACCGGTTGAGCTTCCAACTTCAGGTCGGGCCATGATCTAGTGATTCGGGAGTTCAAGTCCTGCACCAGGTTCTCTGCCATCAGCGCACAGCCCACTTCCGATTCTCTGTCTCCCTCTCTCTCTGCCCCTCCCCCACTCGCTCTCCCTCTCAAAAAATAAAAACATGTGAAAATAAATAAAGAGAGAAATAAAATATTATTACCAACCTTTAACTCCTTCCAATCGACTGGTGTGCAGAAGCTTGCTTGCTTGATCATACTTCGTAAACAACCGCCAGAACACAGATCCCTCATTAGAACACAGGTCAGTCGCAGCG
The DNA here is from genome assembly GCF_023721935.1 of Panthera uncia. Taxonomy (NCBI): domain Eukaryota; kingdom Metazoa; phylum Chordata; class Mammalia; order Carnivora; family Felidae; genus Panthera; species Panthera uncia. Next base: position 9,397,557 of record NW_026057576.1, on the reverse strand, counting down.
TTCTTTAACCCCTCCAAGTGCACCAGTGCTGACAGAATACAGTCTAACCAACAGAGAGCATTAGCATTTTTCCATTGGACGTAGGAAGACTGGCAAAGTGACGTACATTTGCTCTCCAACGGCATTTCCAGTTCAGATGTGCATCCTTCATCGCGAGGGGAAATCCCTCCAGTTCCAGAAACATCAACTGTAGTAGGAGCTTCTTCAGCAGCCATGTCAATAACATCAGCCTCCAAACTCTCATTCTGTTCCAAGGAACCAACTGTCCTGTCTGGGTGCTGTGGTCCACTGTGTGGTGAATCAGGTAAGCTTGATGAGGTCTCACCATACGCTTCTCCATCGCGTTTGCTGTTCAAACCTTGCTCACCGTCAGTAACAGTGTGATTTTTAGTCTTTTTGGCATTTGCTAAAAGAGGTGAATCTTTATAGCCGGTTTCCAAGAACTTTCTTTTTTGGGACTTATTTGGAGTGTGATAATCTTCCAAATCAGGGGAAATTAAGTTATTAAGTAATTTAGAGCCCAAAGGGTAGATGCACTAGAAAGAAAAAATAAAATGATAAAAACTACAAAAAAAGTAAAATAAGCTCAAGTTTTATATTACAGTTTCTATGTCATGAAATGTATGTATAAAATTTCAGCATTAATATAATTTTATCAATCTAAATTTAAAGGACCTAGGAATTTAACCAAAATTTTGGCCCCCAAAAGAGTTAATCTTCCCTAGTTAAATTGAACAATCAAGGGTTTAATCTGATCCACACTAGAGTAAGCTAACAAGGAAAACATACATTTTTCTGCTTTAATAAAAAATCTAATGCTGAGTGAATTAACAATTTCAACAATTTAAAGAAACATTCTATGATGAGTGTTACTCCTTTTGGGGCAGGTACACTGCATAACATTACAAACTGGAAAAGTGTTTTCAAATAAAAAAAGCTGCATAATTTCTGTGTCTCTTAATTTTAAAAATGAATCTTAGGGGCGCCTGGGTGGCTCAGTCAGTTGAGCGTCTCTAGATTTCGGCTCAGGTCATGATCTTGTGGTTCATGGGATAAAGCCCTGCATGGGGCTCTCTGCTGACAGCACAGAGCCTGCTTGGGATTCTCCCTCTGCCCCTCCTCCACTTGCACTCTCTCAAAATAATAAATAAATGTTAAAAAAAATAAAACAGTATTAATCTGAAAGCACATCAGCATTATCAATTTTACATCCTTACTGGATCTAAGAGTCAATCTGGGTGAATTTTAACAACTTCATCAAATCTCACTATGTATTAACACAATTTCAGCCAAATATCAAAAGTGTAAACAAATCACTTAGTTTGAAAACTAGCAAAATATTTTAAAAAACAAATTCAAGAAATCTACATACTATGTGTCATTTAAAATGCCTTCTTCTACACAAGCATGCTAACTGCTACCCTGGTGGCCTCTAATGAGCTAAGGAACTACCCCACCTGGTATTCACGCCCTGATAGGGTCAGTCCCCCCAACATAACGCTCCGGGTTTAGCCATATGACCAGCTTAGATGGGATGTTACCAAGCATGATGCACGTGGAAGCCTGGTAAGTATAGGCTCATGGGCTAGTCCTTTTGGAACCCTCCTTTTGGAACACTCTCTCTTAAAGAAGTCCCATCCATCATACTGTGAGGAGCCCAAGTAGCCCCATGGAGAAACCCTTATGGAAAAGAACTGAGATTTTGGCTGACTGCCTATGCGGAGTTCCCTGTTGGCAAACAGTACTGACATCAGCCATGTGGACATTTTAGGTGTCCCAGCCAACAGCAGGTAAAGTGTTAAGAACTACCTGGGGAGCCCACAGAATCATGAGGAATAAGTAAAGCCATTAAGTATTTTTTTTTTTAATTTTTTTTTTCAACGTTTATTTATTTTTGGGACAGAGAGAGACAGAGCATGAACAGGGGAGGGACAGAGAGAGAGGGAGACACAGAATCGGAAACAGGCTCCAGGCTCTGAGCCATCAGCCCAGAGCCTGACGCGGGGCTCGAACTCACGGACCGTGAGATCGTGACCTGGCTGAAGTCGGACGCTTAACCGACTGCGCCACCCAGGCGCCCCGCCATTAAGTATTTTTAGTCACTAGGTTTTGAGCAACAGACACTGAAATGCATTAAACGCTTTCATTTAAAGTACAGCTGCTTCTATACAAGTGAACGCCATTAACACTGTACTAAAGAAATTCTTTAGTTCAATAGGATAAGTTCTGGATTCTTCTGTTACCAACTAGTAATGCACTCACCATCAGCTAACAACTTGTCTCTCAACTTTATGCCCTGAGATTATTTCCTAAATCCTACCATATGTCAGAAAACAGAGAACACTTTAAAAGCGATAGCAACTATATATTCATAGGTATAGACAGGTATATATATATATATATATATATATATACACACACAGAAAAAATGAAAGCAGGACCTCAAAGAGATACTTGCACACCCTTATGCATTGCAGCACTATTCACAATAGCTTAGAGGTGGAATCTACCCAAATTTCCATGAATGAACAAATGGATAAAGAAAATGTGGTATAGTCGGGGGGGTGCCTGGGTGTCTCAGTTGGCTAAGAAAATGTGGTATATACATACAGTGGAATATTAGTCAGCCCTAAAAAAGTAAAGGAATCTGTCACAAGCTACAACATGGATAAACACTGAGGACTAAGAGTCAGTCACAAAGACAAATATAGTATGATTCCACTTACATGAGGTACCTAAAGTAGTCAAATCCATACAGACTAAAAGTAGAATAGTGACTGTCAAGGGGTGGGGGGAGGGAAAGGGCGAACTGTCATTCAGTGGGTACAGAATTTGAGTTTTTCAAGACGATAAAGTTCCAGAGATCTGTTGCACAATAACGGGAATATAAGTAACACTCCCAAACTGTACACTTAAAAATGATTAAGATGGTAAAATTCATAGGTTTTTTTTTTTTTACATTAAATGAAAAAAAAAATTACAACAAATTTAAAACCAAAAAATCTTAATCGGTCTCAGAGTTAAAATAATGTTGTGCACATCCTACCAGCACCCCTTCTTAATTAAAAGCAATAAACCATAGGGCACCTGGGTGGCTCAGTTAAGCGTCCAACTCTTGATATCAGCTCAGGTCAAGATCTAACCATCGTGAGACTGAGCCCTGCGTCTGGCTCTGCACTGAGCGTGGAGCCTGCTTGGGATTCTCTCTCTCCCTCTCCTTCTGCCCCTTACCTGCTCCTGCTCTCTCTCAAAATAAATAAACTTAAAAACAAAAACAAAAACAAAAAAAAAACCATTAAGGGCCCTGGGGCTGCAAAATTTAGTGGCCTAGACGGTTTCCCCCCTACATTATTTGAAAATACTTTAACTGACTTTTCAATCTATAATTTGTGGTCCAATCATAGGGCAAATTTAAAACATAATTTGTCCTTGTCCTGATTTTTCCCTCTTATGAATTAATGCTTTTGGATGTTTATCTCTTTTATACGTCAACTTTAGGTCTTAATATGCCACAGAAGTTTTTGGCTTGTCTTCAAAAAAAGGGAAAAGTCATAAAACAATACACAGAGTGCTAGTTTCTCCATGTAGCCCAACCATGTAAAAGCATTCAAAATCTAATGCTGCCTCTTTCACTGATTTTGTTGAGTAGCTTAAACAGATTCCCGTTTTTAATCCTGCAAAACAGAAAAAGGAAAACATTGCACACTGCCTTACATTTGGAAAATTATCTTAAGGTATGGCCAGAAACAAGTTATAAAAATAATTTACAAAAAAAGTAATAATAATTTACATTCATTTTACAAATGAAAAAAAAACCAGGAAAATGAGTTTTTTGATGGCTTAACACTAAAGACTTAAGAGCCTTATAAAGTTCATGTTTAAAAAAATAAACTAAATAAGTGTTCCAATAAAAGACTAAATAATGGAATACTCAAAAAAAAAAAAAAGAGAAAGAGAGAAAAGATAAGTTAAAACTCCCTACAATTTGAAAAAACTTGAGTTTCAATTTATTAATTTGGAAGCAGAGTTTGAACATTAGTGCTTTTTTCAAACCAAGAAACTTCTGATCAAAGAGGGGTTTCCCATGTGGTTTACAATTTGGCAACTGAAAGCAGAATGTTCAGTGGACTCCAAATTTTATAATAAAACCCTACAGAAATTAACAAATTGATTCAAAGGTCTTCTAGACCAGGGATCAGCAAACTTTACCTGTCAAAGGCCAGATAAATATGTTAGGCTTTGCAAGCCAGTCAATGTCTGTCATTAACTACTCAAGTCTGCCATTATAATATAAAAGCAGCCACAGACAATACAAAAATGATAGGGTATAGCTAAGTTCCAATAAAATTTATTTATGGACACGGAAACCTGAAATTCACAGAATTTTCATGTATTACAAAAGAGTATTCTTTTCATGTTTTCCTAATCCTTTAAAAATCCATTCTTAGCCTGTGGGTGTCATACAAAGTGTTTGCTGACTCCTGGTGTAAACCAATCTACCTCATAAAACATACCGGGCTCTTACTGATTAGAACATTTTCTAAAATTTAGATAATAATTAAAGTTCTCTTTTTATATTTGCAAAGTTTATACTTAATATTCTTGGTTATATGTTTTCTTCCTCATCACTCAAAAAGAATGCTTCAAAACTAAAAATGCAAATACCTCTAACTTTACGAGCCAAAACCTAATGTCCTGAGGACACGGACTTCTCCATTATGGTAGTCTGTGGTTAAAGAACTCTACTGAAATATTATACGTTGTTTGGAAGAGCGGGGAAAAGTAGTTTTTTTCTAGGAAGATTTATTTTCTCTCTTCAATATTCACCATTCTACAACTCTGTTCTGAGCCAGCTGATGAGTAAACTCTCTGCATAGTCTGCTGTTAGGATAAGCCGTCCAACCTAAAATCAAGCCCTCTAATGGTGCGACAGAGCCCATGTCTGCTCAAAGGAGAGCAGCTCTCCAGCAATTCCAGGACACTTTCTATTTTCCCCTCACTACTGGATACAGTCAGCATACAAACATGCCGTTGTTTTTCCCAACTTAAAAACTTCCTCTTCCAGGTACTACCTCACATCTATATTTCTCAGTTCTTCCTCTCCCTATTTTCTATCACTCACTGCAATCAAGCTTTTATCATTAATACTTAACCCAAACTATTCTCATTAAGGTCCTCAATGACCTACAACACTAGCCAATGGTGAGTATTTATCCTCATTGAGTTCTTACTGGCATTGAAGGTAAATAATTTCTTCTTAAATATTTTTTCACTTGACTTCCAGGACAAAATTATCTCCTTTCTGGGTTTACTCCTACCTCACTGTCTATTTCTCTCACCCTTTCCCTGGTTCCACTTCATCTCCCCACACTCTTAATGCTGGAGTATAACAGGGCTCAGTCCTTGAATCTCTACCCATACTTCTAGGTAAACTCATCCACTGTCATGGTTCAATTATATACATGCTGATGACTCCCAAATTTATCGAACTTCACTCTCCACCTAATAGCAGACACACAGATCCAACCATTTATTCCATATACCCTCAATATCAGATATCTGTCTCGAGTTTGACTTGGTGCTGGCCTGATCTTCCCCTAAAATCTTCGTCTTCCCAAAGTCTTTCTCATCTCAGTGACTGGCAACTCCATTCTTCCAATTATTCAAGTCAAAAATCTGGGAATCATCCCTGATTCCTCTCTCTCCTACTATGTATCTATCCCAATCTTTCAGCCAACACTTTTTGGATCTACTTTCAAAATATGTAGATAATCCACTCATGTCTCATCACCTTAGCCACTACTTGGCTCCCCACGGAATACTCCAATTGCCTTCCAACTAGTTAGTCTCCCTGCTTCAAGTCTTGGCCATTACAGATACTTTCAACAAAGGAGCCACAATGATCCTTTTAACATGTAAATCAGATTATGTCACTCCCTGCTATGGTTCTTCATTTCAGTCACCGTAAAAGCCTGGTAAGAAAGACCCTGCTGGGTCCAACCTCTTCCCCATTATTTTTCTGACCCATCTTCTAGGACTCTGCCTCACTCCCTCAGATCCAGCTCCGCTAGTTTCCTTGCAGTAGAACACGCGCAGGCACCCCCCATCCACCGCCCCTCACAGGGCCTTCGATCTGCTACTCTCCCTGCCTGGAAAGCTTGTTCATCCCACATCCACATGGCTTGTTTGTCTTCATCTTTCAGGTCTTTGCTCAAATGTCTCTCAATGAAGAGTTCCCTTCGCCACTCTGTTTAAAATTGCAAACTACACATTCCCGAACATTCCATTCCCTGGGCTTTATTTTTCCCCACAGCACTTTTCATCACCTCACACACAAAAAATATAACTTACTTATTGATTTTCTTTCCTACTCTAGAACGTGACCTTCTTGAGGTAAGAAATTTTTGCTTTTTCACTGTATCCCAGCCTTTGGAACAATGCCAATATGGTGACACTCGAAAAAAAATTTACTGAATAAATGCAAAAAGAAATTTATTTCTATTTGTGAGAATGCCTGGGATTTTCTTCAAGTTATACCCAGCAAAAGTATCTATCACCAACAGTGTGATTTAGTTTAGTATTTTGCAAATTTGGCTGATCATCAGCCTCACCCTAAAAATTACAAAACTATAAAATTCTGGGTCAACTCTACCGAATGAGCATCTGGGTGTGAGATCCAGAAATTTTTAAAAAGTACTCCAAGTGACTCTGAAGAACTGTTACTTTACCTGGAATAAAACATATCTGAAATTAAAAGACTATATTCCAATTACAGTTCTGCTACTTTAGGAAGATCTTATGTTCCCAAACCCTCTGTATCTGATTTCTTAATCATAAAATGGAACTATCTACCTTGCAAAACTTTGAGAACTAAATACGTAGAGAACAATTTCATCAACTGTCAAGTACAATAAAATGTGGAGTATTATGGAGTTTAATGAGCTCCTATATAAAAGCTGTACCACTGGAAACGAAGTCTATAATTAATTCTAAAAGATATTTAGATCCTTAAGGACTTTCAATTAATAACTTTTCCAGTAAGTTCCAAAGTTTATAAACCAAAGAGGTGAAAGACTATTATATACCAACAACTAACAAGGACCCCCACAAGGTTAATGGGAAAAAAAAAAAAAAAATCTTGAAATGTAGATTCTCTTCTCATTAAGTCTAATGATAATAAAAACAAATACCTTCATGCAATACCCCAGGGAAATAACTTAAGTGGAAAAATAACACAAAATATTTAAAACTGTACACCGGACAGATCTAGAAACTCTGATTATCTATTAAAAATGTACACTCTGAAAGATACAAAACGAGTACAAATATAAATACGGAAGAAAAAAGCAAAAAGCTAAAACCTTGATACTATCTAAGATTAATACTTTACCTGCAGATCCTCACACAAAAAGACAGATTCTTGAAAACTAATTCGGTAAGTCTTTAAGGCTTTTAACTTTCCCTTCTCTCTACAAGCAGGACAATACCCATCTGACGGGACTTTAGCTGAATCATAATTCTAAAAAAGAAATAAAGTAAATTAAAATATAGACATTCCTAAATTATATCAAATTACAAAAAGTCAAACGAAAAAGGAACCAGAAAAAATTACAATTTTCACCTGGAAGTGTTCTGGCTAGATATTTTAAACACGGCAAATAAAAGAAAAGCACATAGGCTTAAAATACAGCTACTATTCCAAAAAGAAATGTATTACAGTTTTAAATATTAAATTTTAAGTGCTAAAAATAGCATCAGTTTTATGTGCTAGAAAAAAGTAATGTCAACTGCCAGGGAAAATATATGTTCCATATTTTCAGAGAATAATAAACCACAAGGTCTATGTTCTATTTCTACTTTCACATACCAATAAAACACAGAGAGGTAAACACATTAAAATAATCTTTCGCCATTGCTTAAGATTTCCGTGGAAGATACAATTTTTTAGAAGTTAATTGGAAAATTAAAACCAAATTTAAATCTCTAAAAAAAGGAGGAAAAAACCCAACTTTGCACTGAGGCAAAAAATAAGTTCACTAACTTTTCCCAAATACCCCACCATGTGGAGTGAAGATATCCCTATATCAGCCCCTGGTCCAATCACTGGCAAACCATTTCCAATCTTCGGGGAATCCATCACTCCGAGTCATTGGCTAATTTATGTCACTTGAAACATGTCAATATCACTAAGGATTTTTCAATGAACCCTGGAAAAAAAAAAGTCAATAGACAATTAAATAAAAAATTCTATTTACCTTGAAAAAGAGCTATGCTATAAGATGTATATATATTAAATATACTTTGAAACCATATGTCTTAAGATAAACATATTCTAAAATTGTAATCTTGACGTGAAATCAAATAACCTATACATAGAAACCTGGCAAATTTGTTGGAAGAGGGCAGACTGGAAACAGAACCAAGTTTCAGACTTACTTGTAAGCAAATTTATTAAAACTTACAAAAGAAGGTAACTATTCTTTAAAGCAAATTATACTGACCAGAGTTTGAAAACTCAAGTTCTTAGAGTCTATGCATAATCTGAAACAAGTATGTCAGCGTTATATTAGAAGGTACTTTAAAGACTCAGGATCTTTTGTGCCATTGCTTGACAGACACAAAAGAACCCCATAAATTCCTATTGCTTTCAACCACCAAGAACAGGTCACCAAGAGGATAATGCTATTTTTTTTAAGTTTCCACCAATATACTATTTTATAATAAATGAACTGTACCCGACAAAAATGTAAACACTGTAATAGTACAAATTAGGTATTTAACAAGCTTGGTTTGAGTGTTAATTTCATGGAGTAGAATCACATTCAGTAAAGTTGAAATTATGAGACTGGAGCTCAGTAAAAGGAAAAAATAATTGTTAAGAGTAGTTTAGATATGTGTTTAAAATATAGGGAAACCAGATACAAAAGACCTATAGCAGAGAACAGCAGGGATGTTGTAAAATAATTTCAAGCAAAAGTCTTTCCCAAATCTAAGAATTCATCATTCTATGACAACCATTTCCTGGGAAACTGTGGCTCGCAGATTCACTTTAAAAACCAGTGACACTATTCTGTTCCAGATATATAAACTTTACATGTCTTTCAAGCCGAGGAATAATGTCAAAAATAAAAATGTTTAAGAAGAAAAGTGTAAGTGAATCTCAATTCCCTCTTCCTAAAGAAATATATTGATATGGCAGGACTTCTCAACTACAGCACTATAAACATTTTGGACCAAATAATTCTTCGTTGTGAAGGCTATCCTTTCCCCGTATGATGTTCGGCGGCATCGGTCACTCCTACCTACTAGATGCCACTGTTACTCACTCCTCAGTTGTGACAAAGTCTCCCTCCAGACACTGCCAAAAGACCCCTGGGAGGCAAAACTGCCCCACTGAGAACCACTGCCAAAATGATCAAAGTAAGGGGCACATGGGTAGCTCTGCCAGTTAAGCATCCGATTCCTGATTTCGACTCACTGCATGATCTCACGGTTCATGAGTTCGAGCCCCAAGTCTAGCTCTGCGCTTCACAGCGCGGAGCCTGCCTGGGACTCTCTGTCTCTCTGACTCCCTCTCTCTCTCTGCCCCTCCCCTGCTTGCATTCTCTCTCTCTGTGTCAAAGTAAATAAATAAACTTCTAAAAAAAAAAAAGATAAAAGTTTGGTGCTTTTACTTTATAAGCTCCTCACAGAAAACACAAATTTATCATTTTTGCTCTGTTCTATTTGTAATGTACTTACAAAAGGCAACAAACTAGACAGAAGAGTCCAACTGCTTATGGTTCCAGAGTGGCCAAAAGCATGGGCTTTACAACAGCAGATCTGGGTTCAGAAATTTGTAACATTGGTTTGTTCTAAGAATTAAATACATATAAAATGCTTAGCACCTGAACACACAATACGTTTTAACTATTTGTTTGGTGCTAATTTTATACTTTACCCAATAGAAACTATGGAGCCCATCTTGTATTATTCTGCACTATTCTCAAAAGAAACTGGTAGAACCTGGTACGCTATAATCCTTGAATAAGATGTTTTTAATGAAAATTTCCATCTGCCTGTGAGATCTAGAAAAACTTTTTTGGCCTGTTTTGTTTTGTTTTTTCTCTCTCTCTCAATTATAAAAGTAAAAATAAGAAGCCTTCAAATCTGCTCTGATCCTGATCTCAGCAGCCAACATTTCAATGGGACAAGCAGAGAGGCTGGTGGTTGAAATTCTGACTATGCAAAACCTGGCAAAAGAAAACTGATTTAAAAAAAAAAAAATAGCAGAGGTGAGCTATCCAGGACTTTCAAAAACAATTTACATTGTCTTATACACAAAACCCTGGGGGTGATTCTTGCAAGTTAATTTGCCCTCAATGATGGTCTCCATTGTTCTCGCTACAAACATAACCTGCTCCTCTTTCTTGTATCTCACCTAGATTTTGGCATCTTCATCCTTCCAAATACACACACTAGAAAATTCGAGTGGTTCTCTAAACTTTCACTTCCCACTTCTTCCTGTCCAAATTCTGTGGACAATTCTTGGGAAGCATCTCAAATCCCACCTCTTTCCATCCGATCCCCACTCCGTATTGCAGCCAAAGTAACGCTAGCATAAAGCAAGTCTGAGTCTGTCACGGCTCAACTTAAAATCATTTACCCCAACCTGATTGTAGGAAAGTCCAAACAGCTCAGTATGGACCTAAGGGTAGGACTATGACCTTAAAACTCACTGTACTTGAGACCGACCAACCCGGCTTTCCAGTCTTACCTTCCTCTCCTCCACTTCAACCTCAGCACCTTCCTTCTGACTCCCTCTTTTCATTATTTCGGTGAGCCACTGATACTCCAGGAGCCCCAGTGTGAATGCCTAGCCCAGTATGAACCCAGTTACAGCACAAAGAATATGTAAAGTTGCCGCTGGGTATGACGAAAGATATGCAATTAAGCTTCTTTCACAGCCCCGTGTGCACAGTGGGGAAACCCAGAGAACCAGCGGCTCCGAGAAGAGCCTCAAACTTTACATCTGAGCTTGCCCTCCAAGACCAAGAGAGCTCAGCACATGAATTATCAAAGGTAAGACCACAGTAAACTTGGAGCCGAGGACTGGGGTCGGCTTTGGGTGCCCGACCCTCCAGAATCAGATGCACAGGACCAAGACCTGTCAGTTCCAAAACCAAACCTTGGAAACCCAAGGTGCAGGGTTCCGTTAACCCTCCCCATCTCCACGCTCTTTGGAAGAACGAAACACAAAACAACTCTGGTTTCTCTTCAGCATTTACCTCTCTGAGCCAAAACGAATCAGTAACTCTCTACCTTAATCGCCAACCCTTCCCCCCGAGCCCAGTCCCAGCCCCTTCCCTCTCCCAGCCTAGCCCACCTTTCAGCGCGCGGACCCCCCCAGCGGCAGTCCCTTTTCCCCAGCTCTGTGCCCCCTTCCCTACTTCGGGAGCTGAAGGAAACCACTTCCTCTCCTCCCTTACCTGCCGCGTGCACGCTCCTTCTTCACACCGGGTCGGTCCGAACTCCTGGTCCAGCTTGGGTCCACACCACCCCGTGCAACGTTCAACCCACGTTCCCCCCGGCCCGCTCCTCCCCCACCGGCCTCTGCGCTCGCAAAGCGGCTTCCGGTTTGAGTCCGCGGCTAAAGAATTCCCCTTCCTGCTCGGCGCGGGGCCTGAAAGTTCGTCGGCGTGGCGGGGAAGGTGAGAAGGGGAGCACTTCCGGACGGCCTCTGCAGAGGCGTGGCTGCCCGCCCGGCTGTCGCAGCCGCAGTTTCAGCCGCGGCGACGGCTAGGGGCGGGGCCGGTGGCTGCCGAGCCCGGCATCTGTGAGTGGCTGGGTTTGGGGAGGCGACGTTTCTGGAAGCTGCTGGAAAGCGCTCGAGTGGCGGAGGTGACGCCGGCGACCAGGGGGTGGGGCGTGATTAAAACTAGTGCGCGCTCGGCAGCGGAGGGATTACGCTGAGGAAAGAGAGTGGCGCGCACCTCGTTGCGCCCGGGCCGACGCGAGCCCGGGTCGGAAGTCGACGCGGCGGAGAGTGACCTGGGTGGGTGGGTGGTGGGGCGAGGGAAGGGCTCCCCAGCCTGCAGAGGCGGAGGGTGCAATGGAGCCTGTCGGCCGGCGCGTCCCTGCAGCGCTGCGGTCTCCACGACGACTGTGGGCCGCGCAAGGCCCCCGTAGTCCGCTCTCCTAAAGCCTCGGTGAGAGCCGAGCAGCCACAGAGTGTGTGTTCACAAAGGGTCACCACACACGGAGCTGCCCCTCCCTGTCTCCCTAAACCCCATCTTCGAGGCCAGGGGCTTTTCTGCCAGGATTCTGGGGTGTTTCTCCTTTCCTCCCTCCCAGATCTTCTAACGGTAAGGGGAGTAGCCAAAGCACAGGGACTTTGCTGTCCACCGCCCGTTTTTGCTAGTCAGCAGCCGATCTGTCCCTGCTGCGTTCATTTTAGCTGCCCTGCCTTGCTTGAACTTAAGAGAAAAGGATAGTTCTCCTGTAGTTGATAAGTTTAAGGCTCTGCTTTCGTAGGAAGGTCATGTGGCTTAAGGGACATCGTGACCGCGTGTGCTATTTCTGAGTTGCATTCTGAATCTTGGGGCAGCATATTCTAGAAGTCCTTTTGGTCGACTGGTTCTATAACCTAGAGTAACAGTTTGGATTTTGTGACCCTGTCGTGACAGAGTAACCACCGTTAGCATTTTGGGCTGGGGGCGGGGGGAATGTTTTTAGTGGTTTCAAACTAAATAACTATATTCTAAAATAATGCTGGTAATTTTGATAGGGCGGTATAGAGGAAACAAGTCCCTTATACCAAGAAATTCTTCAGTAGAAAGGATTTTAGTTGTCCGTACTTATGAATGCATATGGCCAAGAAATCCAGTAGGGAGTTTGTTTTTCCTCCAGACTGAAAACTAGGCTGGTTAATTTTTGCTTACCTTTCTTGTTGTCCTCGATTATTAATATGCTGGTATATTTGTTGTAAGATCTAACTAGTTTTCTCTTTTTTAAATGAATTATGAAAATAGAACATAACATTTCCTTCTTGAAATAATAGACAAACTCGGAGCGTTTTTCTTGTTCACCATTGCTATTTCCATTTTCAGGATAGAATACAGGATTTTTTTTTTTTTTTTTTTTTTTTTGTAAATAATGCTCGCCGAATTGTTAACTTCGTACGTTGAACAAAATAATTGATTCAGTTAAAATTGTAGCTACAGTTTTAAGATGGAAAAATCAACATTGCCAAACTGAATTATATCAATGAAACGTTGTTTGTGAAGTTGATTTATAGTCTTGCAGTGCAAATTTGATTTTTTGCCAGGAAAAAATATGTAATAGTGACAGAAACAAAATGGATGTAGGGCTTGGGTTGTGGAAAGAAAAGAGGATTTTAGATATACAGATTTGACTCCAGAATTTTTCCCCCTTGTAAAAGGTAGGAAAAGTTCGGCAAGACTTTCTAAAAGGAGTGATGCTAATAAGGACAATTAGGAGAGGTTGACTAGAAGAAACTCTCCTTTCAGTTGTATTACGGTAGCAGTCCCAGGTTGAAAAAATTGAATACATTCATGCTTTTTCCTTGCGAATGTGTTTGGAATGCCTCTTTCTATGTACACTGGTCCCAGAAAGAGTACAGTTACCTTTCAGTAGAAAGCAATCTCCTCGTCAGCAATGTGGTACAGAAATTGTATTTAACGTGTTTCCATTTAAAAACTAACACACTGTGATTAAAGGAAGCTTTTATTAGTGAACAGCCCAAATAGGAATATAATGTACAATTAGGATTTTCTTTCTTCTCTTTTAAATGTTTTCTTTTCATAGCATCAGGTTTTGTCCCCTCTGCTGGATTGGATTCCTTAATCAGGAGCCAAGTCTTTAGCCCAAACCTGGGATGTAAAAGCTGCCTGCTGTGATTGGTCGTTCTGATCTCATCAAAAAGATGAGAGTTGAAGGAACTAACCCTATTTTTTTAGCAGCACCTTTGTGAGTGCAGTCTATATTTAATTCCAACATTCAGGAGGCTGCACAAACCAAAAACTTACTAAACTTGGAGAGAAAATTAATTTGGTAACAAAATATCACCCAAGCTAATGAAAAGTGATACATAGTTTTTACCCCATATGTTTTGCTGAGGAAATAGGTTATATGTTTGACTGTGGGGTGCTCCCCTTGACCACTGGTGTGGGAAGTGTTATGTGTATCCTGTAACATTTTTAAATTTCAAGGAATTGTTATTTCTAACATATATCCAGACCCTGGGTTTTGGATAGGGAATGTAAACCTATATTACTCTTTTTGGCAGTTATACTTGTGCTATGCGTTTGCAAATTTAGAAAATTAAAAGAAGACACTGTAGTTCTTGCCCTCAGTGGATTCAACTGAGATAGGATAAAGACAGTACATTTATCATACTGTAATATGTGCAGTGACGAGGATATGCACGGCCTATTTGTAAGTGTCGCCACATCAAGGCCACACTAAAAATGAGTAGTCTGAGGAGTTGAAGTTATTTTGTACTTTAGCCTCTGAATTTTAGACAGAACATGACGACCCTTTATGTAGTCTAGACTTGTTTCCATTTTGCCCACACAAAACGAGAAGACGGTATGATACAGAAGAGTTGTAGAGTAGATCTTGGAACATCTGATTTCTAATCCTCACTCTTTTGTTATGTGACCTCACATAAGTCGCTTAATTCTCAAGGCCTCGGTTTCCAGATCTATAAAGTGAGTTTAGAATAGATGGCCACTTACAGTTCCAATATTCTACCTACTGTGCCTACTTTTTGCAAATGTTTAACATTAAGAGCATGATCCTTTTTCATCTCAAACTACTTTGGTGCTGATCTAAATTTTGTATTTTCTTTTGGATTAGGTAATAGATTCACATGGTTCACATTTAAAAAGGTAAAAAAGAATATGCAATGAAAAGTCTTCCTTATACTCCTGTCCCAGTTTCTTCCCTAGGAAGCAACCAGTGCTACCAGTTTCTTATATTGTTTTCTAAAAAACTTTCACATGTATATAAGCAAATAAATACTACATATATTCCCCCCCCTTTTGTATGTAAATGGTACTATGCACAGTGTATGTACCCTGTTTTTTTCATTTATCTTAGAAACTGTTCTATGTCATTATCTAAAGTGGTTCCTTATTCATTTTTATGGCAGCATGATATTCCACTGTATGATGTATCACTTAATCGGCCCTTTCCTTTTGGACATTTAGTTTTTTTTCCTGGTCTTTAGTAAAAGCATTGTGCAATGAATAACTTTGTACATTCATCGGTTTCCACGGATGTGAATATATCTTTTCCCTAAACAGTGGCACAGGTCTATTGGGATAGTGACATAGTTGGTAAACTATGTTATTTGGCAACCAGTAACAAAGAAATTGATGGATCAGGGTCTCAACAGTATATTGCCAGGGTTCCATCCACTTTGACTTATGTGCTCTCTATGGCAGTATAGTATAGTCATGTAGTGGAGTCTGTACCCTGTTTGGTTCTAAACATATGAACTAAATTACATCACCTGAATGACTGTTCTTTTTTTTTTTTGAGCTGTGGATGAAGCAAATGGATATGCAGGGACCTTATTTTAGGCAAAGAAGTATGTAAGTGTGTGTGTGTGTGTATACACATATATCTGTATGTGTATGTATGCGTATATAAATAAGTATATAAATCTTTAAACACTAAAATCATACAGCACAGCAAGATTTTCAGTGAAAGGCTCTTAACTGAGACTAATTGATGGAACAACATATTTGGGCTTTCCAGCTCATGCTTACCTCTAGGCATATACTCACTGAGTACTATTTAAATTGATATTTTTCTTTTAAACTTTTTGCCAAGCACATGGAGTTGACTTTGTATAAGTTGCAACTTTTATGTGTTCTCACTTTATAATTTTTTTTTAATGCTTATCAGAGAGAAAGGGGGGGGGGGGGGGCAGAGAGAGAGGGAGACATAGAATCTGAAGTAGGCTCCAGGCTCTCAGCATAGAGCGTGATGCGGGGCTTGAACTCTGGAACCACAAGATCACGACCTGAGCCGAAGTCTGACGCTTAACCGACTGAGCCACCAGGTGTCCTATATACTCCCACTTTACCAATGATAAAACTAAACCTAGAAGTGAACAACTGACCCAAATTTGCATAACAAAGTGGCAGACCTGGGACTAGAACCTATGTCCTCTAATTTCTAATGCAGGGCTTTTTCCAGTACATCACATGCTCCCATTTCACAGGTAGCTGTAGCAGTAGATCTGAGAATGCCCCGTGGTTAGGGACCGCTTTAGGTAGGTTTCCTCTACGTAGGTTCTAGAGCAATTTACAGTTCGGAAAGCAGCAGGTCATTTTTCTGAAAACAAAAGAACATTCTATAATTATTGAAGTCATCATACATGTTGATTAGCAATCAGGAGGACTCCCAAATCAAAAAATTAAAGATGATTTAGAGAGACACTCTTTTCCTAATTGGGACACAGATGTCTCTTGGAGATGAATTTATCAGTCGTAAGATTAGAGGGAAATTAGGATTATTTGGAAACAGCCTTACATCCCCCCGAGTTCATGCCATTTGTAATATTTTGCCAGGAATATCTGAACCAGCAGAAAAAGAGAAGTGATAGAAACAATTGCAAAAGAACTGATAAATAGAAGGGTAGAGAATACGTTTTGGTAATTGGATTCCCCTGAAGCTGGCATTGTAGCATGTGGCCGCCACCCCTGCTTCAGGGCCTTAATTCTCCTAGCTGTTCCCCTTCTCCTTGCGTATGTGACTCATCCTTCAAGTGTCAGCCTCAGTTTCACTTGTCAAGCTGTCCACCCTATGAGCAGCCCTCTACCTGCCTTCCCTACTCTAATTCCTTATTACCACCTGCTGTTCGTTTTCTTCACAACCTATGTATATGTTAAGTGTCTACTAACTTGTGAGGGCAAGGACTACGTCTGTCTTATTCGAGGTTATATATACATTGCCTAGTACATAGTACATATTTGCTAATCAATGAATGATCATCATGGTTCCCAGTTCACAGGGCTGACAAAACCTACTCTTAAAATGTAGTGTTTTCCACAGTATATTTCCCCACGTTCTTATCCTTGTTAGTTCAGGGTTTTGGAAGATGTGAGAACAATATTAACTTATTTGTCAACACACTTTTATTGAGTATGCAAAGCACTGTGCTAAATGGTGGATGAATACGAAGGTGCTTAATGCATAATCTTTTTCCCAAAAAAAGTAGAAGCATTTGTAAATGGATAGTTTTCATACAAAGGCAAAATGAAATAAATGCTAAATAGAGATGTGCAAGCAATATTCCGTAGCAACAACGGAAAGAAACTAGTTAATTTTAATTACAGGAAGGGTCTCACAAAGTTGAATTTTGCCTTTGGTCTTGAAGATGGAAAAACAGTTGAGGTGCCTATAACATGGAGAATAGAGATAAGTAAGTGTTTAGCTTCACTCTTTAGAAAGTCCTTAAGGGGTGCTGGGTGGGTCAGTTGGTTGGGCATCCAACTCTTGATTTCAGCTCTGGTCATGATCTGCCCTCTGGTCATGATCTCACAGTTCATGGGATAGAGAGCCCCAAGTCAGGCTCTGTGCTGACTGTGTGGAGCCTGTTTGGGATTCTCTCTCTCTCTCTCTCTCTCTACCCCTCCCCGCTCTTGCATATGGCTGCACATTCTCTCTCTCAAGTAACATTTTTTTTAAGTCCTTAAGATAGTAATATTTATCATGAAGTCTTATAAAATATTGTCATAAAGCAGTCTTTAAAAATTTCAGTTATGGGGTGCCTGGGTGGCTCAGTCAGTTAAGCATCCGACTCTGGATTTTGGGTCAAGTCATATCTCACAGTTGTGAGATTGAGCCCCACGTTGGGCTCTGCACTGAGTGTGGAGCCTGCTTAAGACTCTCTCCCTCTCTTTGGGGCACCTGGATGGCTCAGTTGGTTAAGCATCCGACTTCGGCTCAGGTCATAGTCTCGCAGTTCATGAGTTCCAGCCCCGCATCGGGCTCTGTGCTGACAGCTCAGAGCCTGTAGCCTTCTTCAGATTCTGTATCTTCCTCTCTTTCTGCCCCTTCTCTGCTCGTGTTCTGTCTCTCTCTCTCTCTCTCCCTGAAAATAAATAAACATTAAAAAAAAATGTTTTTAAGATTCTCTTCCTCTCTTTCTGCCCCTCCCCTACTCACGCATGTGTGTGCACACTCTCCAAAAAATAAACATTAAAAAATTTTTTTCAGTTATAAATGAAATTACTCTGGCCTTAAACATTATGCTTATAAGTTAAGACTAACTGTAAAATTAATTTGACTGTTTTGACTAGGTTGGTGCTTTCCAACTAGTTGCTGAATCATCAGTTCAGTCTAATAATTGGATTCTGATTGCTAATTGCAGTTGGTAATTATTTAGTAAACTAATCAATTAAGACAAAACTGCCTTTGATTTTTTTCTTTTAATCTTTTTTTTTAAGGGGTGCCTGGATGGCTCAGTCGCTTAAATGTCCAACTCTTGATCTCAGCTTGGGTCATGATCTCATGGTTGCGTGAGTTTGAGCCCCATGTCGGGCTCAGTGCTGGCAGTGTGGACCCTGCCTGGGATTGTCTCTCTCCTCTTTCTCTGTCCCTCCCCCACTTGCACTGTCTGTCTCTCAAAATAAACATTTAAAAAATTAAAAAAAAAAAACTTCAAGAATGTCTTTTTTTAAAAAAAATCTTTTTAAAACTGATTTTTATATCATTGGTGGTCTTTAATGTGTGGTTGTCTGACCACATCATAAGTTTAAGTGTAGACTATTTTTTTGATGGTCTAATTTGATTTCTAAGTTTACTATTGCTTTTCTGTTCTTGTGTTCTTTTTAAGCAAAGGAGATTCTCTCCTTTCCATCTTACTAAAAAGAAAAAAAGAAACAGGCTTTAGATTCACAGACCTGATTTCACCTTGTCCACTTATTAATCACAGTTCTTCCACTTTCCAATTTTGTTTCTTCCAACAAAATACTTAACCTCCCTGAGGCTCAATTTCATCCATATGATGAAAATGTCTACTAATCCCACTGTGTCGTTTAACTAGTTTTGTGACCTGAGGGAAATGATTTCATCTGTCTGAGCCTCGGTTTTTCCATGTATGCAATGAAATTATCTTAAATGAGGTGATGCGTAGAACAGTGCCTGGCAGTTAATAGGCCCTCAGCACATTCTGGTTTCCCTCTGTTATATACCATCTCATCTAAACCCTGCATGTCATTTACAATTTGGTTAAAGTTCTGTTTGCTATAATCTTTCCTTTGATAGCTCACAGCAGTCTCTTTTTCTCCAGAGTCATTGCACTCCTTGTGTATAGCTCGGTTTCCTAAGTTGGTATGAATCAGCATTATATTGGGAACTTACTAAAAACGCAATTGCTTGGGTCCTATTCCCAATTCTGTGGGTTTGGCATGGGGTCTGGGCATCTGTGTTTTTGCCTTTCTTCTTCAGATTTTCTGATGCTTACCAGTGATCATAATTTCTCACTTATTTATTAATAACTATGTGCTTCTTATAGTTTACGTTTGACAGGTAATTATTATTTAATCCTTCAGGTTATCTTAGTTTACATCCCAAATATACGATACAGTCCATATGGACACGAAATACCCATTATAGTGCTGTGTATTTAGTTTAGAGATTGATAAGTAAGGACACCCTTTTTTTCCTTGCTGGAGTTTGAATCGCGGTAAGAAATAAGATGTAGAAATCACACAGATGAAGATTCAAATACAAGTTTACCCAAAAAGTTGTTTTGGAAACGTGGCTGAGGTTTGCAGCAACAAGGAACTTCCTAGTATTGCACTCCAGAATTAGGCTGATTTCAGCCTCACCTTTCTCTGTCTACAAGAATGGAGTTTGTCCCACTACATTTACTGTGTGATAGAGAACAGCCCAGAATAAATGGCTGTCTTCAGTTAGACAAATCCCAAATAGAAAAGAAAAAAGGAAGTGGCTGAGCCCAGAATTTTTTCTCTCAAATTTATCAGACTGGTTACTCCTTCCTACCCCAGGGAGGAGTTAGTGAGAAAGTGGAGATCAGCCATGAATATTACTCTAAGGAAGTTTCATGTGCAGTGTGACAAAGCTATCTTGTCGTCAGTGGTACTCGATAGGTATTTGTTAGTGGATTTCTTTTAATACCTTGCATTGCATCAGGACGCTGTGATTTTTAATACTTAAGTGGGATGTTATATAGCTATAACTTCAACCAGTTAAATTAGTATATATCATTGTATAGTTACATTTTGCTGTGCAAGAAAGTACCCCCAAAGGCTTAAACCATAGATATTTATTATTAAACACAGTTTCTGATGGGTAGGAATCTGGAAGTATTTTAGCTGGGTGGTTCCAGTTCAGAGTCTCATGTGATTGCAGTCATCTGAAAGCTGCATGCATATCCCTTGACATGACAGCTGGCTTTCCACCAGAGTAGGTGATCTGAAAGAGAGGCGGAAACCATAGTGTCTTTTATAACCTGGCTTTAGAAGTAATATACCATTTGGGGCACCTGGGTGACTCAGTCATTTAAGCGTTGAACTCTTGATTTTGGCTCAAGTCATGATCTCATGGTTATAAGATTCAGCCCTGTGTCAGGCTGAGCATGGAACCTGCTTAAGATTCTCTCCCTTCTTCTCCCCCCCCCCCCCCCCCCCCCCCCCACCCTGCTCTCTCTCCAAAAAAAAAAAAAAAAAAAAAAATGATGCCATCACTCTCCGGCACAGACCCACCCTGATCTACTGTGGGAGGGACCCACACAAGGGTGTGAATACTTAGAGGCAGGGCTCGCTAGAGGCCATCTTGAAGCTGGCTGCCACAGTTATATAACGTGTTAGTTTGATTTTGTTACTTCACTTTGCTTCATTTGAGATCAAATGATTGAGTAACATAGTTTCCTAGCTGGAGAATAGGTTGAGAGGATAATTTTCTGCTGCTGGCCCCTCCTTCTCATCTAGCTCCATCTAAATGAGAAGTTTACATAACGTGATCAGGGACTACCAGTGGTTTTTATGATCTTCCAAACAGTCTGAAAGTTGAGATGACCTACAGGCAGACTTATAATTACAGGTGATAATAGCTACAGTTTTTATTTTAACATGAATTAATTTACTTCTGGGAGGTGCTTCATGAAGTCTGATCCCTAGCTTCTAATTTATTGAAGTAAGGGGTTTTTTGCAGTAGTAATCAGAATGAGGTGGGACTAGGTGGCTAGTGAAGGTCATTTACCTCGCTGAAATAAACCATAGGCCCAAAAGGGTTGAAAAATATCACTTAAAATAAGCATCAGTGGTTTGATTAAAATTCTAATGCAAAGCACTAAAGAAGTCCAAGTAAGTGCAAGGAAATGGTTAAAAATCATTAACCGTTCTGGGGCTCCTGGCTGCCTCTGTCAGTAGAGCTTGTGACTCTTGATCACAGAGTTGTGAGTTCGAGCCCCATGAAATCTTTGGGAAAAAATCATTAACCATTTTATTTTAGTCATTTATTTCACCATGTGCAATGAACTCTTATGAACTCGTAAATGAGATGAATTCATTTATTTTATGATATTTCATATGCCATGCTAAATGCAGGTTTTGTAACATAGCGAAAAATAAATAGCAATGTAAGGGGGAACATGAAACATTTATTGGATCAAACAGTATAAAATTTGTATACTGTTTAATCATTTGTATAAAATCATTCTGTTTCTAATGCTTTCTAACACTGTGGAAAAGACAGTTTTAAGATTGTGGCAGAAAATGTTTTATGACAAATTGATAATGCCTAAATGTTCTTTAGAATTCTAGTCCTAAACATTGTTGGCTCAGTTTGCATTTTAACTTGCTTGAAGAACGTCCATTAAGTTGTGTAAAGCATTTATGCCTGACTGACCAGTTATAGAAGGCCAAATACAAGTTTAATCAAATCTTGCATCTGTATTTAAGTTCTTTACTACATAGAATGGTGTATAGAGCATACCAGCACCAGACTGTGCACTCTTTTGGCTGTTGTAATTTCTGGTCACGTGGGCATATTTCACAGCAGCTTTCACCCTCAATTATTAGGAGGCACTATTTTGCTAATCAGGAAAGAAATTTCAGAGAATTCATTTTACTTTCCAAATGTAGTTTGTTGTGCTTAACCAATAAAATGTTTGGTGTCAGTACTGATTAGCTTTAGGATGAGATCCCCATGATTCTTATAGTGAGAGGCTGTAGTCTATTTTTTTCTGACTATGGAATGTATAAACCCTGTAAGGTGCTCAGTTGAGTCTTTAGAGCTTACAGGAGGCAGTTAAATGGAAAAAAAAATCCTGGAATAAATTGAGAATTTTTGTAAAATGAAAGGGCAGAGAGATACAGAAACTTGGGAAGTGTTAATTTTAGGATATTATGCCAAGAATAATGAATATATTTACTACTTTTTACAAACTCTTCCCTTCCAGGACAGAAGAACAAGTTAAGTGGCTTCACCAGGAATCAGTCAGGTCCATTCTGTAAGACAGGTCTTTTCAAAAACTCATTAAGAGACACCAAAGGAACATGATAACCAAATGTAATGCGTAGACTTTGATTAAATCCTGGTTTGAGGGGCGCCTGGGTGGCTCAGTCGGTTAAGCGTCCGACTTCGGCTCAGGTCACGATCTCGCAGTATGTGAGTTCGAGCCCCGCATCGGGCTCTGTGCTGACTGCTCAGAGCCTGGAGCCTGTCTCAGATTCTGTGTCTCCCTCTCTCTCTGACCCTCCCCCGTTCATGCTCTGTCTCTCTCTGTCTCAAAAATAAATAAACATTAAAAAAATTTAAAAAAAAAATTAAAAAAAATAATCCTGGTTTGAGAAAAACTGCTGCAAAACCTATTTGGGGGGGATTTTAATATGCCTAGCAACAAGCTGTATTTGGGAGTGTACATTTTATTTTCCTAGATGTGTTGTTAATGGTTATTACGTTTGTGTCGGAGAATTGCCTTTTTTTTTTTAGGAGATGTATCTGAAGTATATTTAGAGATGAAGTTACCTTCAGTGTTCGGGAGGGTGTGTGTGTGTGTGTGTGTGTGTGTGTGTGTGTGTACATGTGTACAAATAGGAAAACACATGATAGTGTTAAATGTTGAGTCTGTTGTAGATATAAGCAGTTTTGTCATACTGTCAAGTTTTCTGAAGGTTCGAACATGTACCATAAGTTGGGAGGGAAAAAATCCTCCTCCGGATATTACCTGTTTTTTTACTCAGCTTTACAAAGAACGCAAGAGAGCGTATCACTGCTTACAGCCACTGTCTCTACCTTCCTCTGCTATGAACTCTTTGGCATCCAGGCCAGTCAGGCTTTCATTCCTGCCTCCCACCGGCACTGTTCATTTCCACATCAGCATCGACATCCGTGTTGCCAGATCTTGTGGTCATTTCTCAGCCCTCACTTTCCCTTTCCCTCTCAGCAGCATTTGACACAGCTCCTCGTTCTCACTGACTCTTGGTTCTCTTACCTCAGTCCTTCTCCTTTGCCTTTTTAGTAGTTGATGCCGAGTCCCCTCTCCTTTAAGCATTGAAATGCCTCGGAACCCAGATCTTGTCTCAGTTTTCATTCCCTCCCTAACTAATCTTCTCCTGTCCTGTAGCTGTTAGTACTGTATAGATGCTGAAACTCCCAAGTGCCTGTCTCCAGCCCCAGCCTCTGCCCAGAGCTTCAGGCTCACGTATCGATCTGCCTACTTGATACGTTCACTTGACGCCAGGTAGATAGACAAAGGTCAACATTTAATATGTCTAAAACTGAATTGCTTGAGTCTCATCAGTCACTTCTCACCTGCAAACAAAACAGAGCACCTCCTCCCTACTCACTGCTTCCACATTCTTCCTCCTCTCAATACTAGGCACTTCATTCTTACAGTTGCTCAAGTGAGAAAGCTTGATATCCTCTCTGCCTCTCCCCCACTCTCGTGGGCGTGCGCTCTCTCTCAAAAAAGAATACATTTAAAAAAAAAAGTAGAGCTGACTGTATGTGTTGTGGGATTAAATGTATAATATGAGGGAAAAAGAGGCAGAGAGAGAGGGAGTACAGAGCCTGATGTGGGGCTTGAACTCATGAACCCTGAGATCATAACCTGAGCTGAAATGAAGAGGCTGTTGCTTAACCAACTGAGCCACTCAGGTATCCCCAGTCAGCTCTACCTTTTTTTTTTTTTTAAGTTTATTTATTTATTCTGAGAGAGAGAGAGCAGCATGAGGGGGAGAGGGACAGAGAATCCCAAGCAGGCTCTACACTGCACAGAACCCAATGCGGGGCTCGATCTCACAAACCGTGAGATCATGACCTGAGTCGAAACCAAGAGTCAGACCGTTAACCAGCTGAGCCACCCAGGTGGCCCCTCTCCTTTTAAAATCTATCCAGAACTAAGCACGTCTTGAACTGTCACCACGACCATCTTAATCCATGCCACCATTCTATGACAGATTAGAACAGTTTCTCAAACTCAGCCCTATTGACATTTGCAGCCAGTAGTTCTTTTTGGGGGGATGGGCTGACCCATGCATTGTAGGATACTTCGTGGTATCACTAGCCTTTACCCACTAGACACAAGTAGCAAGTGCCTCTCACAGTTGTGACCACCAAAAATGTCACCAGACATTGCTAAAATGTCCCCTTGGGAGCAAAATTGCCTCCAGTTGAGGACCATTGGATTATAGCAATAGTCTCCTCTTCTCCCTACTTCCTTCCCTCCCCACGGTTTGTTCTCCATCTGCCAACCAGTGTATCACTAAAAACATCAGTAAGGGCATGTCATTTCTTTGCTCAAAACATTCCAGTGGCTTCCCTTCTCACTAGGCTCAAAATCTATATGTGCCTATAGATTCCTTCTCTACACACGTGCACACACACACCCCTGTTGGAGAGCAGTTTATTGCCATTGTTTAAAGCTTTTTCTCTTTATGCAAATGGAAAAGGACACCCCTTTCACTAGGTAGATGCAGCCCTTTATGCTACTTTATTTTTCTTTACTGCATCATATGCCAGTTTACGTGTTGTATTTATTGAGTGAATAGTAAAATAAGTACAATTGTAATAAGGTATACAAAGTCTACGATTTTAATAATATGTACAATTGTACATAATGCAAATATAGCCAAAATAAGTGCTGAAATTTCAAGAAAGGCTTAGCACCTAACCTAGCCCAGAGATTTTTAAAAGATCTCTCAGAAGAAACGATGTCCAAATAAGACTTCATCTGGTAATGGGGCGCCTGGGTGGCTCGGTTGGTTAAGCGTCCGACTTCGGCCTAGGTCGTGATCTCGCGATTCGTGAGTTCGAGCCCCGCGTCGGGCTTGGTGCTGACAGCTCGGAGCCTGGAGCCCGCTTCCAGATTCTGTGTCTCCCTCTCTCTCTGCCCCTCCCCGATCATGCTCTGTCTCTCTCTGTTTCTCAAAAATAAGTAAATGTCAAAAAAAAATTATAATAAAAAAAAAGACTTCGTCTGGTAGTATAGAAGGAGAGAAAGGTATTCACAATAGAGGGAGAAGAGAAAGAGAGGAGCAAATGATTAGTTCGGTTTCAAACTGACTCTGGGGTCCCTCCGTGAGATTATTCCATCAGGCAGTTAAGAGATGTGAGTCTTGATCTCAAGAGAGACATCTGGGCTGTAGATACAGATTTGGGAATAATCAATAAGTAGGCAGAAATGAGAATGTTTACATGTCATAATTGGAAGGATAACCTTGAAACGTAGTCTGATAAACTGAGGACATTCCTGATCACGTGCCACGGGGGAGAATGTAGATGAGAGACTGACGGTGTGCCTCTCGAAGACAAGGGAAATGAATGAGTTAGGGTCAGTTAGATCACTTGTACTTTAGAACTCCTTACCTCACTTCAGCCTGGTTTAAACTAAATAATCGTTCTTCCTCAGGGCTTATCAAGAGTGTTGATCACATCAGACAAACAGAGCCTGCAGGTTGGGAGATATAAGTCCTAAGACTGCATTTTCTGCCTTTAGAAAAATCAGTTTTTCTCTTTTTTTTCTTCTAAGATTTTATTAAATTCAAGTTAACCTATAGTGTAGTGTTTCTCAGATGTAGAGCTCAGTGATTCATCACTTACATACAGCACCCAGTGCTCATCACAGGTGCCCTCCTTGATGCCCATCACCAGCCCCCAACAGCTCCCCTCCAGCAACCCTTAGTTTGTTCTCTGTAGTCAAGAGTGTCTTACGGTTTGCCTAGGAAAACCGTAGTAACTAACATGGAGTAGTAAACTAACATGTTTTAGTCTAATGGTCATTTGTTATACAGCAAACTGCTCCACAATTTTGTGGCTTTAAAAAATGTTTATTTCTCACAATTCTGTATGTAACTGTACAGTTTTTCTGCCGGTCTCACCTGGATCCACTCACACAGCTGCGGTTAGCTGGCAGCTGGCCCGGGGCAGAAGGGTCTAAGACGGCTGCGCTGACATATCTGAGGCCAGGGTGCTTCCTGCCAGCTGGGCATCTCTCTCTGTCTCCGAGCAGGGTGTCTTCATTCGTCATCTCCCTTGGGCTTCCTACCATGGCAGCAGAGTATTCCAAGAGGGCAAAAGCAGAAGGCTACAAGGCTTCTTAAAGCTGGTCTCACAAGTGGTTTGCTATCGATTCTCTTGCATTCTGCCACACTGTTATGTGTGCTGATTCTCATGTAAACCTCACAACAGTGCTACAAAAAGTAAATATCATTATTATCTTCATTTTCAAAATGAGAAAACTAAAGCTCAGCACCAGTAGTTTGACCACAGGCACCAGACGAGCAAGCCACAGAGCAAAACATGGGTTTCAGTCTCTCCTTACCAACCAGCAAACTCTGTGATGTTAATTTATCTGAGCCTGACTCCTTGTCTGTAAAATGAGGGTACTACTACTCTACAGACTTATTTTCAGGATTGAATGATTCGCTTTCTAAAGTACTGAGCAAAAGCAGTTCAAGATGGCAGCGTAGGAAGGTCCTAAACTCTTGTCCTCCCACAGACACACCAGATTTACAGCTACATGTGGAACAGTTCCAGAGACGGCACCTCTACAGCAAAGGATAAAAGGGCCACATAGAGACCGGTAGGAGAGGCAGAGGTGTAGTCTCACTGAACACCCCCATCTCCAGCACAGCAGCCCACAGCCGGAAGAGAGCCCACAAATACGGCACTTCTCCCTGGGGAGCAAGGGATTCCTGCCTCACGTTAGTCCCCCCAACTCTTGTGATCCGCGTCGAAGAGACACACCTTTAAAACAACTGGCGTTTAAAACCAGCGAGGCTTACGTGTCTAGGAGAACCAAAAGGCTGCTAGGAACTGAGATCCTTTCTTAAGGGTCTTGTATGCAGAGTCACTCACCCCATGGCCTGGCAAAAAAGCAGCGGTTTGAAAAGCACCTAGACTTGATATGAAGGAGCTTCGTTTGCTAATCTTGAAGCATCTGCCAGAGGAGTAGGGACTTGTCGCAGCTTCCTCTGGGGACAGAGGTACTGGCAGGTGCCACTTTTGTGCTCTCCTACCTTGCTGGCACCAGCAGGCACGTAACAGTCACGGCACCCTTCTGCCCCACTAAAGCTGGCAAGCATACCCAGTCCACGTGCTGCCCCGCTACATTGCTAAAGCTGGCAGGCGTGCCCTACCCCTGTGCTCTCCGGCTGCCTTTTTAAAGCTGGCAGGTGCATGGTCCACATAGAGGACGCCCCTTGATTGGCTGGCTGTGGAAAAGACACTCAGATCCAGGAAGCCCAGAAAGTTCCAAATAAGATGACCCCAAAGAGTTCTACACCAAGACAAATGATAATTAAAATGTCAAAAGTTAAAGAGAATCTAAAAGCAGCAAGAGAAAAACAACATGTTACGGACGAGGGAACCTCTATGCAACTATCAGCAGGGTTTTTTTGGCCAAAACTTTGCAGGCCAAGGGAGTGGCATGATATAATCAAAGTACCGAATGAAAAAAACCTTCCAACCAAGAATGCTTTACCCAGCAAGGTTATCATTCAGAATTAAGGAGGGGATAAAGAGTTTTCCAGACAAGGAAATACTGAAGGAATTCATCATTAAACTGGTTTTACAAAAAGTGTTAAAAGAATTTCTTCAAGCTGAAAAGAAAGGGCACTAAGAAAACATATAAAAGTAAAAAATCTCACTGGTAAAGGTAAATATGTAGTAAAGGTAGTGGATTAATTACTTAGAAAGCTAGTATGAAGGCTAAAAGACAAGTAGTAAAAAGTAACAAATTTAATAGTTAAGGAATACACAATTAAAAGATATAAAATGTGACATCAAATAAAACATAGGCAGAGGAATAAAAATGTAGTTTTAGGATGTGTTTAAACTTGCTATCAACTTAGACTGTTAGGTATAACATATATAAGTGTAAATCTCATAACCACAGAACAAACTTGTAGAAGTTATATAAAAGATAACAAGAAAGGAATCTAAGCATAACACTACAGAAAGTCATCAAACCACAAGGGAAGAGAGTAAGAGAATAATAAAAGAACAGAGAGGAGCTATGAAACAGAAAACAACAAATGGCAATAAATACACACTTACCAATAATTGTATGTAAATATACTACATTCACCAATCAAAAGACACAGAGTAGCTGAATGGGTAAGAAAAACAAGACCCTCCTATATACTACCTGCAAGAGGCTTCACCTGCAAGAACATACAGACTGAAAGTGAAGGGATGGAAAAACATGTTTCATACAAATAGCAGCCAGAAGAAAGCTGGGGTAGTTATGTTTCTATCAGAAAAAGAAAAGCTATCTTTTGATATCTTTTCAAAACATAAACAATTGACAGACTTTTAGACTAAGAAAATGAGAGAGGGCTAAAATAAAATCAGAAGTGAAAAAGGAGAAGTTACAACTGCTACCAAAGAAATACAAAGGCTCATAAGGGACTACTATGAATGATCGTATGCCAGCAAATTGGACAACCTAGAAGAAATGGATAAATTTCTGGAAGCATACAATCTTCTAAGACTGAATCATGAAGAAACAGAAAATCTGAATAGACCAGTTACTAGCAAGGAAATTAAGTCAGTAATCAAAAAACTCCCAGCAAAAAGTCCAGGACCAAGCAGCTTCACTAGCGAATTCTACCAGACATTGAAAAAAAGTGTTGTTGTTTTTTTTTTCTTTCTTCTTTTTTTCTCTGTTTAAGTAGGTTCCACGCTGGGCATGAACTCACAACCCTGAGATCAAGACCCGAGCTGAGATCAAGAGTTGGACGCTTAACTGACTGAGCCACCATGGTGCCCAGGAGATTTTTGTTTTTCAGAGATTTAATACCATTCTCTATCAAAGTCTTCCAAAAAATGGAAGAGGAGGGGACACTTACCAACTCATTTTATAAGGCCAGCATTACCCTGATACCAAAACCAGACAAGATACCATGGAAAAAATACTATAGGCCAATATCCCTGATGAACATAAACGCAACAACCCTAAACACAGTATTGGTAAACTGGATTCAACATACCTTAAAAGGATCAAATATCATAATCAAGTGGGATTTATTCCAATGATGTAAAGATGGTTGAATATCTGATGATTGCAAATCAATCAACATACACCACATTAACAAAATGAAGAGTAAAAATAATCTAACCACCTCAGTAGGTGCAGAAAAAGCATTTGACAAAATTTAACATCACTTTATGATAAAAACTCCCAACAAATTGGGTATAGAGGGGACATATCTCACCACAATAAAGGCCATATGGTCAATTTGTTTACAGCAAAGGAGCCAAGAATAAACAGTGGGGAACGGACAGTCTCTTCAATAAATGATACTGGGAGAACTGGATATCACATGCAAAAGAATGAAAATAGAGTACTGTCTTATACCATAAACAAAAATTAACTCTTCATGGATGACGTACTTGAATGTAAGACCTGAAACCATAAAACTCCTAGAAGAAACTATAGATGATAAGCTCCCCAACATCAGTTTTAACGATGATTTTTTTGGAATTGACCCACAAAGGCAAAGGCAACAAAAGCAAAAGTAAACAAGTGGGACTACATCAGACTAAAAAGCTTCTGCATAGCAAAGGAGATCGTCAATGAAATGAAAAGGCAACCTACTAAACGGGAAAAAATATTTGCAAATCATATATTTGATAAGGGGTTAGTATTATAAAGAATTCATACAACTCAATGGCAGAAAAACAAGCAATCCAATTAAAAAGTGAGCAGAGAACCTGAAGAGACAGTTTTCCAAAGAAGACATACAGATGACCAACAGGCACATGGAAAAGATGCTCAAAATTACTCATCATCAAATAAACACAAATCAAAACCACAATGAGGTGTCACCTAACACCTGTTAGAATGGCTGTTATCAAAAAGACAAGATACCAAATGTTGTCAAGGTTATAGAGAAAAAGGAACACATGTGCATTGTTGGTGGGAATGTAAATTGTTGCAGCCACTGTGGAAAACAGTATGGAGGTTCCTCAGAAAGTTAAAAATAGAACTATTATATATCCAGTAATTTCACTTCAGGGTGTTTATATGAAGAATATGAAAACCATAATTTGAAAAGATAGATGCATCCCTATGCTCACTGCAACAGCATTGCAAAGTATTTACAATAGCCAAGATATGGAAACAAGTGTGATACACACACACACACACACAATGGAATACTGATTGGTCATCAAAATGAAGGAAATCCTGCCATTTGGGACAACATGGATGGGCCTTGAGGGAATTATGCAAAGTAAAATAAATCAGAGAAAGACAAATATCCTATGATTTCACTTATATTTAGAACCTAAAAAAACCAAAAGAAAACTCATAGGTGGAGACAACAGATTGTGGGTTGCCAGAGAGGATGGGTTTGGGGGGATGGGCAAAATGGGTATGAAAGGGATCAAAAGGTGCAAACTTCTGGGGTGCCTGGGTGGCTCAGTCGGTTAAGCGGCCGACTTTGGCTCAGGTCATGATCTCATAGTCCGTGAGTTCGAGCCCCGCGTCGGGCTCTGTGCTGACAGCTCAGAGCCTGGAGCCTGTTTCAGATTCTGTGTCTCCCTCTCTCTGACCCTCCCCTGTTCATGCTCTGTCTCTCCCTGTCTCAAAAATAAATAAAAAGTTAAAAAAAAAAAAGGTGCAAATTTCCAGTTATAAGTAAGTCATGGGTTGTAACGTACAGTATGGTGACTATAGTCAATAATATCATTTTGCATATTTGAAAGTTGCTAAAGTTTCACAAGAAAAAATTTTCTTTGGTGACAGATGGTAATTAAACTTACTGTGGGTCAACTGATGAACGGATAAAGATGTGTGTGTATATACAATGGAATATGACTCAGCAATCAAAAATAAGATCAAAACAGAAGGGGGCACCTGGGTGGCTCAGTTAAGCACCTCTCTCTTTTTTTTTTTTTTTTTTTAATGTTTATTTACTTAGAGAGCACAAGTGGAGCAGAGAGAGGGAGAGAGAATCCTGACGCAGGGCTTGATGCAGGGCTTGGACTCATGAACCGTGTGATCATGACCTGAGCGGAGATCGGAGTCAGATGATCAACTGACTGAGCCACCCAGGCGCCCCAAGTGTCTGACTCTTGATTTCTGCTTAGGTCATGATCTCACAGTTTGTGAGATCAAGCCCCACATTAGGCTCTGTGCTGACATTGCAGAGCCTGCTTTGGATTCTCTCTCTCCCTCCCTCTGTGATCCTGCCCTGCTCGCCCACACTCTCACCCTCCCAAAAATAAATAAATAAAACATTAAAAAAGAAAGGCAAACCATAAGAGACTCTTAAATGTAAAGAACAAACCAAAGGTTGCTGGAGGGGAGGTGGGTAGGGGGATGGGCTGAATGGGTGATAGGCATGAAGAAGGGCACTTGTTGGGATGAGCACTGGGTGTTATATGTGATGAATCACTAAATTCTCTGGAAACCGGTACTACACTATACATTAACTTGAATTTAATTTAAAAAAAATTTTTAATGTTTATTTCTGAGACAGAGACAGAGCATGAGTTGGGGAGGGGCAGAGTGAGAGGGAGACACAGAATCCAAAGCAGGCTCCAGGCTCTGAGCGGTCAGCACAGAGCCCGACGCGGGGCTCAAACTCAGAGACCGCGAGGCCATGACCTGAGCCAAAGTCGGTTGCTCAACCGACTGAGCCACCCAGGCACCCCAACTTGAATTTAATTTTAAAAAATGTTTTTTAAATAAACTTACTGTGGTGATCATTTCCCATTGTATATAAATACTAAATTATTATGTTGTACACCTGAAGCTAGGAAGTGTTATATGCCAGTTATACCTCGATTTAAAAAATAATGAAAATTTGGGATGCCTAGGTGGCTTAGTCAGTTGAGTGTCCGACTTTGGCTCAGGTCATGATCTCACAGATTCTGAGTTCGAGCCCCTCATCAGGCTCACTGCTGTCAGCGCAGAGCCCGCTTTGGATCCTCTGTTACCTCTCTCTCTCTCTCTCTCTGGCCCTCCCTGACTTAAGCTCTCACAAAAAAAGAAAAATAATAATAAAAATTAAGCACTTAGCAGAGTGCATGATACAGAACAGAGACTCAAAAATGTTAATTTCACCACCTTCCCCTTATTCTTCTCAAGTTTCTTTATTAGGAGATGTTTTTATGCATGTCATTTGTCTTTTTATCTTAAAACTTATTATTAAGGGAGATGGTCATTAACATTCCAATGTTAGAGGAATAATAAAGAACATTCCATCTGATGGAATTAGTTATTTATTATAACACTGTGATCTTAGCTGTTCTACCCTAAGGTGTTAATGTCTGATGATCACTTAATGTATTACTCCTCCAGAAATTACATTTTCAGAGGAAATAAAATGCCAGTGAAGGAATAGAATAAAAGAATTTTAGGTTTTGTGGCAAGCCAGCGAAGAAGCTAAGATTAGGAAAGGGATCTCTCAGAGGTGTTCCTTGTGGTCTGTCTACAGACCTGGGCCAGCCCTGGCAATTTATCAAGTCAATCATGTATACAACTCATAGATTTGGGTTTGTATAGATAAAAGGGAGAGATTCCTTTTAATGAATTCAGATCACCATGTGGTATTCTTTCATTTGCAGATGTGACATTTAGGTAAACACAGATGCAGTCACTACTATTAATGCAAACTACAGTGCTGACAAGTTTTGGGCCTGTTACGGGCTGAATTGTGTCCCCTCCCAAATTCATATATCGAAGCTTTAATTCCCAGTACCTCAGAATGTGACTATATTTGGAGGGCAGGTCTTAAAAGGTCATTAAGTTAAAATGAAATCTTCAGGATGAGCCCTAATCCATTATGACAGGTGTTTTTATAAGGAAAGGAGATTAGAATACAGACCTGCTCATGTGCAGAGGGAAGACCACATGAGGATCCAGTGAGAAAGTGACCATCTACACCCCAAGGAGAAAGGCCTCCGAAGAAACCAAACCTGCTGACACCTTGATCTTGGACTTGTAACCTTCAGAAATAAATTTCTATTGTATTAGCCACTCATGTCTGTAGTCGTATGCTATGGCAGCCCATGCAATCTAATACAGGGGCCATTTCTACCCTTACACCTGATGTTTAATAATTGATATTTTTTCAAAGCCAAAAATTTTTGTTACAGGAACAGAAATCAGGTATGAATTATAGGAAACTTTTCCAAATTAAGTTATGATCTAGTGTTTGAAATAGAATAGATTAGAAGTATCTTCTTATTCTTTATCCTACCACCATGGCTATAATCCTTTTTCCTTTTATTTCTTTACCCTCCTTCACCCTACCCTATCCGACCCTATCCAACACACATCCGCTCCACGTAGCTGGCTCTTTTACCTTCAGTCTTTATATTTTCAGATATGTTCTCTTAACAGGCTTTAGTTATTTTCCCTAAACAGCAGGAAAGTCATCCATGTTGTTTTTAGTCTTCACTTTGTAGAAGAAACACTTGAATAGCCCAGTTGAAGGAGGAGAGAGAGCCTTAACATTTATGGAGTGGCTATTTTATGCTAGGTACTAGGTTATTCACTTGACATAAACCATCTAGTGAGAAAACAGCAGTGGCCCAATTTAGAAAAAGAGGAGGGGTGCATGGGTGGCTCAGTCGGTTGAGGGTCCGACTCTTGATTTCAGTTCAGGTCATGATCTCGTGGTTCGTGGTATTGAGCCCTGCATTGGGCTCCATGGTGTCTCTCCCTCTCTCTCTCTGTGTGTCTCTCTCTCTGTCTGCCCCTCCCCTGCTCATGAGTTCTCTCTCTCTCACTTGCTGTCTCTCAAAAAAATTTTTAAGAAAGAGAAGGAATGGGGTGCCTGGGTGGCTCAGTCAGTTAAGTGTCGTCCTTTGGCTTAGGTCATAATCTCACAGTCCGTGGGTTTGAGCCCTGCATCCGGCTCTGTGCTGACAGCTCAGAACCTGGAGCCTGCTTCAGATTCAGTGACTCCCCCTCTCTCTCTGCCCCTCGCCACTCATGCTCTGTCTCTCTCCATGTCTCAAAAATGAATAAACATTAAAAATAATAATAAAGGGAAGGAAAAGCAACAGTAATAGACTCGTGACATCATTTCGGAATGTTAAGTCTCTGGCCATTGCCCTACTTTCTGTATACTTAGCCCTGCCGCTATCAGATCCACAATACCTGATGGCTATGAAAAGCACCTTAACTATTTAAACCCCTAGATGTCAGTCATTTTGTGAGCTATGAAAGCTGCATATCCTTGGGGTATCTTTGGGGAGTGGCCCTGGAAATAGAATGGGGGTACTAATCCTTCTGAGAATCTGTCACTGACAGTCATTAGTAATTTGTGTGTGCATGCCCCTTATTGGGAGTAACCAAAGGAAAAATGGAAAAAGTTGCTATCCTTTGGACTACTCTAATAGTTACAATAGTAACACTAGTCAAGAAGGGACAGCTAGCCCTAAGGATATTGGAAGCATGCCTGGTCTGGTGTAAAATATCTTTCACCTACTTGTGAAAAAAAAAAGTTTGAAATGGTTTCCCTTGGGCTTGGAATTCTGAAGAAAAGGAGCCTAAGGTTGTGTTAGCCCTCTACATCAGGGTTCAGCGAACCGTGGGTCCAGTTTAGCCTGAGCCCTGTTTTTATACATCCCTTCGCCTAAGAAGGAATTTTACGTTTTTAAAGAGTTGTTAAAAAATTACAATATGACAGACCTTACGTGGCCCACAAAGCCTAAAACATTTACTGTCTGTTCCTGCAGGAAAAGTTTGTCATCCCTTGCATATCATTGTAGAGGATCCGTTTTGCATTTTCCATTGAAAGACTGGTGGTATACTGCAGACTACTGAATACAAGAATTTTTTCTGAACACTTGTCTTTCATAGAATTCTTCAATTTTAGACCCTATAAAATACTGACAAGTTCTCTCTCACGTCTTAGTTTGTGAGGGCTGCTCGAATACAATACCGCAAATTGGTGGCTTAAGAGAAATGCATCGTTCATATTGTGTCACAGTTCTGGAGGCCGGATGTCTAAAACCAGTGTGTCGGTGTGGATGGTTCATTGTGAGGAAGAATCTGTTCCGTGTCTCTTCCTAGCTCCTGATGGTTTCCTTGCAGACTTCAGTGGTCCTTGGCTTATAGACATAGTGCCCCGATCTCTGTCTCCATGTTCACATGGCATTCTCCTGGTATTTCTGTCTCTATGTCCAAACTTCCCCCTTTTTACTTGGACACGGTCATATTGGTGTAGGGCCCACCTTTGTGACCTCATCTTAACTTTATTATCTGCTGAGAGCCTATTTCCATATAAGGTCACATTCACAGGTACTGAGGCTTATGATCGCAGCATCTTTTTGGAGAACTCCGTTCGACCCAAAACATTTTCTAATCGTTTTACAGATAAGAGCACCGAAGCCAAGAAAGTGTAAAGAAGTCATTCAGGTTCTATAGCCATCTAGGAGCAGGACTAGTATTAAAATGTAGATCCTCTCACTGGTCCACTTCTTGTTCACCTACATGCTTTACACCATCAGACACAATTGTAGAATAATGAGGTTCATATCAAGTCTGTCGTACTTGCTTATACTAGTTGGATTATTCCAGTTGTCTTTTAGGTGTTTTGCAATAAGCACAGATAATAAGTTATAGATGGATCAGAATTAATCCATAATTTCCATTACAGAAACCAGCGCATCTTGTACCAATTTTTGTGGAAAACCATCTTTGTGGGGCGCCTGGGTGGCTTGTCGATTGGGCGTCAGACTTCGGCTCGGGTCATGATCTCACAGTTTGTGGGTTTGAGCCCCGCATCGGGCTCTGTGCTGACAGCTCGGAGCCTGGAGCCTGCTTCGGATTCTGTGTCTCCCTCTCTCTCTCTGCTCCTCCCCCGCTCACACTCTGTCTCTCGCTCTCAAAAATAAATAAAACATTGGAAAAAAATTTTTTAATAAAAAAACCATCTTTGTATAATGCCTAGTGAAATAAGTCTGTCAGAGAAAGATAGATACCATATGATTTTATTCACGTGAAATTTAAGAAAGAAAACAGATGAACAAAGAAAAAGAGACAAACCCCAAAACAGACCCTTAACTATAGAGAACAAACAGATGGTTACCAGAGGGGCGGTGGGTGGGGGATGGATGAAATAAGTGAAGCAGATTAAGAAATACACTTCCCACGATGAGCAGAGTAATCTATAGAATTGTTAAAACCACATATTGTACACTGGAAACTAATATAACACTGTATGTTAACTAAACTGGAATTAAGATTTTTTTTAATCCTTGTATATTTAGTTCAGAAAGAATTTATGAAGGTCTGTTGTTACTAGAGAGTATCTAAGCATACAGGGAAGGTATAAGCTAGGTAGTAGTCGGTGAAACTTTGTGGAGAGAGTGCACTGGTCTGGACCCGTGTTTTGCCTGTTTCAATAACATTTATGGGCAGGTGGCTCCTCTAGAGGTTCTAGTCCCAACTGTGCTACAGATTCTAGGATTGAAGGCTCATTTTTTGTACCTTTGACAAATCATTTTAAGCCTTAATTCCAGTTTCTTTAAAAGAAAAAAATCAGGTTTTCAAAAGTACCTTATACCTCTAGGATTCTAATTCTGTGAATGTGATGAGACCTTTTTGCATTTGTGAGCTATCTGTTGGTTTGGGACAATACAGTTAATTTCATACTAAAGATTATATGGTAAACCTCTATACAGACTAAGACTTATCTAGCCTACGTGGAGTAGTATGTATGAGTGTTAATTGTGGGGTCCCAGTATTTGATTATAAAAACTTCATAAAGTTCCCTTTGGATGCATTCTAGTGTATGCTGCATTACAAGTGGGAGAAATATTGCTGGACTGTCGTATTTTCTGTGATAATTATTGGCGAGATTTCTGAGTGAAGAGCTATACCCCAGAGATAACCTAATATTTCTTATCATTGGCATCCCAAGGAATGGAGTTTAATTGCACCTCCTTTGCACTCTTGGTATTTTTTACCTCTCAGGCAACCTTTCATGGGAGACACTCTCCAAGATGGCCCGTGGTTATTTCCTGCCCTTGTGAGGTCCCCTCCCATACTCAATAGGATTTGCCTATGTAACCAATAGGATATTGTGGAAATGACAATGTGCGACTCCTGAGGCTAGATCATAAAAGACACTTTAGATTCCAGTATGCTCTCTTGAATCACTCTACGGGAAGTCAGCTGCCATGTCATATGGACACAGACAGCCCTGTAGAAAGGTCCAAGTGATAAGGAACTAAGGCCTCCTCTCAACAACCAGCACTGACTTGCCTGGCATGTGAGTGAGCCACCCGGGAAGTGGAGCGTGCAGCCCTCATCGGGTCCACAGAGAACTGCAGCCCCAGCCAACATCTTGTCTGCCACTGAGCCACGTCCAGCTAAGCCCTCCTGGAGTCTTGGCTACAGAAGCATTAATAATAAATGTTTGTTGTTTTAAGCTACTAGGTTTGGGACAAATATGCTGTGCAAAAATAGGTAGCAATACCACGTTTGTTGATTCTGTTCCTGTTTTCAGATCATTGTTTGTGTCTATTATCTCCTAATAGATTTTTATCTACTGAAGGGCAGAGTTCATGTTAATTCACTTTGATATGCCTCAACTGAGGTTATTACAGTACTCTGAACATATTTTAAATGCCGTGTGATTGACTCGTATAAAGGCTGGAACACCTGGATTGCACTGATTGCTGTTGTTGGAAAGATGTAAATTACTTTTACTATTTCATTTGGAAATAAATGTATTTTTTTAATGTTTGTTTATTTTTGAGAGAGAGAGAGACAGAGAGAACATGAGCGGGGGAAGGGCAGAGAGAGGGAGACACAGAATCTGAAGCAGGCTCCAGGCTCTGAGCTGTCAGCACAGGGCCCGACGTGGGCCTGAACCCACAAACTGTGAGATTGTGACCCGAGCCGAAGTCGGACGCTTAACCGACTGAGCCACCCAGGTGCTCCCAGCGTAGTGTTTTAAATAGGTTTCCTTAAAAAGAAATTAGAGTGTTGGGGCACCTGCGTCGCTCAGTCGGTTAAGCATCCAGCTTCGGCTTAGGTCACGATCTCACAGTCCGTGAGTTCAAGCCCCGCGTCGGGCTCTGTGCTGACAGCCCAGAGCCTGGAGCCTGCTTTGGATTCTGTGTCTCCCTCTCTCTCTGCCCCTCCCCCTGTTCATGCTCTGTCTCTCTCTGTCTCAAAAATAAATAAACATTAAAAAAATTTTTTTTTAAGGGAAAAGAAGTTAGAGTGTTTAAGGGGCACAGTCCATTGAGTGTCCGACTCTTGATTTCAACTCAGGTCATGATTTGGGGATCGTAGGATTAGGCTGCACATCGCGCTCCACACTGGACATGGAATCTGCTTGAGGTTCTTTCTCTCTGCCCCTCTCCCCAACTCGTGCGCGTGTGCTCTCTCTCTCTCTCTGTCTAAAATAAGAAAAATGAATAAATAATTTTTAAAAATAAAAAGTAAAATAAAAGAAGTTAGAGTGTTTAAAAACATAAGTGAAACAAAAATATAGTTATTTATAGGGAACTTAATATTTTAACAAGTAGCTAAACAAATAGAGGGGAAAGACTCATAGAATCAGGAGGAGCTGTTAGAGTTGGTCATATTTAAAAAAATTACTGAGAAAAAGAACGTCCTTTTTTGCTCGCTTGTTTTTATTCTTTATTTGAAAATAATTTCAAATATGGGTAAGTTGAAAAAAACAAGAACTCGTGTATACCTTCTACTTAGATCCACCTATTAAGATCTTGTCTCATTTGCTTTATCACTTATGTCCCTGTATCCTCTTGCCTCAGTGGTGTGTTTATAGGTGTATGTGTGTGTGTGTGTGTGTGTCCATATACATGTATGTGTATATGTATGTGTGTATGTGTACTTACGTGTATATGTCCACACATACAATATTTTTTCTAAACCATTTCAGGGTAGCTTACGTATATTGTAGCCCTATACCCCTAAATTCTTAAGTATATATAGTTCCTAAGAATTGCAGTTAACAAACTTCCATTAAGTTCAACATTGATACTTTACTGTTTGTAATCCGGTTTTGTCCGTCCATCCGGTAATGTCCTTTTTGCCATCCCCCTCCCGCCCCCCCCACCCCATCCCAGTACAGGACCAAGTAGAGGGTCATGCATTTGAAGTAGTTTTGCTCTCCTTTAATCTGTAACCTTCCCATAGACCTTCTTGGTCTTTTATGGCATTGGCATTTTGGAATGCAGGTTCCCCTCACACACATTTTTTGGTAGAATGTTCTTCGTTTGGGGTTTATCTGGTGTTACCTTGTAATTACATCCAGTATCCGTTTAAATGTTCTAAAGTGAGAAAACAGTATTCCATTCCAAGCATCCGTTTTCAAGGAAAATGTAGGTCACACTTAGTTTGAATTATTAGAAATTGAAATGGAAACCCAAAACCTGTTGTAGAATCCACTTCTTAGAAAATGTTTAGAATAAGAACATTTTCTATCTTTTGTGATTCTGTAAGTAGTATTGGTTGGCCCGACAACCGGATTTTCAAAAGTCAAGAAATGCTCGGCTTTGGGATGACCTGAAGTGGGTTTATTTCAGCTTCATGGTGAACTCAGCCCCCGAAAAGCCCGTGGTATCTTTCCGTGGAAACAAAGGATTTTTCTCCCAACTATTGCTACATTTTTGATGGTCGTTGTGAAGTC
Organism: Panthera uncia; assembly: GCF_023721935.1. Lineage (NCBI taxonomy): Eukaryota > Metazoa > Chordata > Mammalia > Carnivora > Felidae > Panthera > Panthera uncia. The sequence continues at coordinate 9,357,436 of NW_026057576.1, read as the reverse complement.
CTTACCATCTGTCAGACACTGAAGTGGATGGTGGGGATACAGAGAGGAGTATAAGGCACACTTCCTATGCCACACTGTGTATTAGAAGACTGCCAGAGAGGCCAGCACCCCGGAGAGGCCAGAGCCTGTGCGTGGGGCCAGTCTGTAGCCATCCTGGAGTCGGGGAGGCCCGATGCGCCTTTCTGCCCGGAAGGAATCCCTGTTGCTCCTAGAAGAGTCACATCCATCTGGACGAAAAACCTAACCTTGCTGCTGCTTGGCATTTTTACCTGTTCTGGCGCATTAAGAATGACTAAATCATACTGAATAGTTTAGTGCAGGCAATCCCTTAAAAGACTGCAGGATAAGACAGATGATTTCTTTTAATGCTCAAATTCTTGAATCGTCCGTTATTCTATATTACGTGCAGTGTCCAGGAACTCACTGAGAAAATAGCACTAAACTTTTAATTGTAGTTCTATTTACTTATGCATCATTTCCAACAGTGTCACAGGTGAATGGTTAAACCTTATTTTAAGGTGAAAAATGTTCTTTTCAAGTCTGAAGATAAAACAGCTTTGTATCTTCTGATGCTGTGCACACAGTTATGACTTTGTTCTTGATTCTTCATCTGGCAGTGTTCTAGGCAATTCCTGGAAAGACTGATATTTTCATGTAATTCTCATTATGAGACTTAAGAAAATGCTACCTATTCAAGGTTCTGGGTTATATTTTGTTAATACAGTAATCAAATACCAAGCTAAAGCAAAGAATCTGTGGTTTTATATTCTCAGAAACATGACTTTAAAAGGCATCTAGGGAACAGAAAGGAATTCAAGAATCCATAAATCTAATATGATATTGGGAAAGATTTTTTTTAAGTAGCTGTGTATAGTCCTTGATTATATGTTGGTAAATACAGACCGAAGAGAAATATTCTGTTGATAAGTGTGTGTTTTAGTTAAAATAATTCTCTAATAAATCTCTCAAACAAGCTACCTTCAGCAGTCTTCCTTTTATTAACACTAAAAGGAAAGGAGCACAGATTCTTTTAATTCATGTAGTTTTAAATGCAGTTAACTACAGTATATAAATATAATTGATCTTTCAAACTACCTTAGTTGTTGGGCTTCCCACAGTAGGGACAGTATTGAGAAGCATAAACTAAACTCTGAATCTGATTTTATTTATTTTTTATTTATTTATTTTTTAATGTTTATTTATTTTTGACAGAGACAGAGCATGAGCAGGGGAGGGGCAGAGAGGGAGGGAGACACAGAATCTGAAGCAGGCTCCAGGCTGTGAGCTGTCAGCACAGAGCCCGACACGGGGCTTAAACTCACAGACCGTGAGATCATGACCCGAGCCGAAGTCGGATGCTCAACCGACTGAGCCACCCAGGTGCCCCTGAATCTGATTTTAAATGGAATGTAGATTACATAGAAGTTCTTTCTTATTTATGTTGTTAATATTGATTAAGAATTGACTAGGTTGTCTTTAATTTAAGAATCCTTACTGCTTTGCACAGAGCTTAGAGAGCAGAATGCAAAGCGTTTCCAATTCCTTAGCGCACATAGCGTGCTCTGACATTGCTAGGTGATTCTTGTTAAAATGAAAACTGGTTGAATATGGGAAATTTTATATGAGTCAACCTTAAAATGGATTTCTTTGTAACTTGACTGCTGCCTTCCTCTCTAGCTTCCTGTCCCGCCTCAGCCTGCCTTGAACTTCATTGCTTAGCGACATGAAACAGCTTGCCATTTCCTTGCTCACCTCTAACTTTCACAATTTAGAGTTGCACTCTCCACTCTGATAGCCCCTACCTGCACGTAGCTATTGAAATTTAATTTTAAATTCATTAAAACTAAAGTAAAACCCTCATTCCTGTTGCACTAGCCGCGTATGAAGAACTCAAAAGCCACATGTGATTAGTAGCTGCCTGATCACAGAAAGTTCTACTGCACAGTGTCCTTAGAGTCTTTTGTTCCACTACAGCTTGCTCTTCTTCCTTGTCTATTTAAAGCCTACTTTTTCTTCAAGATTTATATCGTGTGTCATTTAGTGCAAGAAACACTTCCAGCCAGTGCTGTTCATTCCCAATGTCTGTGTTAGATTTTTCCTTTATTTTTAGCACGTTGCCTTCATTATTGGCATTTTACTGTTTGCAAATTTAGGTTTAAGGGCTCCTGGGTGGCTCAGTCAGTAAAGTGTCCAACTCTTGGTTTCAACTCAGGTCACAATCTCATGGTCCTGAGATTGAGCCCCACGTCAGGCTCTGTGCGGAACACGGAGCCTGCTTGAGATTCTCTCTTGCCCTCTCTCTCTGCTCCTCTTCCCTACGTGCATGCTCTCTCTCTCAAAATAAATAAATAAACATTTTAAAACAAAAACTCTAGGTTTATATCATGTATGCCTTCCATTTTAGGTGTCACTTTTCAGATTCTGCCTCCTAAATATTCTTTGAGTCTATCTCTTTTTTCATTCTAAATATAGTGGAAACAGCATAGTCTTAGATCTCATTTTAAATCAGGCCCCTCCCTTTACTACCTTTGTGATCTTACCTTTAATCTTGTGGACCCTTAGTTTTCTCATGTATAAAATGGAAAACTAGGTATTCAACTTAATGATTGAAGGTTGTTATGAATTGAGTGTTTGTGTCCCTCCAAAATTCCTATGTTGAAATCCTAACATCCAACGTTGTGTTAGGCAGGTGTAGCCCTCAGGAATGGGATTAGTTTTCTAATAAAAGAGACCCTCAGAGAGCTCTCTGGATACAGCAAGGATACATTAATTCAAGGATACACAAGGATATAACAAGAAACAGCAGTCTGCAACTGAGAGAGGGTCTCAACCAGAACCCAGCCATGTACCCTGATGCTGTACCTCCGGCCTCCAGAACTCTGAGAAATAAATTTCTGTTGCTTACAAGCTCCCTCACCCCCACCCTCCCCACCCCCGTCTATAGTGTTCTGTTATAGCAGCATGAGCTAAGAGAGAGGTCATAAATATATATAATTAGAAAAGAACAGTAAATGCTATTTTTTTTGAAGATAACAATGCAGCATAGGAGGGGGAATCACATAATTTTAAAGTGGTATGACCTATTTTTTCTCCTTTCTGATTTATTTTTAAATAACTGATTTTTATTAAATTAATTGTTTCTAAACAATTACGTACATATCCAACCTTCTCAGTTCTCCGAGTTTTTGGAGAGACTCTCTAATAAAGAACTTTCAGACCTAGACCGATATATCTATTTGCATTGTGAAGAGTTCAGAATGTATTTTCACCAGACATGTACTTCATAACTGATATGATCAATCACGTATCCAACTATGCCTTTGACATTTCCTCTTGAATATCTACTGCCACGTTCTTCATCTAAGCCCTCCCAACTACAGAATCTTCTAGCTAACTTCCCAGACTCCAGGCCCTCCCTGTTTTCGCCCATCCTCTGTGCCTCTGTGTCAGTCCTTTGTCTCATTTTTTTAAGCTTCTGTTTCCTGTGTTATCGTTCTACCTTTTTGCCTCAACATTAAGGCCTTTAGTATCTTCGTTATACCTTACCTGTCAAATCTTTTAACCATGTAACTTCCTATTATTCTCATTTTTCTACAGAGGCAGATCTTTTTTACTGTGCCATTGATACACCATGCTCAGTCCTACCTCCTAGTTCTTACTATGTTGTGTGTTGTATGAAACAACATGGTATATATGATAGAAAGGTGGAAATTTGGCATTAACTGTATTCATTTAGTTTTACCGTTATGGTTATTTTGAAATAGGAAGTAACGAGTCGTGTGTGGTGCCTTATGGATAAAGGGCACGGGCTTTGGTCTGGGACTAAATTCTAATAACTTGCCTCCCACGAGAGCTGGGTGACCTTGGGCAAGTTCTTCCATCTGTCTGAGCATTAGTTTCCTTTATTTGTAAAATGGGACAACGTATGACTGCTATAAGGTGGTTGTTAGGCTTACACGATGTACCTAGGGAGAACACTTATCACAGTGGAACACGAATGTCGATGTTATTGTGGTTAATTATTTAGAAATAGATTCGATTCTGGGTGGCGGAAAACTCTAAATGACAGTGGCTTAACAAGTTGGAAGTTTACGTCTTTGACCACATAAGTCTGCATAGGGATCTAAGACTGGTATAAGATCCTGAGATACCAGGGAACTGAATTTCTGGCTTGTTGGCCATGCCATATTTGGCCTCCAACTCATGCATGAGAATGGTGGCATTTGCGTTCTAGGTATCAGGATAAAGAAAGGTATGACAGTGAAGGAAAAACCATGGTATGTGCTCTGTTTAGGGTAGGCATCTGAAGATATCTCATGACATTTCCATTTACGTGTCATTAGCTAGAACTTGTTCACACAGCTACACTGAGCGGCAAGGGAAGCTGAGAAATGCAGTCTTATTCTCAGCAGCCAATATTTTGATTGCCAATATTCAAGCTAAAATTTTTATTGCAATAAGAGATGGGAAAATCCCTTGCCACATACTATGTTTATTAAAGTTACAAAATTATCAGTTTTTTTGACACCAATATTGGTTTGATTCATTGTTTTTACAAGGAAATATAAATGGAGCATAAGGAGAGAGCCTAATTTTAACAAAGTAGAGAAGTTATATTACTTAATGTTGATCTCAGTTTAAAAAGCTAATTCTACATGTGAAGGTTTTAGAGAAAAGAAATTGAACATTTTAATCACAGTAACCAGTGAGAAAAGAACTTTTAGTAAATTTATAGCAAATTCTATGGAATAAGCATTTATTCAGTATATGAGTACCGAATGGTAATGTTGTTTATTGAAGAAGGTAGGGACAGATTTGGGAGAGAGTCCGGTTAGTTTGTTGAACACATTAAGTTCGCGGTGCCTGTTAAAAGTCCAAGTGGATCTGTCAAATAGATCAATTATTTTAAGAGAGCCTAGGGGGAGAAATCGGGATATAACACTGTTTTTTTAGCCTACAGATGGTGTTTAAGGCATGGAACTGAATGAGATCACCCAGGAGAAGTACACGGAGGGAAAAGGGAATAGGTCCAGCCCTTGAGTTGTTCTTACTACTTAGAGGACAGAGAGAAAGAATAGCCAATAGAAGAGTAAGAAGTAGTGGGAAAATAGTAGAGTTGGGTATTTTTAAAACTCAAGAGAGTGTTTTAAGGACGGAATCATCAGCTATGTCAAATGCTTCTGGGAGATTGGGTGAGATGGAGACAGGAAATGTCCACTGGATCTGGCGACATAGACACCACTGATGGTGTCTTTCGTAAAAGCAGTTTTAGTGGAAGAGTGCGGAGAACTGCTGCCATATTGGAGTAGGTTAAAGGTAAGTGAGGGGATCAGGGAGAACACAATTGTCTTGAGAAGTTTTGCCGCAAAGAAAAGAGAAGTGAGTAGACAGGTAGAGGTGAGAAGTCACAGGACAGTATTTTGATGGGAATAAGCTAGCAGTCAGTTTTAAACCTTTCTGAGTGGTGTTAAAAGGGGTATTTACACTTTAAAAGTCCCTGCAGAATCAGCCGTATACTTTTTTTACATACTGGACTTAAAAAGTGTCCACATTGCCTTGCTTTTCACAAGGGAAAAAGTTCAATGTTTTCTGTCTGAATTTCAAAATTCAGTGCATTCTGTCTAGTCACGAGTACATGTTTCTAGAAAAACTTGTGTTAGTGTAAGCGTTTTCAGAAGCTATCCAGTTGCTAAAACATTTTACAATGTAATCCTTCCAGTTGACAAAAATAGTAGATATTTTATTGAAATAATTGGAAAATGCCTGCAAAATACCAGCATTTAAATAATTACATTTCAGTGCATATCTTTTGCTGAGAAAATGAAATTAAGTAGAATGTTTCATAGCTAGTCAATAAAAATTCTTTTATCAAACACTCTATGTTCCAGGCACTATTTGAGCTGCTAATAATACCAACAGTGAATGGTTCCTGCCTTCAAGAAATGCTTACATTTTAGGAGGTGGGGGTTGGGGGTGGGGAAGACAACAAGCACATACAGAGCACTTGGTACTTAACATAATACTTCTTGGTACTTAACGTAGTATTAGCAAATACTATGAATAAAATAAAATCGAAAAATGTAGTAGAGAGTGACTGGGATAACTACGTTTGCTAAATGGCCAAGAAAGGCCTCTTTGAGGTGACCTTTAAGACTATTCTGAATAATGGGTGAAAGAGGTTCAAGTGTAAGTGTCTTGAAGCAGGATCGTATTTGGCTGGTAACAGGAAAATGAGAAGGCTAAGGGGCCTGTGATATGGAATAATCTAGAAACAGAATGGTAAGAGATATTCAGAGAGTTTCTTTGGGCTTCTAAGGAACTTGGATTTGGGTTTTCTCCTTAATAGGAATCCATTAAAAGGTTTTAATCAGGGAAGGGACAGGGCTAGATTTGTGCTTGGAAAGGTCAGTCTGAATGCTGTGTGGAATAGACATAGGCATCTACAGTAGTCCAAGTGAGATCATGATCGTGCTGACTGAGACTGTAACAGTGGAGATGGTGGAGAATGGTTACATCCAGGATGCACAGGTGGATTGCGTATGGGCCATAGGGGAAGGAGAATGTCACGTTCAGCAGAGACTTAAGTACCTGTCCTAATGCAGTGCTATGTTAGATAACAAGCATACAGATTGACTTAAGCAGCTGTGTCCCTTCCTTCTTGGATAGTAAGTCTTCATGCTTCTTCCCATTTTGGTGTGTTAGTAAACCACCTAAATGACTGCATAATATTAACTTTCTTGCTACTTAATTATATATTTTTCAAACAATTTGTAGAGGTTTTGATTGCAAAAACAAAGATAAATTGTGCCAGTTCCAGTAGAGGCCATTGTTTTATCAACACTCCTGTGTATGTCGTCTTGGTTAAGTGTCCCAACTCCTAGCACAATGAAACATACCACATATAAAAGTTTCCACAGATAGTTCTGAAGCACCCCACCTCTCTTAACTCCTGTCTTGTTTTCTCTGCCTGCTTGCTGTTGGCTCCAGCTTTGATGCCCATTTTTTCTGGCATGAGATGGTGATTCTGTTGAAAATCATAAAACACTCCCTTCAGTAAGTCCTGAGGCACTTTTTTCCCCATCTTCCCCACTTCTCAGGTCGTCAGGGTTGTTGAAGAAAGCGATCTCTGCTAAGGAGAACCCATCTGTAGAAGCATAGCCTACAGATTAAATACAACTGAACACTTGTTCACATGTTAAAATGGACTTGAAATTTCTTCCCACAGAAAATTCTGACTTTGCCTGCATTTGTCTCCCTTCTCATTAAGATAACCTTCTATCAAAGCAAAAGCCCTGATTAGGAACCTCAGTTTCCATTATAGATTATTATTAGCCTTATCACCTGCTTGTCTGGCCTCTGATGCACATGGTTCTGCTCTTAATCAGCAGCATAGAATATTTGTACTCTCCCAGGGTCAGCAGACTTTCCATGGAGAGTCTATTATGGACTGAATGTTTGTATCCCCCATAAACCCTGCCCTGCCATGTGATGGTATAAGGAGGCAGAGCCTTTGGGAAATACTTAGAATTAGGTGAGGTTATGAGGGTTGAAACCTCATGAGTGAGATTAGTATCCTTATCACCTCATCTAATCCTAATGACCTGGCCAAAATCTTGCTTCTTTTCTCTCCTTTCCACCATGTGAGGAAGCAGCAAGGAGTTGGCAGTCTACTACCCGGAAGAGGGCTTTCACCAGAACCCTACTGTGCTGGCTGGATCTTAGACTTCCAGCCTCCAGAACTGTGAGAAATAAATTTCTGTTGTTTATAAGCTACCCAGTTTACGGCATTTTGTCACAGGAGCCCGAGCTGTCTAATACAGGGTCAGATGATAGATTTTTTAGTCTTTGTAGGCCGTATGGCCTCTGCCACAACTACCCAGTTCTGCCCCTATAGCTTAGAAGCAGTCATTGACAATACAAACATGAGTGGGTATGGCTGTGTTCTAATAAAACTTTCTTTACAGAAATCAGCAGCAGGCAGGATTTGGCCCACAAACCATTGTTTGCTGAACCCTACTCTCTAGGCCTTTGTTAGACAAACTGGTACACTGTTCAGCTATCTTCAAAACCTGGACTGTGCTATTCATGGAGTATGATTAGAAGGAGCCATCATATATCCACTCATGTAAGTAATCCAAATTATAAGATTCAGTTCTTGGATTTGATTCCCTCTTTTGTCCATTAAAAAAAATTTTTTCCCCGCTGTTAGCCAAGTAGACATACAGCTATGTCTTACATCATCTACAATAGAAATGCTGAAGAGGAAGAATGTCCTTATTTAGCCAGTAGTATCCAGGGAAGGGCTGTCTTAATTATAATGACCAATGGTGATTAGCTGCATGGAAAAATATGGAGAATAGATAAAGGCAACCTATTGTTGTCTTTATGAAGACAACATCAGGATCAACACATGACAGAAATTCTCTAAAAGAGCCACCTTGACTCTTTCTTGACTCTTGGGGGTCATTCTGGTCTCTAATTGTATTCAACTAATTGTTGTTAAATGTCTGTTATGTGCAAAGCACGGTGCTCAGCAGTGTCTCCCGAGAATATTTTTTTTACCAGTAAAAAATGCCTATTGGTATCTGCTTTCCTGCATATAGAGCTCATTCCCTAGTATGTAGGAGATGCTCAATAAATATTTGTGGCTGAGTTAATATCTCCTGTTATGAATCAGTAAATTGATATTATTTGTAAATTGCTGTCTAATGGATTCAATTAACATGAATCAGTGGATGAATTGATAAATAAAAGAAGCCAAAGCTAATGTCCAACCATGAGCCCAAGGTGATTCCAAATAGCCTGTGGTGTCTATTTTAATAAGATTACTGAAATATCTCTTTCTCATACTACCATATACAGCCCTGAGATATGTAGAGGGAAGTGATTGAATTAAATAAACACAATAGACTTCTTTAGGACAAGAAATAAGAGCTAATTTGGGAGTTAGAACCAGGTGGCTGTTTGCAGGCTAATAAAGCAAAGCTAATTTTGAACTTTTCGAACTTTTTGAAGCAGAACTTTTTGAACACCGACGAAGTTCTGGTTTCTGGTGTTGTACATGGACCTTTTTTTTTTTAATGAAAAACTGTGAAATTGTAGTTATTTGTTTTTACTAATGAAAAACTGAATCCAAAAAAGTACTTTATTTGGGGGCCACTCCCTTTTCTCGCTGTCTCTTTGTGTCAGAGATGAAGGCTTGGACGAAGACAGTCTGATGTCTTATTTCTTTTGTCAGATGTAAGGTTACGTATTCGCCCCCATTATTTTCCTTTTCCTTCCAGTTGAGTCACTCCACTATTGTAGCAGGTGAATCGACTTTGTAATTCACTGCTTTTATACAGTAGTCATTTTTTATTTTAATCTACTTTTCCCAGATGCCAGCAATGACCTCCTGCCTAATTTAGTACCAGTAGTCAATTTAAGTTTATTTGATCAAAGGAAGAAACTAACATTAAAAAATTTTTTTTTTATTTTAATGTTTATTTGTTTTTGAGAGAGACACGGAGTGTGAGCAGGGGAGGGGCAGAGAGACCGAGGGAGACACAGAATGGGAAGCAGGCTCCAGGCTCTGAGCTGTCAGCACAGAGCCCTGTGCGGGGCTTGAACTCACGAGCCGCAAGACCATGACCTGAGCTGAAGTCGGACGCTTAACCAGCTGAGCCCCCAATGTGCCCCAACGTTTTTTTAATATCTTATGTCCAGGTACTATGCTTTCATCATCATCATCATCCTTGCTAAGATTTCCTGAGTAAATACTAAATACCAAGCACCGTGCTTGGTACTTGGAGGCCTTACATACATTTACATACAGTATTCCATTATCTCCACTCTGTGAGGATACTTGTGTTGTCCTCTGGGTGATTTCCATGAGAAGACAAACTTGGGGGTAGAACTAAAGAGAGGTTTTGTAAGGTGGCCCAGTGAGCTGTGATATGGACCAAGTCTTTCTTACAAGTTTTCACATCTCACTGAATGTTCCCCAGACTCTACGTGGTGGACATTATATTGGGGTCATTACAAAAACTAATAAACTAAACTAAGAAGTGACCACACACAGTGTTTTCTTAACTTTTTAAAAAGTCACTGCATTGTAGGAAAAGAATTTTACGTTGCAACCCAGTACACGTACACACACACACGTAACTGAAACAAAAGTTGTGCCAACTTAATGGCCACCTTTGCTGTATGTAATGCCCTCTGAGGTCTTCTATTATTCAAATTCTTTTTTATGATGGATTGTGACCTACAGTTTGAAAAACAGCGATCTAATGTGTGTCTACTCAGGATGTATTCTTAGTATGGTAATAAGCCTAAGTTTCTTCTCATTTTTTTTTTTTTTAGTATTCTGTTCATAAATTTACCTAAAAATATGCTTATAACTATTGAGTGTTGCTTACTATATGCCAGATGCAGTTCTAGTCCCCAGGATATACAGACAGTAGAATTCAGTCCTTGCCCTCGAACTCAAATGGATAAAACAGACAAAAATTAAAATAACTTTTAGTAAGTACACCTGACCCTTGAAAAAGATGGGGGTTAGTGGCACTGACCCCTGGTGCAATTGAAAATCCTGGGGCGCCTGGGTGGCTCAGTCAGTTAAGTGCCTGACTTTGGCTCAGAGTCATGATCTCACAGTTTGTGGGTTCGGGCCCCGTGTCAGACTCTGGGCTGACAGCTCAGAGCCTGGGAGCCTACCTTGGATTCTGTCTCCCTCTCTCTCTGCCCCTCCCCCCTCTCAAAAATAGAATAAACATTAAAAAAATTTAAGAAAAAAAAGGAAAATCTTCATGTAACTTCTGACTCCCCAGAACAACTACTAACAGCCTACTGTTGACTGGAAGCCTTACCAAGAACATAAACAGGTGATTAACACATATTTTGTATGTTATATGTATTATATACTGTATTCATACAATAAAGTAAGCTAGAGAAAAGAAAATATTAAGGAAATCATAAGGAAAGAAAGCACCTTTATAGTACTGAACAGTATTTACCGAAAAAAATCTGTGTATAAGTGGACCCACACAGTTCAAACCTCTGATGTTCACAAGTCACGTGTATTATAATATCAATATGAACAATGTGCTGTGGGAACAGGGAGCAAGCAACTAACTCTCCCAGCCAAAATCCAAGAAAGGCTTGATGAGGGAGGTGACTTAGTGCCAATGGATCATATGGAATGAGTGAAGATTTTCCAGGTGTAAGAGAGAAGAACATTTGAGCAAAGGGACCTCCTGTGCATGCACGGGCCAGGAGGTTTGAGAGGCCCGAACTCATTCCAGCAACAGAAGAAGTTCAGTGTAGCATAGAGTTTAGGAGCACGCAGAGAAGTCAGGTAGAGCGGTGGGTTGAAGGACCTGTGTGCCTTGTTATAAGAGGTTAGATGCCATCTCCTGCAGGGAGAAGCCCGGCGAGGTTTTGGATCTAGGCCATGTAAGATAAGATGTTTGTGCTTTAGGAAGACAGTTCTGACAGCTGCTTAAAGGATAGTGTGGGGAAGAGAGAGGTCAGAGGCAGGAGATCCTTTGAGTGGCCTCACATGAGAAATAGAGACATGAACTTAGAAAGCAGTGGTGGGTATGGAAAAGATTATCTGGGTCCCAGAGCTCAATTCCATTGAGCTTGTCAAACATTTACTGAGTGCTGACCGCAAGTCAGGTTGTTAAATACTATGATACAAAAAATAAATAAATAAATAAAAATGGTCTCTGATCTTGAGTTTTCTGTCTAGTGGGAAATGAAGACACACAAATAGATCACTTCAGTTTTATAATGGTTAAGTGCTATGATAAAGGCTTACATGAAAATGAAAAGAGCAGGGGCACCTGGGTGGCTCAGTCGGTTGAGTGTCCGACTTCGGCTCAGGTCGTGATCCGTGGTTCGTGGGTTCAAGCCCTGCGTTGGGCTCTGTGCTGACAGCTCAGAGCCTGGAGCCTGCTTTGGAGTCTGTGTCTCCCTCTCTCTCTGCCCCTCCCCTGCTCGTGCCCTGTCTGTCTCTCTCTCGTAATTAAACATTAAAAATGTTTAAAAACAGGGGCGCCTGGGTGGCTCAGTCGGTTAAGCGGCCGACTTCGGCCCAGGTCATGATCTCGCGGTCCGTGAGTTCGAGCCCCGCGTCGGGCTCTGTGCTGACAGCTCAGAGCCTGGAGCCCGTTTCAGATTCTGTGTCTCCCTCTCTCTGACCCTCCCCCGTTCATGCTTTGTCTCTCTCTGTCTCAAAAATAAATAAACGTTAAAAAAAATTTTTTTTAAATAAAATAAAATAAAATTAAAACAAAAATGTTTAAAAACAAAATGAAAAGAGCCAAGGTGAGAGGTTCATTACTGAGACTGAGAGGTTCACAAAGGCTTCCTCAGAAGGAAACATCCACGCGGAGTCTAGAAGGATGAATAGGAATTGACCAAGTGAAGCAAAGGACAAGGGGCGTTCCAGGCAGAGGGCAGAGGGAAGCCGTCCTGAGTATCCCGGAACAGCAGGAGTTCAGTGTTGCTGGAGCAGAGTGTGGGTGAGGAGTGATACGCTTGAGGCCAGACTAGGAGCAGAGGGTTCACTTGACTTCCTGTTGTGGAACTTGCGGGTTCTTAAGGAGCCCGTAAGTCATGCTAAGGAGCCTGAACTTTATTCTGTCGGTGGCGGGGAGCCCAGTGAAGAGTTGTAAAACATGGGAATGGCGTGGGCAGCTCTGTGGTTCAGGTGGCTTGTTCTGGAAAGGGAGACCAGAATAGCCCACTTTCACCAGATGCTTATAATGCACCAAGCAGTCCTGTGAGCGTTTTACATGTGTCACCTTGCCGAAACAACCCTCCTGTTCACTGCGCAGGGAGATCACTGACACCCAGATTCAGTAGCTGGCCCAAGCGCACGGAGTCGGTGGCGGAGCAGGGACTCAGTCCCCAGCGATCCGACTACCCCACAGTGCCATTCTGTAGTTAGGTAGGTGAGAAGAGAGCGACCAGACTACAGGGGAGAGAGGCTGGTGAGCTGCCCCGGGGGGGGCGGAGCAGAAGGAGGGATGTCTGCGGGGGCTGCGGTAACAAACTACCATAAACTGTGTAACCTCACAACAGAGATTGATTTTCTTACAACTCTGGAGGCTAGAAGTCTGAGATGAAGGTACTGTCGGGATTGGCTTCCTCCTTCTGGGGAAGGACGGGCCCTCCTTCTGGCTCGTAGATGGTAGCCTTTCCTCGGCGTGTGCTTGTGGGGAGAGAGAGCAAGCTCTTCGGTGTGTCTTTTAAGGACACTAATCCTGTTGAATCGCGGCCCCACCGTTATGACCCCTTTTGACCTTAATTTCTTCCTCAGAGGCTTTGCCTCTCCAGATACAGTCACGCAGGGGACTTAGGGCTTCAATATGAATGGGGACCAGGGGAAACAGACATGCAGTCCATAAGAGCCACATTCCAGAAACCATCTAGAAGATAAACTGAGCACAAGTCGGTGACTGATTGGATGTGCGAAGGGAAGGAGAAGGAAGAGTCGAGGATGACTCAGGTTTCTCACAGAGGACACGGAATGAGGAGCGACTCTGTTGGGGGGGAGGACAGCTCAGTGGGGATGATTGTAAATCGGGAGCTCCTGGAAGGAGCCAGGAGCTAGCTGGCAGTGGTGATGGGAGGAGAGGCACCAGCACGTGGATGGCAGTGGAAGCCACGGGTCGGGTCACATCATGTAGAGAAAATACGTAGGGTGAAAAGGAGGCAGTGCTGCCAAGGATAGAAAAATACATGCCAGGTACACAAAAGAGAGACTTCAGAAATGAGAGACCTTGATGGTTGAATGCAAAGCAAGAGAGAATTTCAGACAATGGAGAATCTAACACTCAAATTCTGTAGCCTCTTGTGTGTCAGCTTTGTATTCTTAGGTGAGAAAAGGAAACAGTCACAGAATCGCAGCATTTCATCGCCTAATGGGACCAGAAGCATGATTTTACAATCTTCTGGCTCTACAAACAAGGAAGCTGAAGCCTCGCAAAGCCTAATGATTTGTCTCTTTTGTGGCGGGCACTGGCAGAACTAGAATTGAGGTCTCCCAGGCCTCTTGACGTCAATCCAGTGCTTCTAACAATATATCAAATGGAATCCATCGCTGTGGGCTTTGAAAATTAGGTCTAAGTTGTAAAAAAAATTCCACTAAATAAGGTGGAGAAAGACACGTCACAGTGTTACTACTATATGTATTTGGGGAGAGGAAGAAGTGGTATGTAAAATGTATGAAAACGTTATGTAAGAGGAGAGATTAATAGTGTTGGCCTTGGACAGTGATAAGAAAATGGACTCGTGGAAGAGAGCTTAGAGACAGGATGTCCCTACTACGTTTAGAGTGGAAATGCCACATTGACCGGGGGCGCCTGTTACACGCTGGGCACGTGGATTTTTTTTTGTTGTTGTTGCTATGTTTTGTTTGGGGGGAGGGAGGAGGCATGTTTTTAAATGTGACTCCTGTTTATGTTTTTCCTGTTGCTCACCCCGTATTAGATTTATGGTGATACTGTTGTTAGAAAATTGCTTTTAAGTCAGTATCTTCTTACGGTCTTGAAACTGACAGACCTCCTTGCGTATGGAGAAGAGTGACTGACTCTTCTACAGGATTTCAGAGCTGTCTTCAGCCATCTAGACCTGCCATAAGTGAAAATTTTCTGTCAGTAGTAGTTTACCTTGTAACTCAGTTGATGAAGGATTTTTGAGTATCTGCTGTAAATAAAGCACTGTGTTAAGCACTTCAGGTTGTATTAGTGAGTTGAACGGCATCCCTCTGTAAGACGAATAGAGCCTGTTGCAGGTAGAAACTGTGTCACATGAACCTTTGGACTCACAAATATCTTAATGATGTCAGTATTGTCAAGAGTGCTAGTGTCTTTTCTTCAGGACTTATGATTGGAAATACCTGAGCTCACTTGAGCGTATATTTATCACTTCCAAGTTTTAAAAAACAAACAAAAACTAAAGCAGGTTTAGCCACCAACTTGGCTTGTTATATCAATTGCTTTCTTGTCTCTTGAATGAATGAAACAAACATGAATTTGACTTAATAATACTATTTTTTCCACTTTATAACTCTGTAAGCAAATATTTAAAATAATAAGTATACTATACTATAAAGATACTCTTGCTTGGGGCGCCTGGGTGGCTCAGTCGGTTAAGCTTCCGACTTTGGCTCAGGTCATATCTCGCAGTTCATGGGTTTGAGCCCCACGTCGGGCTCTGTGCCGACAGCTCGGAGCCCGGAGCCTGCTTCGGATTCTGTGTCTCCCTCTCTCTCTGCCCCTCCCCTGCTTGTGCTCTGCCTCTTTCTCTCTCAAAAAATAAATAAACATTAAAAAAAAATTTTTTTAAAGATACTCTTGCTTTTTACTTCTGTTTTTGGTAGATTTTAATATATTGATTGAGATGGAATTATACAGAGTCCTAACTGATTCACTAACAGATACAACTTTGGTACCATTAACAGAATTTTTATGTGGCGCATGCATACATTATGTGGAAAAGAAACCAAACTCAGTATGTATAAGCATTATATAAAAGGACTAGATAGCATGCAGTTAGCATCATAAAAAGAATTTTCATGTGTAGTATAGTATAAATTTCTGCATCAGGGCGAGCCCTCAACAAAATTGTGAAATAGGTAAAGTGTAGCTTCAGAGGATAGCAGAATCTTGGCATAACTGGTAATATGTGTTATTCCAAACACGAAATCTGAAGGCATTTCATGAAAAGTTTGACCTATAATGCCACACCAGTTGAGACTTTCAGTAGAATGAGAGGCTTACCATAATTCTCTCAATATTCCCATCGTAGAGTAGTCCAAGGAAATGAGTAGGTTTCCAGTAAATGTTTACTAAATGACTGTGTTCTGTTTATTTTAAAACATTAAGAAATGTTGACTGCGGATTATATTAACGTAGTGCTATTATCATAAGAGGATTTCTTTAGCAACCATTCATTGGACATCATCTATGTGTGGATGCCGACCGTGTTGGCACTAGGAATACAGAAATGAGTAAGCTTCAAGCAGTGGGATTGGGAAGAGGGAAAGATGGAAGAGGGGAAAAAAACACTTGTAAACAGATACAATGAAGATTCCTGGTACGGTAAGAGAACTCCGAAGACAACTATAAAATAACAATGCAATAACGGAAATATCTACAGACAAAATATAGTTACGTCATTCTCAAAATAAACAGTGCTATGTGAGTCCAGAAGAGAAGTTAATTCCAGTTGAAAGTAGTAGTTCACAGGGCAAGTGACTTTTGCTCTTGGGCATCTCAAAACCACTTGCGTCCATTGGTGTATTCATTGCTTTCCCATTCCACCCGTCTGTCCTAGATCTACATGTCTGATAGTCTTGAACATGATCACTGATTCACCCCTGACCTGGAGTCTTCCTTTCGGGAGGTGCTAGAATCATTGGACTCTTGTCTTTTCTCCCTCTGGTATTAATCGCTATGGTTACATGAAGTTTTGAATAATTGACAGTTTTTGATGATAGATCTACTTTGTGCATACTCAAAAGCTTATCAAAAATATTTGAATATATCACATATAATTGCATATTTTAAATTTTGTTAAATTATATACAAAAAATGTCATCTTCAACAATTCACCCTTTTTTCCACATTGAAAAAAAGTCCAATTTTATCTAAAAACAGTACAGAAAATTGTAGAGCATACTATTCTAGAAAAGGTATCCTGGTTTGCAGTCACAACAGTGTCTTTATTTGAAATAATACTATTCTTCTAAGAATATATTTCTTTTAATTTGTGCTTATCTCTACAAAACCATAAAATTTTAGCACTACTGTAGAATTTCTAGAGAGTAGTACATTTCTGCTGCCATTTGGAGGAGCCTGCATCACAGAGTAATGAGGAGTTGAGTCTGACTTGCAAAGATGCCTCCATTTGAAATTCAGACACACACCCCCCCCCCAGAAGAATTATTAGTCAAATTCCCATAATTAATGAATTGTGTCTTCCACATTTCTCTGGAAATTTTTCTCAATCTAATACAAGTTACAATTACAAGTGATTATTTTGTAGAGGCTCTGATGACATTCTTACACCACTGAAACAGTAGATATTCTCAAAGCTGAAAGTGAAACTGTCAGCTCTTGGCATCGAGAGTTAACAAACTACTTAAGAGTTCTGTTGATTGATATCTAGGTAATTGTGAGATTAAACCAACAATGTGGGAGGCCTCCATGCTTTTCTAATGAAAACCACTTAAGTTTCGTTACAATCTGTGAAGCATAACCAGGGTCTCTTTTAATCCAAATTGTTAAGTAACACCTAGAAAAACTTATTCTCTAAAGTAGTTTTAGGAGTTAGGAAAAGCAGAAATAATATGAGAATTTCATTCCCATTTTCCTTGAACCATATACAGAGTTAACAAAGGATTAGCAAAGTTCGTCAGTATGAAGTTTTACCCAGCCGATCCCTTGCTTTGGTGAAATACTGGGAAAATATGTTGAGAAGTAGAAGGAAATGGGAGAGTCAAAGGAAGTTTCAGTTAGTGGAGATGCATTTAATCTTGCCATGATTGTAAAGTCGTGAATTCTAATTTTGCTTTTGCTAGTGTAAGGCTAATATATTTTACTTAATTAAAATTGTTATAATAAATACGCAGCCTAATTTCTATCCGCAAGATAGAGAATTTGCATTTAGAATGGCCTGCAACATTAAATAATTCTTATGCCTTTATAGAATGTAACTGAACAGTGTCTGAAGGCTAAGATGAATACTTTATCTCTGATGTGTCCTTGCCTGTTGCTGACGTGTTTGAGAAAAGAAAGGGATTTCCTAACTGGAGTATTTATTAACACTACTCACCCCTAATACTCATGAACCATCCTGGCATTGTTCCATGCCTGGTGACATCACATTCATCCTTAAGTTTTAACTCAATGTCCGTTCTTTGAAGTCATACTTACTTTCACATCATAAGCTTGCAGAACTCTGCCTGAAGCTATTTCATTTCCTCCGAAGTGACACCTGCTCTTTGGTTCATATCAATACAGACATAGTTTCAGGTGTGGCCTCATGGTCCCTACAGCCAGATTGATGATACAGTAAATTTACTAAGCAAATACAAGCAGGTTTTCATTAAATTATTTTTTTAATTTTTTTAATGTTTTTATTTATTTTTGAGACAGAGTGAGACAGAGCATGAACAGGGGAGGGGCAGAGAGAGAGGGAGACACAGAATGGGAAGCAGGCTCCAGGCTCCGAGCTGTCAGCACAGAGCCCTATGCGGGGCTCGAACCCACAGACTGTGAGATCATGACCTGAGCTGAAGCTGGACGCCCAACCGACTGAGCCACCCAGGCGCCCCTCATTAAATTATTTTAAAATCTATACATAACTCACAAGAAATTTTTGAATGTAAATAATAGCTACTAGAGTATAATGTTTAGAGCAATATAATGTAATATTTGTGAAATATAATGCTCAAATGTATTAGTTTTTCTTACTCATCTTGACATCTTTTCATTCTGTTTAGACAATCCCTGTCTTCTCTAGACTTGAATAGATTTAAATGCTTTTCATTACCCCGTTTGTGGCTTCAAAACCACAAAATACTATGCCGTCTGTTAAAAGTGGAGTTTTATTCTTCGTGAGCTTAATTGTCCAAAACAGAATGTAGTCATTTTTTTGCTAAGCCTGGAAGAGTGCTTTCCTACACTTCTGTTACTTCTAGAAGTTGTCAGAATTCCTACCTCATTTTTTGCCTGCCAATCAAAAAAAAAAAAAAAAAAATACAGAGGCACCTGGGTGGCTCAGTCGGTTAAGCATCCAACTCTTGACTTCAGCTCAGGTCATGATCTCGAGTCATGAGTTCGAGTCCTGCATCGGGCTCGGCACTGACAGTATGGAGTCTGCTTGGGACTCTGTCTCCCTCTCTCTGCGTCCCTCACTCCCCACTCTCCCTTTCAAAATAAATAAAAACTTAAAACGATATAGAATAAAATGTTAGTGTATGCCAAAAATTTCCATATTTCTAGTCAGAATGTGATTTTTCTATCACCTTCCAACTATTCTTACTCTTTTAAGTTTGCATTTATGAGAATATAATCTATAACGAATGCACACATCTATTCATGAGGCTGACTTTTGAACAAAACTATCTGTGAAGGGTCTACGATAGACTAAATTTTGAGAACATATATGTAAATCTTTTGAGGATATGACAAAAGTGCCTTTATTTAAGTAAGAGGGAATTAGGTGAAATCAGAACTCCCTCGGAAAATATGGAATATAGAATCATCTCCACGGAGCACGGGCCTTGTCTATTGGACGCGTCTTGGTAGAGTACCCAGGACAGTAGCACAAAAAGACGGGCATTTAAGAAAAGCTTTCAATAATACGGAGATGAACTTCTTTTGATATGAAGAAGTAACCAAAACTGCTCATATTCTCGTCGTCCTTATAAGTGTGGGAAGCAGAGCATTTAATACAGTGCTCGAACAAGAAAGCTGCACACAAAATCGGAAGTACACTGTGTGGAAAGATGGAGATTTATGGGGGCCCAATTACGTGTAGGGTATGTAAGTAGGGTGTGCGTGCAGACTGATTAAGTTAAGCGGTTGCTGAAATTACTTTCTGAAAGCTAAGTGATCATAAAAATAAAATGCAGAAGTTCGAAGGGAAAAAGTTACCTTAGACTAAGGAAAACGAGAACCCAGTAATGCGCTAAAGCAATTTTACAACACGTAGAAGTTTTCACCCACATCTAGAAATTCACAAGTGATTTTTTTTTTTTTTAAAGAATGAGAACTTGCATCATTTGTTGCTTTCTCTTTCAGTGTACTTGTTTAAGCAGAAGGGTGGCTTCTATGCGGTGCCTCAGACTTCTTTTTCACTCCCACTCTCTCTGCTTGTGAGTCATCAGGACCAGTGTGCTGTTGTCCTTCGCATACAAAGAAAATGCTGTTGACCCATTGTCTTAGTCAGGGTCAACAGGGCCAGGCTGCTGTAACAAATTATCATAGATGGAGTGGCTTCAACAACACACATTTATTTCTCACGGTTCTGGAGGCTGGAAGTCTGAGATGAGTGCCAGTGCGGTCAGGTTCTGGTGAAGGCCCTCTCCCGGTTTACAGACTGTTGTCTTCTTGCTTTCTGTGTCGTCTGTCTCGTGTCTCTTTTTTTTTAATGTTTGTTTTTGAGAGCGAGAGAGCATGAGTGAGGGAGGGGCAGAGAGAGAGGGAAACAGAGGATCCAAAGCAGGCTCCATGCTGGCAGCAGAGGGGCTCAAACTCACAAACCATGAGATCATGACCTGGGCCGAAATCAGACGCTTAACCAACTGAGCCACCCAGCTGCCCTTTGTGTCTTTTCTTGTAAGGGCACTAATCCGGTTCATGAGGGCTATAGCTATACCCTTAAGACCTAATTACGTCTCAAAGGCGCCACCTCCAAATATCATCACATTGGAGATGAGGACTTCAGCATGTGAATTGGGTTGGGGTGGGGACACACAAACACCCATCATCAGGATCAAGAAATGCACTGAATCTGTAATCATGTTCTGCTTTGTCCCATCTTCCTTCTAAAGGAAGCCCATGCATATATAAACTTCTTGGCAGGTTAGAGAACTGTGGATGGCTAGACTCTGCCTCTAGACCCATCTTCGTTTTCTCCAGTAAGCAAGGATGAACAAATATACAGAGATGAAATGCATGGCCTTTGACCCCTTTAGCACAAGAATTGATTCAAGTTGCCAGGTGCCTGGGTGGCTCAGTCTGTTAAGCCTCCGACTGTTGATTTCAGCCCAGGTCATGATCTCGGCTGGTGGGTTCGAGCCCCACGTCTGGCTCTGCGTTGACAGCATCGAGCCTGCTTGGGATTTCTCTCTCTCCCTCTCTGCCCCTCCCCCTGCTCTTTCTCTCTCTGTGTCCCTCTCTCTCTCTCAAAATAAATAAACATTAAAAAAAAAAACTGGGGTGCCTGGGTGGCTCAGTCAGTTAGGCATCCCACTTTGGCTCAGGTCATGATATCACTGTTCGTGAGTTCAATCCCCGCATCAGGCTCTCTGCTGTCAGTGCAGAGCCCTCTTTGGATCCTCTGTTCCCCTCGCTCTCTGCCTCTCCCTCGCTCACACACATGCACTCTTTCTCTCGCAAAAATAAATAAACATTAAAAATTTTCTTGAAATTAAAAGAACTGATTCAGGTTGTATACACTTGGTTTTGGTGTCTGAAAGCCTTCCTGTCTTTTTCTCCTCCCCCTTCCACAGCCTGTCTTGTGACCTGTGCTTATTATGTTCTTCATCCATCAGACCACACTCTCTGAAAGCAACGTAGGAAAGGCATTCTCTTAATTAAGAGCAGAGGCTTTGGGACTCCGACTCAGAGTAGCTTATGGCCTGGTGCTGCCACTTAGGAAGTATGTCCTCTCAAATAAGTGAGGCATTTAAATGACATTATTTTCTCATCTGTAAAATGGGTGCAATGCCTTCCTCACAGAATCCTGTAGAGATTAAACAAGGTTAAGCAAGTGGTTAAGTGTCTGGCTTCGGCCCGGGTCATGATCTCACAGTTCTTGGGTTCGAGCCCCGCTCTGACAGCTCAGAGCCTGGAGCCTGCTTCCCATTCTGTGTCTCCCCCTCTCTCTTTCTGCCCCTCCCCCACTTACACTCTCTCTCTTAAAAATAAATGCACATTTAAAAAATTTTAACAAGGTAGTGTTTTTAAAGTGCTCAGTGTATTCCGAGAAACGCACGCTAAATAACTAAAAATGAAAAAGGAACTAGGGTTGTTTACAGTAAGATTGATACATGTAGCTTGTAATGCATTGCCGCTCTCCAAAAAATTCACCCTTCTAATAGGGTATAATGACACAGTCTCCAAGTACGACATGAGGAGTACCGCACAGTTGGTAAACAAGGCTTTGTTTTAAAATCGCTTGTCCCACCAGCCCTGTAGACCTAGGCTCATGCCTGTTTTGCTGAATACAAAACTGCAGCCCTTCGTTAACCTCTTTGTGCTACTAAAGACATGGCCAGGTCCTAGGACGAACCATTGTTTTATAACCACTTTTTTTATACTGTGAATTAGTCTCCTAATGCTGCCATAACAAATCACCCACCAACTTCGTGGCTTAAGACAACATAAATTTATTCTTAACAGCTCTAGAGGCCAGAAGTTCAAAGTCAAGGTGTCAGCAGGATCGGTTCCTTCTGGAGGCTCTGAGGGAGAAACTGTCCCACGCGTGTCTCCTAGCTTCTGGTTGTTGCCCGCATTTCTTGGCTTGCGGCTGCATCGCTCCAGTCTCTGCCTCTCGTCTCACAAGGCCTTCCCCTCTGTCTTTCCCTTATAAGGACACCTGCCATTGGATTTAGGGCCCACTCTCAGTCCAGGGTGATCTCATTCAAGTTCCTCAATTTGATTATATCTGCAAAGACCATTTTTCCAAATCAAGTCACAAGACCATCATTCAACCACTATGTAAGAGACCGCTATGTAAGAGAAAGAACCAGAATGTGAGGCGAAAGAGAGGATGAAAAGGAAAGGAAAACTATACTTCCTGAAGATTCCACCCAGTGGGAATACTAGAGTAGAGCTTCGTTGCCAGTGTGGTCATGGAACCCTTCAAGATTAATTTTCTAGGCACAGCTAAACCTCTGCCCAGTGGGCAGGTCTTCATCTTCAGGGGCAGGTGAACTGCTGTTGGGATTTGTCCAGTTTTCTTTGTCAAATATGCCAGTACTGTTTAGTTTCCAGAGCCTATTAACTATATTTGGGAAAAGAAAAGAACAAGCAGTGGAGGTAGAAGTACGTGACGTGGTTTGGGCTTGAGAGCCATGATGGAACGTTCTAAGAAGCACCCGACTAAACAACATACCAACAGCCATCAGAACACCATGTTAGCCCCTTTTCAGCAGGAATGTACCTCGCCCCAGGCATGCGTGATTGGAAATTTGGCTAACAAGAAGATGGAGATGAGTATTCTTGATGCTTCGGGGCTTTGGCTCTGAATGGAGCTTGGGAATTGGCTACCAGTGCTGAATAAGGAAAGATAGGAAATTACTGCATTTTTTTTTTCCACCACAATAGTGTGACCTGTAACTGGAAAAAGGACCGTGCTAATACCAGGACCCGTTGCCCAAGACTTCAAAGTTTGAATAGTTGGCATCCTGGCACCTCTACCTAAAATGGTCTGGAGTAGTTGTTAGTTCAAGGACACCCAGGCTGTAAAGACTTGTAACTCCGTTTTGAAAAAATTTTCTACCAATATGCATAGCAGGCTGCCCACAAAAATAGCATTACACACATTTTTAAAATCAAAACTCATTTGTTCGTCAGATCTCCCGACCAAGATCTCCTCAAAGTTAATTACTACCTTGTTCCTTTTTGTATCTGTGGTTCCTGCCGCAGTGCCTATTGAGGAGGTGTTTAATCAGCCGATTATTTAGTATATTCCATCACTGCTCACCTTTTCAGTTGCTATGATTGATTTCCATAAAGATCAAAATATTGAGAAAGTAAATGACACGATCTAAATGCTGGATTCAAGAAGTACAACCACTTCATTTTTCAACATAACGTCCTGTTGACTTGGTAAGAAGAGAGAAATGCATGGTTTCAAGGAGAACATGTGTTGGTATAAATCAGATCAAGGTATCACTGCTTCAGAACCAGGGGTCAGCAAAGTATAGCCTGTGGGCCAAACCCAGCTCACTGCCTAATTTTGTATGGCCTGCAGGCTAAAAATAAAAATGGCTGTGCCCTTTTTAAACCGTTGGACAAAAATCAAAAAAAGAAAACTATTGCCTGAAAGTATATAAAATGCAGAAATTCCAGGGTCCACAAATAAAATTATATTGGAGCAGAGCTCGTTCCTTTATGCATCATCTATGGGCTACTCTTGCCCTACAGTGGTAAAGTTGAGTTGTTACAATAGAGACCATATGTGGCCCAGAAAGTCTAAAATATTTACTCTCTGACCTTTAACAGAAGTCTGGCATTCTGTCAACACCTGCCATGGTGCAGTGCCCATCAAAATGCTCATTTTGAGCCTCAGAATATTAAGAACTTGAGTTTGTTCCTCCGTCTGTAATTTGACTTCAGGAAATAGGGAGAAATAGGGATGCACCGTATCAGATAGCTGCCAAGCTTTCCCCCTGTGGACTGAGGAAGAGTGGACAGACACTGGCAAACTGGGCAGATGCTTCACGGTGTTCAGAAAATGATCAAGTATTGCTAGACAGGTGGGCCAAGGAGTGGTCCGAACAGGACACTGCCTCTGGCCCCGTTTACGTTGAACTCTAAATGCCACTCATGCCGGGAATGACTTCTAAATTGCCCTTGCGTCTTTGCAATGCAGCCCAAGGAGTGTGGCCCTGGAAGGAGCTTTCTGGTTGGCCGGCCCTAGGCCACATGTCCGTACCTGGTTGTCAGGGTATGGGTGAGGGAGGTACTTGTTCTCATTTGCTCGTTTTCAATTCGTCCCTCCCTGTATGATGCACAAAGAGAAGATTTCCCCCAAATAGGAAGCCATGCTAGGCAGCTAGAGAATGTAAATCAAACGTCTTATGTATCTTTGATCCCCTCCGTGTGGTCTGAGGACCAGCAGTGTCACCAGGCATCACCTGGGAGTGCAGTAGAAAGGCAGCCTCTCAGACCCATCCCCAGACCTACTGAATCAGATTCAGATTCTAACAAGGTTTCCAGATGATTTGTACGTGCATTAAAAATCGAGGGGCAGTTGGGTGGCTCAGTCGGTCAGGTGTCCGACTCTTGATTTCAGCTCAGGTTATGATCTCACGGTTCGCGATATCGAGCCCCACATTGGGCTCTGTGCTGACAGTGCTGAGCCTGCTTGAGATTCTCTCTCTCTCTCTCTCTCTCTCTGCCCCTCCCGCACTCTCTCTCTCAAAATAAATAAACTTTAAAAAAAGTAAAAAGTAATCTTCACAAGTATTTAGAAAAAAAATTGAGACGAGATCCAAATAAAATTCTAATTGGCAGGATTTCGGGCAATATTATGGAGTGAAAGGAAATACTCAGACAGTTTGGGGGCATATATTTTTGGCCTTGAGAGCTTACCCATAAACATGCCAGCTCTATCCAGGAACCTACTCACCTAGGCTAGGCCTGCTTTTTGGTATCTTCCTTTCTTAAACCCTCAGGATTTAAAACCTCCAAAATTATAGCATTTCCCATGGCAGTGCACCAAGAGTCCCGACAGTGAAAATGGACAATGAGGGAGCAGGGGGCTGTTTGCAAGTGATGGCTTGCCTGTGTGGGTCACAGGGCCAAAAGTGAGTTATTGACCTAATATAAATTCAACACCAGAAGTTTAACATGACCCCAATCATAGTTGAGATTCAAGTCCCCAGCTCTGTCACTTATTTTGTGATTTTGTTAAATTTTTTTTATTTACTTATTATTTATTTATTTTGAGAGAGAGAGAGAGAGAGAGAGAGAATGCACCCACGTGAGTAGGGGAGGGGCGGGGCGGGGGGGGGGCAAGAGAATCCCAAGCAGGATCCCCACCGTCAGTACTACTTGGGGCTCAATCCCACGAACCATGAGATCATGACCTGAGCCGAAATCAAGAGTGGGGCACTTAACCAACTGAGCCACCCAGGAGCCCCTATTTTGTGATTTTGATATAACTTAACCTTCCTGAGCCAAGATTTTCTTGTCTCTAAAATGGGGATAATAGTATGGCGATAGTCTATGTGAAGGAGATACCGCCATGTGTAGCAAGAACTATGCACTCCATGAATTGTAGTCATTATTTGTTTTAATTTGCAGCATTAGGTGACCATTTGGTTAACCAAAGCCTTAGAGCTTACTAACTCATTTTGCAGTAGAATTGTTACAACTCCTAAAGCTGAGTAATTCCTGCTGAGTTTTAGGATTACAGATATTTAGACATTCAGTTTCTACTTCTGTCTCCAGTTTCTGTCACCATGAGGCATCATAGAATACACTTGTTTGTTATACCATCGGGTCAATTTGATAAATTGCAATCATGAATATTAGAGGGATAAAAGTACATATTTGAAAAACTGCTGAGTGTACTAAGTGTATTCTTTAAATACGACTCCTGGAAGATTGCCACACTGACTACAATAGAAAAATCTCAGCAGAACCTATCTGTAGGACAGAAACGATTACTCTTAATTATCCTAAACCTACTAAAATTTACTTCCAACCATTTTCAGAACTGAAGAAAAACATCTTTGCAAGCACAGGACAGTGGTTGGTATGTTAGGCATGTGCTATCCTAATCATTTGTCTCCATTTCCTTTGAGAATCTATCACCTCGGTAAAATCGATCCTTTAAAAATGTGAATCGGATTTATTCCCACAGCTAAAATGTTTTGGGCACAGTGCCCCTGAAGTTATTAAAATAAACTCTTTATTGAAAAGCAAGATAGGTTTTCCAGTTACTATTTTAATTTTTATTGCCTTGTAAATTAAAGAAGAACGCAGTTATAGAGTAGAAAACCAGCTAATAAAGCTTAAAGAAGTTGTTTATAAATGAACTGGATACATAAAATCCTCCAACCATATCTCGGTTAGCAGTGAGGTGTCTTTATCCTCCATTGATTAATACACTTGCTCTACGCAACACTTGCGTCAAAGACACCCCTAACATGAAGGTCCTACGTTCCTGTTGGCTCAAATCTAAATGTAGATTTGCAAGAAAATTACTAGCCTTTGAAGCACATGGCTATGATGTACCAAATCAAAGAAAATATTTTATTATTAACACCCAGGCAATATTATTACTATTGGCCAGGAAGTATAAGGGGACAGACACCCTGTCAGAAATTAAATTTGTGGGGATTTTTCCCCTGTTCTTTAACAAGAAAACGTCTAAATGCTTTTACAAATGCAGGGATCTCTTTTGACCTTGAAGCAAATCTTTTCTAGTAAAATATGCTTGAGAATTGCCCTTAGAATGCACGGCTAGTAGACTTCTTGCTATGCTATGGCTGCTAGGGGGGATTTTATGTATGTGTGTACACACACACACACACACACACACACACACGTGTGTGTGTATATATATATATATATTTTTTTTTTTTTTTTTAGAAAAAAAAAAAAGGAGAGGGACAGAGAGAGAATCCCAGGCAGACTGCATGCTCAGTAAGGAGCCCAACACAAGGCTCGATCCCACCCCCCTAGGATCATGACCTGAACTGAAATCAAGAGTCAGACGCTCAACCCACTGAGCCACCCAGGCATCCCATCATAACTGCACTTCTTAAATGCCTTAGAAGGGCGGTCTGCGCTCCGTTTCCACTCACACACTTCCTCACTCTTACTCCTCAACCCAACGTCCTCTGTCTTCTTTCCTACTACTCCACTTTGTTCTAGCAGGGTCTTGAGAGACTTCCTCCTCACCAGTTGGTTGGTGTTTGACAGCAGGCTCACTGTTACGCATTCGTCCTTCCTTTTCGATACCTTATCTTCCCTTGGCTTCCCTGAGTCCCCTTTCCTACTTCCCTGCTGACAGTTGCTTAGTCTCCTTTGCAAGCGTCTCTTGTGTTCCTCAGGAACCTTCCTGGTCCTTTTCTCATTCATCACACAAAGGCTGGGTAATCCCAGCTACCTCCATTACTTTGATACCATCAGATAGAGCTTCCTCCTCACTCTGAGTTCCACAGGCGGGGAAGTTGTTGACATCCCCACCTTTGTGAAATACTCTCTTCTGTTGGGTTCCCTGATTCCAGAATGCCTTGGTTTTCTTTCTATTTTCTTCAGCAAATATTCCTCAGTCATCTTAAATCTGTCACTTTCCTACTTAAAACACTTCATTTGTTTTTAAATTCCGTGAGTTATAAATTCAGTGGTTATCAGACTCCTCCTCACTTCTCCAGATGCTTCTCCAGATAGCTCTAGCTATCCTCATCTTACTGATTTTTCCTTTCTTCAGACACCCTGCTCCTGGTCTCTTGCTCCTTATATATATAACTATATGACATGAAGCCAGTTCTAATTTATGAACCCTAGCCTCTGCCGGCCTGCGTAGTTATTCCAAATTTCCATCACTCTTCAGGCCTTCAGTATCATTACCACTATCCTATCTCCTACCACTGTGCCACCTGCTTCATGGGGGTGGGGGTGGGGGGAAGAAAAGAAAAACAGAATGAGGCCTTCATACCAGGATTTCCTCAGCCTCTTCCTTGATACTTAGAAATATACCTGCATGGGAACCTACCCACTCTTCCTTATTTTTTGTCCCAGGGAAAGAAATGTGCTTCCACTTATTGAAGCCCAATCCAGTCCCTTCCTGACTTTTCAGGAATGTGTTCTACTTGTTGACATTGGCTTTTGTCTCCAGTAGTTTTGTCCATTGTTATACTCTTACACTCCTTGGAAAAGAGGAGTCCCTTGATTCCACATTTCCTCCTAGCTACTGACCTAGCCGTGCTTCCTTTCAGAATCAGGTTTCTTGAAAGAGAGGCCTGTAATTGGCTATCCCCACTTCCTTATGCCTGTTTGGTTCCCCAACCCACTGCCATTAGCTTCTGTTCCCCAGACGCCAGTGAAATGGTTCCTGCTAACTTGCCAGTAAGTTTCACGGTTTCCAAAACCAGTGGACAGTTTTTGTGTTTTTTTTTTTTAATCTTTACCTTATGTTGTGCTTCTGTAATATTAGACACCGCTGACCACCCCTCCTTGGACCTGTCTTCTCCTTTGATGGACGTGATCCTACTTTTCTCTGGTACTTCTCTGATCTTCTCAGCTTTTTCCTTTGCAGGCTCTTTGGGGCTCGTCTTTATTCACTTGTTCGTTTAGCAGATATTTATTGAGCTGGACCCTGGAGCTGCAGTGAGGGGTAGAATATAATCCCTGCCCTCATGGAGTTTGTAGCGTACAGGGAATGAGAGACCATTGAATAATCACGCTAGTAACCATAGACCATTATGAATTCCGGTAAGTGCTGTGAGAGCGCGAATCAGGGGCCTGATCTAGTTTTGGGGTACCTGAGGGTTGACGCAAATAGGTGTCATCCATCATACTGTACTACTTTTCTTACCTTGTCAAAATATGAAATTTTGGTGAATGAATGCATATTCCTCTTCGTCATACCCTTAATTATTTAATAACTGTCAGTCACGTACGCTTTCACAATCTGCTGTTTCCAAATGGAGATATTTTTAGTCTTTTTATGTACAGTCTCTGCTGCCTATTAGTAGTTATGTAGAGACTTGGGGCTTAAATACATTTTTGTAAATTTTCTTCAGTTCCCTACTGCCTTCCTTGAGCAGCAGTAGAAGTCCACGGCATTCCAGGTGCCCGTCTCTTTGAAACTGCATTCCATCCCCTGTCTTAAAAATTGGATTTACACATGTAGCTTTCTAAATTTAGATCTTGTGCGTCAAGAGTAGACAGCCTACTACAGGCACATCTATACCACTCCTTTTTAGTATGCCGTATTGTTGAGGAGGTGTGGACGGTCCGGACCTGACCTCCGTCGTTTCATAATTGTGACAAATGACTTGGATGTGCTGCCCAAGGAAGCGCTGCGAATCGGCATCAAAACCCTGGCAATCTGGCTGAGATTGGGGGTTTAACCTGTAAATCCATTGTTTGGTCGGTGGTCATTGTCATGGCAAGAAGGCAGTTCTCCCCTGGTGCCCTTGACTAGCCGGTCTGAAAGCGAAAGCAACTAGCCTTGGGGAGGGGCAAGTGCCTAATCTATCCTGGGAGGGAATGAGCTCAAGCAGTGGTTCTCAGCAGGGAAGGATTTTGCTTCCCACCCCTGAGTACATTTAGCCACATGTGGGAACATGTTTGATTCTCCTGACTGGGTGGGTGCAGCTGGCCTCTAGGTAGAGATAGAGGCCGAGGATGTTGCTAAACATGCAAGGCAGGAGACAGACTCCCACAGCACAGAATCGATCTGGTCTGCAATGCCAAGGCTGAGAAAAAATCACAGGGTTGGAAAATCCTAATTTAAGGAGTGATGGAAATATAATAATTTAGTAACTTTGCACCACAGGTGGATGCGGCAAACATCCTCTTATTTCTGGCGAAGCACTCAAAAGCTATTTTTAATTAAAAAAAAAAAAAAAAAAAAAACATAGATTCAGAGTTCTGAGGAAATGTGTAGGCTAGTCATTCAACTACGGGCCACGTGCCGGGATTTCCACTCTCCACAAGCCTTGGTGCCTGCCCTCAAGGGCATAATCCAGTCGGCAGTAGTAGTCTTTAAACTTGAAAGTGCATCAGAATCTCCGAGAGGCTTGTCAAAATGCATTGCTGCCCGCCCCCCCCACCACCAGAGTTTCCGATTCAGTAAGTAGGTAGGACCCAAGAATCTGCATTTCTAACAAGCTCCCAAGCACTGCCAAAGAAGCTGGTCCAGAATAACACTTTGAGAACCATTGCACTAAGTTGTGCAAACACCTGTGGTTTTGTTACGAGCTGCATCCTTGTGTTTCCCCCCACACCCACCCCGCACCCCGCCCTCAGATTATAGTTTGAAATCTTAACCTCCAGTGTGATCATTTTAGGAGGGAAGGCCTCTGGGAGGTGGTTGGGTCACGAGGGTGGAGAGCGTACCCTTTTAAGAAGAGGCAGAAGAGAGCTGCTATTCCCCTGTCTCTGCTCT
Organism: Panthera uncia; assembly: GCF_023721935.1. Lineage (NCBI taxonomy): Eukaryota > Metazoa > Chordata > Mammalia > Carnivora > Felidae > Panthera > Panthera uncia. The sequence goes on along the minus strand of NW_026057576.1, from coordinate 9,326,854 downwards.
TTGCCTGGTGAAGACACAGAACAAGATGGCCACCTGGAAATCAGGATGAGGGCTTTTGCCAGAAATCTATCAGGCTGGCATCCTGATCTGGGACTTCCAGCCTCCGGGATGGTGAGAAATAAATGTTTGTGGTTTAAGCCACACAGTCTATGGCAATTCGTTAGGGCAGCTGAGCTAAAACAGATTTTGAGGATTAACATTTGGAGTAATGGTGGACACTTGAAAGATTGAATTGTATGTGTCAGAATGTCTTGGGTTGTAGGAAGGAGGATTTCGTAGCCCATGGCTGCTGAAGGCGGACTTGGTGTTTCCGTGAGAACTGGTGCTGTTGCTAAAAGCCCAGCTGTTTTCATTTCTAGTTCTCTAAAGCCAGCAAGGTGGTACATTTTTTCATCTTAAAAAAAATGTTTATCTCTTTTCTATGTGAATGATGTGTTCATTTCAATTGTCTTTTCATATATTTCTCCTGAGGTCTTGGTGAGCAAATGATTTTCAACTCCACCGTTTTGGCTAACAGTGAGACGCGAGATGTAGACACTAGTCCTTAAAATTCAGCACGGTTCAGTTTTGCCAGGCAAACATAAACTTGGGTGGCATCAAATTATAGAGAACACAGTATCTAGAATATTTTATTTGATCATTTTTACATCTTCACGGAGGAAGGTAGTCGGGCAATCAAGGTAGCAAATCTCAAGCGAGCGAGGGTTAAGTTTCCAGGTTGCCACAAGTCAGAATTGACAAGAAAAGCTTTCCCTTCCATATTTGCTCCAAGGGAAAGGCAAGAGGCAGCAACTCAAATTCTTGTTCCCTACATTATCCTTTTTTTAATAGCTTTTGCATCGGCTTGATTTTTGGAAGTTGTATGATGCTAATTTAGGTATATATGTCATTACAGTTTTAGCCTGGATCCTTCGCAGGCATACACAAGATACGCCAGACATGTGAAAAGGGGAGGGAGCGAGCCAAGCACTGGAACCTCTGGGGCACTGATGTAACAATATTCCAAACTCAAAACCCACTTCAACACCTACCAAACTGATGGACCTGCGTTTCAAGTCCATCTCTGAATGTGGAGGAATACCCCTCCTTCCTGCCCCTCACCCTGAGGTTCTCTGTTCCGCCCAGAACTGTATTCGATATAATTCCCAAGGGGAGACATAGAACTGATGGACAAAAGACTAAAAAAAGAGAGTTTGACTCAGTTTGACTCTTATATAACAATCAGCTTTGCTGTGGTTAATAACATTGACTTGGCACAGAGGCATTCTTTTCTCTGGATGTGTTTTTGCAAAGGCTGGCGGTTCAGGAAGTAGAGTGGTAGTTAGAGCATTGGGTTAGACGACCTCCAACAGCCTCTAACTCCAGGGCGAATCTATAAATCTAGGATTCTTTGGTCAGCGTTAATTGGAGCACAGCCATGGACAGAGCATCGCATTAGGCACTGGGCATATACAAGAGACATAAAGCGTGGTCTTTGCCTTCAAGAGGTATATTGGGGCACCTGGGTGGCTCAGTCGGTTCAGCATCGCACTTTGGCTCAGGTCATGATCTCGCGGTTTGTGGGTTTGAGCCCCACGTCACGCTCCGTGCTGACGGCTCAGAGCCTGGAGCCTGTTTCAGATCCTGTGTCTCCCTTTCTCTCTACCCCTACCCCACTCGTTCTCTGTCTCTGTCTCTCAAAAAAAGAATAAACGTTAAAAAAAATTAAAAAGTACACACACACACACACACACACACACACACACACACAAAGCAAATAACAGTGCAAAATAATATAGACCATTATTTTTCAGTCCTGGATCTGGTGCTGAGGATCCTATGATTAAGTTTTGAATTAAATTTTTAGAGATCACATTATTTCGACTGATATACAGCAGCCAATGCATTTTTTTACTAGAGTTGGGCAATTTATTTCCCTTGAACACTGCTTGAGTCAAAAAGTAAAGGTGAAAACATGGAAAAAGGTAACCTTAAAAATATGTGGGCTTCCGTGCAAATTTTATTAGCTTACGAAAACAAATTGTACGATTATTCTTCCCCATTACACACATTTGAAAACTTTACCTAAAATCATGAAAAGCTATGATGTTACAAAACATCAGAATAAGAAATAATTTGTTTTTATTTTGTTATGTAAGTAAGTTGATTTTAGTGTCTTGAGAACTCAATAAATTGTAATGTGTACTCTCTAAAGACTCACTTGTGCCTTCTGCTTATTGACAGCTATGGAGGAAGCTTCCAATAGTTGCTTTTTCGGAGGTCTTTGTGACTTTCTGACACTTTTCCTGTTGAGAAAGTAGACTCTTTCTTTTGAATAATTCTCATTTCCCACTAAGTGCATAAACAGCCTTGAGTATTTTGTGAGATCCATACAGATTAACATTTCAGGCACAATAATCCTTATACATTCTAGTTTGGCTATACATTGTATGCATAGTCCTTACACATACTAGATTATGGTAATGACATGAAGGTTTTGAATTAAGAGCACTTTCGAGGTCCCAAAGCTTTGAAAATCTTAGGTAGAAGTAAGACGACACATTCCTCTGAGGTATCGAGGTCATACTAGTTTTCTTAAGTATCCATCTACAAGTTGAGAATTTCTTCCTGAAATTTAGATTTAATATATCCCAGTATATTGTGAAATGTGGTTTGTCTTTTCGCAAATTTAGGATGATTATTTTAAAAAATAATCCGGGACATTGTTTATTAGGGTAAGAGTGTGTTCAGTGCATTGGCTAGAATTTTGGTTGCTAATGAAAGTGACTAAAATTAGCCAGTGCAAAAAGAGGGTTGGAGGTAGAAGAATGCAGCTGGGCCTCAAGAAGGAAATAGACCCTAGAACTAGAAGGCATCAAAACTCTGAAAAGTTCTTGCTCACGTCCTCTCTGTCTCTTGTCTCTGCTTCTTCACGAAGTATCATAATGAAGCACTATGCTTCATATTTGCCCCTTTCTATAAACCAGATTTGCTGTGCTTGTTCCTCGATGTGGCAAAGTGTGGCCGGCCACTCCACAGATCCTGGATTTCATTTTATAGCTAAAGCCATATGTGAGGCGAACCGCCTCTTTCTTGATCTCAAATTCAATTTCCCCAGATAAAGAATCTACTCATAGTTTAATTAGCTATAGCATGAGGGGGAGGATCACAAAGTCTCCTAGTAAAAATGTGGACGCGTAAGCTCACTTCCAAGGAGCTGAGGGGAGGAGTAGTAAGTTTTAAGGGAAATAGGAGTAAACTTTAAGAAGTAGCGAGATAGCTCCTCGCTGGGCAGGCATCCAACGTGCTTTATTATAGTCAAGTACTACTCTAGAAATTTATGTATGTCTTTATACACACATGTACACACACACACACATATCGGGGGAGGGAATTTCTAATTTCTAATGATCAGAGTCCTGCACGGTATTATTATCTTCATTATAAATAGAGGAAAGTAAGGCTGAGAGGTGAAATTAACCAGCTCAAGATCATAGGTAATGAATGACCGAACTTAGGTCCAAATTCAAGTCTGCCTAGTCCTAAGCTTGTGTTCTGTTCACCTTACCACACTCTGTCAGTCTGGGCTCTCCTGCAGGTAGCTTGTTGGAGGATGTGAGCAGGTTATGAGAAACAGAAGGATGACCCCAGGAAGGAGGGAAAGCCAATCCAACGTTCCTGTTTTAAAATTGACAGCCGTTACGAATATCTGCTACTTGGTCCTACAACAGCTTCTGAGGAAACTTGCAAAACGCATCTCAGAATTGGCCACCCTGGAGATCAAAACCGGGGAAGCATTTTTCACGGTCCCTCCGTGGTCAAGGGTGGCCCGACAGACCTTGACGGCCTGGTTTCCAGATCGTGTGTGTCTGAGGGCCTAGCGGTTCCATGGGAGTCCTTTGCCACCACACCAGTGTAGCCCTGGGGCCAGACAGGAGTTTGCAGCACAGGCTCAGAGTAAGGTGCTGTCGGATTGCATCTGCACAAGGCTGACAGAAGCCTGTACAGGACTGGACACCAGTGACACTTTTGAAATAAGAGGCGAAACTGGGAAGACATTGACCAGTTATAAAGGGAATGTAGAATGAGGATCGTGAATGTCACCATTCACTTATTCATTCATTCATGCATTCATTCATTCATTCGGCCATTCAGCCAACAACTAATGCCAGGCAGTATATGAAGTGCAAGAGAAACTGAAATGAGTCTAGTTGAGTTCCAGATACTAACAAAAAAAAGAAACAGACAAAATGATGGAATGTGGTGAGTGCTTCAATGCTAAAAGGTAATAAAAATACAGAGGTGAGACATCCGACACATTGTGCGTGTGTGTGCGCGTGTGTGTGTATCTGCGTGTGTGTGTTAGGACGTCATGTCCTTTTACTAATCCTTAGTCTTAAAACATAAATAATAATAGCCACTTGGGAAATTGGGGAGAAATTTACTGACTGTATGTTCCAATTAAATTTTAACATTTTCATATTACATTTCGCAAGTGAGAATATAGTGTTTTGGTTGTGTAAGAGAATGTCCCGTTTTTAGGAAATACATACTGAAGAATTTAAGAGTAATGTGTCAGGGCTCCTGGGTGGCTCAGTTGGTTAAGCGTCCAGCTTCAGCTCAGGTCATGATCTCACGGTTCATGGGTTCAAGCCCCACATCGCGCTCTGTGCTGACACCTCAGAGCCTGGAGCCCGCTTCAGATTCTGTGTCTCCCTCTCTCTCTGACCCTCCCCTACTTGTGCTTTGTCTTTCTTTCTCTCTCTCAAAAATAAATATTAAAATTTTTAAGTAAAGTGTCATAATGTCTGCAACTTTTTTTTTTTTTAATGTTTATTCATTTCTGAGAGAGAGAGATTACAAGCAGGGAAGGAGCAGAGACAGACAGAGGGAGACACAGAATCCGAAGCAGGCTCCAGGCTCCGAGCTGTCAGCACGGAGCCCGACGCGGGGCTCGAACTCACGAACCATGGGATCATGACCTGAGCCGAAGTCAGAAGCCCAACCAACTGAGCCACCCAGGGTCCCCTGCAACTTACTCATAAAAGATTCAACAAAAGTAAATATGTGTATGGCAGCCGGGGGAGAGCAAATGAACATAAATGTGGCAAAACGTTCACAGCTGATAAATACAGGTGGAGGCTTAATGAGTGTTTATGTACTGATCTTACAACTTTTTGAAATTTTCCCCCCCCAAAAAAAAAGAAAACTGGAGGGAAAAGTTAATTAATTGGGAGCCATGGGCAGGAGTTGGGAGGGGGTGAAGAGGAGGGGTCTAGGATGAGATTGTGACAGACACCGGGGCGTGAGGAAGCTTGGGGCTTTTCAGAAATTTCGAATGGTTAGGTATGACTGGAACAGAGACAGCTGATGGCAGGGACATGGCGAAAGTGAGGTGGGACAAGGCGGTGAGCTGTGCGAGCACGTGGGCGCTGCTTCCTGAAGGCCTCGGGCTGACCTTGAGAGGTTCCACGCATCTTTTGTGTTTTAGGTTGATCACATCAGCGTCAATTTAACAAGACTGGCTTAGAAAGGGGCACCATGATGGCAGAAGGCTTAGTTTGTGTGATATTACGGTAGTTCCGGGAACAAGTTCGGTAGGCCTAGAGGGAAATCGTGCCACAGGTCAAGTGGAGAAGACAATTTTCAAGCTAGATAGAGCGGAAGAATCTACAGGACTTGGCGGTCAGGCTCACTCAGTGTGGAAGGAGGCTGGCTTGGTCGAGTTTGGTTTGATGACTCTCTTAAACCCAAAGGAAAAGGAAAACTTGCGGAAGGGTAAAATGTCTAACTTCTCTAGCCAAGACCAATAACTTAAGGAGACTGGTTTGTACATCAAGGATTTACTTCTCCTTCGTCTCCATATCTAGTATTGCTTGGCATATAGTAGGTGTTCGATAAATTTTTTTTAACTGTTTTTAGAAGTCATGATAGTCGATAGTAACATGCTTCCTTCGGTTGCTGTTCCTCAGGGGAAATACGCTCTACATTTTGTTAATGTTTTCTCCCTGAGGGTTAAGCATTTGGTGAGCATCTGTCTCCTCACACCTGTTGGACTGGTTTACGTGCAATCTCAAATGAACACATGCCAGGGTAGGGCCGAGCAAGGTACCTGCACTTTTAAAATCTATCAGATGTGTCTAGAATTAGTTTTGTCTTAGTTTATTGACTCGGTTCAGAAAGTACAGATATTTCTGTGTCTTAGTAAACGTGATACAGTAAATGTGCATTTGCAGAACTTGCAAAGTAGAAACATTTCTATTTCATATAACATGAATTTTTCAACTGTAAAAATGTCCTCTCGGTAGTGATTCCTATGCTTGAGTAACAGTGACGAACAGATATGGTACTGAAGCCAAGCTTACCTAGACGTTGCATCTCTAACAAAAGAGATGGCCTGGTTGTGTCATCAGAGGATCCCTAGGGATGGGCGCGATTCCTTTGATGGGTGGTGAGCTGAACAAAGCAGGCAAGTAAGGGGCGCCTGGGTGGCTCAGTTGGTTAAACGTCCAACTCTTGATTTCAACTCAGGTCATGATCTCAGGATTCATCAGTTCAAGCCCCACATGAGGATCTGTGTTGACAGTGCAGAGCTTGCTTGGGATTCTCTCCCTCCCTTCTGTATCCCTCCCCAACTCATGTGCCCTGTCTCTCTCTCTCTCTCTCTCTCTCTCTCTCTCTCTTTCTATCTCTCTCTCTCTCTCTCTCTCTCTCTCAAAATAAAAATAAAAATAAAAAACATTGGGGCGCCTGGCTGGCTCAGTCAGTTAAGTGTCTGACTTCGGCTCAGGTCATCTCGCAGTTTGTGAGTTCGAGCCCCACGTCAGGCTCTCTGCGGACAGCTCAGAGCCTGGAGCTTGCTTGCTTCAGATTCTGTGTCTCCCTCTCTCTCTGCCCCTTCCCTGCTCACATTCTGTCTCTGTCTCTGTCTCTGTCTCTGTCTCTGTCTCTCTTTCTCAAAAATAAATAAACATTAAAAAAAATATAAATAAATAAACATCAAAAAAAAGAAGGCAAGTAAATGATAACGTAGTTACAGCAAGAGACTCAACACTAAGATGTCGGGATTCAGTTTAGACTTTCTGTCCTTGACATCCCGCCCTACCACATCAGAGACCATGTGCTCCCGTCCCCCTCAGCCAGACGTATCACACTTACAATAGCTTGTAATTGTCTGCTTTCCTCCTTCTACCTTATATAAGCACTATGAAACCCATCCACCTTGTGGCTCCCCCATTTAACATGGTGCCGAGCACAAGGTCAGTGCTCCACAGTTTTTACATATATGAATGAATACATGGACGAATAAACATGCGTGACTTCCTAAAAGGATCACAGTTCCCAACAGTCAAAACCGGATTACAAAACCCTTTCTTTGTAATGAGTTTCAATTTAGTGCTTTAAAGAAGACATGACGTGTTTTAGTAGTACATACGCACACATTTGGAGTCCTTCTAGTAAATATGAATGGTCGCTTGTAAAACAATCTAAGCCCATATGCTTTACAAATTAGGATTTATTACTTAAAGTGTTGTTTTAGAATCTGCCAAATACGGGACCGCTACCTTAGACCTTTCAGATGCCGGCCGGACCTTTCTCTGATTTTTTGGATTCCAATGAAGCAAAAACTTCAGGACACCGTGAGATAAAGCAGCCAAAAGGAGTTCACACCGTCCCCTTTATTTACTATCAGGGACACTGTTATAGGACTGCTTCTAGCTCTCTGCACGATGGTATCCAAGGCAGGCACTTCTGGTTGATCTTAGGGACAGACCCCGAGGAGTTAGTCTACAATGTACAGCACAGCTTTGTGGCAACTGCTTCTGTGGGAGACATCTTCTGGCTCTTTTGTATGTCCCCTGGGGCAACAACTGCACGTCCTGAGTGACATCTTACCATAACTCAGTGGAAACACCGAGAAGCAAGCAAGCCTAATCCTGGGCAAAGAAGAACTTCTGTTGTAAGATTTTTGCAAGCAATACTTACTCTCTAATTTTGTCACAATGCATGTAATTTGTCTTTTGGGAAAGAAGCACACAGATCTGGGGGTAATTTGTGTACTGGTCACTGCTCATTCATGAAACATCCTTGTTAGTTGAGGAGAAAAAAAGGTTAGTGACGTCAGAGTTTCCCATAACAGGCGCTTATGCCTGTATTTAAAAACCTGAAACATAGTGGTGTTCCTATCACAAGTTCTCGTAGGGAAAACACCATTAGAAAATGCAATAAATGAAAGGGCTTTCCATTATGGAGTGAGAATTTTTATTTTCTCCTAAACATAGGTGACTACCTCAGACCTTTGTTTTCTTTTCTTTTAATGCTAGAGTCTACTGTTTGTAAAGACCCTTATCCCATGTTATTAGACAGCTTTTGCAGCAGTAACACTAACGAATTACCCCAAACACAGAGGCTTATTTATGTATGTATATATTTATGGATTTATTCTTACACCCACAAGATTAAGGTTCATCGAGGGTAGCTTACATAGGATAGGCTCAGCTGGGTTGATCTGCTCCAGACCATGGGTAAAGGACACTGCTATTTAGTCAAATGGAAATAACCTTGCCCTATATTAAGTTCATTAGGTTTTGTCACCATACATAATCGTTAAACTTGCACTAAAAATGTTTAGCACCAGTATTTTTTATGAAAGGAAAGGAAAGTAATAAAACTTATTACCAGAGCACTACCTTGCCTGCAGTAAGTTCTTAAATAATATTTGGAAAAAGACAAAGCAATGGAATATAAAAAAAAAAATCAGAGGGGCAACTGGGCGGCTTCGTCGGTTAAACGTCTGACTCTTGATTTTGGCCAGGACGTGATTTTGGCTTGGTTTGTGAGCTAGAGCCCCAAGTTGCTCAGCGTGGAGCCTGCTTGAGATTCTCTCTCCCTCTCTCCTTCCCTTCCCCCACTCACGTTCAAAACATTCTCAGGAAGACTTCAGGTTTAATGTGGCAGATTGAACACGTCCCTGCCTAAAACCCATTAAAATGATAGTAAAATAAATGAAATAGGTATAAATACCTTTTGGAAGACGAAGACAGATGGACAAGTGGTAACTAACAGCAGAAGGCTGAAACCTACCTTCAAGAGTGTACGTTCGAATGGAGAGTGGTTAAGTTAAATTTCAAGAAATGGAGTCCTTTGAGGACCTGTGAAGTTGGGTTTGGGGCAAGGTTGAAAACTAAAGAATTAATGAAAAAATTAGATAAAAAGTAAGCAAACTTTCAGATCCTCTTATCCAACAGTACCGTCAAGAAACGACTTCTCCCAAAGCAAAAAATATGAGGTTCAGTCTCCAGCGCTAACAGAACTTTCTGTGATAAAGGAAATGTTTTCTGTCAGCATTGTCCACCGTCACGTGGCTCAGTGGCCAGCGTGGCTGGTGTGACTGCAGAACTACATTTCTAACTTAATTTTAATTAATTAACTTTTTAAAATGTTTATTTATTTTTGAGAGAGAGAGACAGAGAGACAGAGAGGCAGAGAGGAGACACAGAATCCCAAGCAGGCTTCCTGCTGTCAGCGCAGAGCCCGACTCGGGGCTCGAACTCACAAACTGTGAGATCATGACCCGAGCCGAAATCAGGAGTCGCGCTTCTAACCAGCTGAGCCAGCCTGGTGCCCCTAACTTTAATTAATTTAAATTCAGATGGCCCCACGTGGCTAGCGGCTACCACACCAGACAGCGCAGCTGTGGACCCAGGGATACCAAGCACTGCTGAGAACAGGGATGGATCATCTTACGGAGAAACGGAAATTCAGTAAAGTTCTTCATACTGAATAGCGAGAGCTCTCAACCCTTCCTACTGCTCCGGGCCTGGATTGGGGGATTCCTTCCTGAGGACATCCACCTGCCGAAGAGGAAACATCTGTAACCCCCACGACATGTCTGGCACTCTCCCTCCCTATCTTGTACACGGCAGGGGCCGCCCCACACCCAGAGCTTTCAGTCAGTTTTTTAAATGCCTCACTCTTAAATATGACAAGGCAGCCAAAGATCACCACACGTTTGAGGACAGCTGGCCAGGCCAAAAGAGAGACAAATAACAAACAAAAAAAAAGGGAGCTGACATTACAGACAGCGGAAGGAAAAAAAATTTTTTTTCTTAAATTTCTTCAAAAGGAGGAGCTATTGCAGCAATGAAATAAGATCAGGGTGCGATTTAAAAGATGAGAAAAAGAATTGTAACTATTTTGGAGATAAAAAATATACCAAGATAAAAACACAGGAGAGATATGGGAAGATAAAGTTGAGATGTCCTCTCAGAAAACAAACCAAAAAGAAAATCCAAGAGAAAAGCTGTGAGTATTAGAGCTCCAGAAAGAAAGAAGAAGTGGAAAAGAAAAAAAGGAAAGGATTTAACAAAGAAGCAATGGCAGAAAATTTCTCTAAAATGAAAAAAGTCAAGATTCAGATTGAAAAGGCTGAGTCCCCAGCCAAAAACTGGGGAAAAGACTCACCCCAGCCAACAGAAATGCATACATCTGTTGTAAAGATACAGCAAAGGCCATGTACACACGTTTGTGGCACCTCTTTAATAGCCGAAAACTGAAAACAGCCAGAAGTCCATCCACATTAACGCTGGATAAATTAATCGTAGCATGTTCATAAAAAGGAAGAAGCATGAATGAGTTACCCATTACATGCAGGTGACACATGTGAATCTCCCAAACTTAACCGGTGAGACCAGAAGCAAAAGAATATATTGTATGGTTTCACTTTTTTAAAAACATTTTTGCATTTTTTTTTTTTACCTTTATTTATTTTAGGAGAAAGAATGCAAGCAGGGGAGGGGCAGAGTGAAAGAAGGAGACAGAATCCCAGGCAGGCTCCAGGTCCCAGCTGTCAGCGCTGAGCCCGACACGACTCGAACTCGCGAAACATGAGATCGTGACCTGAGCCGCAGTCAGATGCTTAACTGACTGAGCTACCCAGGTGCCCTTGTATGATTTCATTTCTATAGAAATTCACAAACAGGCAAACTCTGATCTGTGGTGTTAGAAATTAGGATAGTGATTACCACTAGGAGCAGGTAGTGGCCAGAAGCAGGCTCTTGGTAGTACTCTCTTTCTTAATCTAGGTACCGGTTACACATTATGTGTGAATTTTGTAAAAAAATCATCCAGTTGATACTTACGATTCATGCCCTCTTCTGTGATTATATTATTCTTCAGTAAAAAGCTTACGTTTCTGAAAGTTCCTACCCAAACACATCATAATGAAATTTAGAATCAGATAAAAGCCTTCAGTGGGGGTGGGGAGATAAAAGGATCGAGACGGAAAATAACTTAAGACTCCTTGAGAGCACCTAGAAGCATAAGCAAACGGAAGCAAAAAAGGACTATAGGAAAACATGTCCAGGGAAGGAAATGTCATGGAGGTATACTACAGGGAACAGTATTTACATTTAATGATATAAATACCGAGGGGCGCCTGGGTGGCTCAGTCGGTTAGGCTTCCAACTTCAGCTCAGGTCACGATCTCACAGTTCGTGAGTTCAAGCCCCGCGTCGGGCTGTGTGCTGACAGCTCAGAGCCTGGAGCCTGCTTTGGATTCTGTGTCTCCCTCTCTCTGTGTTCCTCCCCTGCTCACACTCTGTCTCTCTCTCAAAAATAAAAATTAAAAAAAATAATATAAATGCTGAATATTGACTTAATTTTTTTAAACCTTCATATTAGGAAATTAGGAAAAGGAAAGTGCAATGTGTCATGAGAAAGAAGTTAGGGAAAACGTCTCAGCCCTAATAGTCTATGATATGAGATCAATACTACGTATACTATGTGTGTATATTACTTTGACAGTTAATTTTTAAACAGTGGTCATCAGAAGAAAAATAATTGGATAATAATTGCAACACAGTGAGAATTGTTTTTCGCAGTAACTTCTGTTTAACTGGAGAAAATAAAGTTTTCCATTTCTTGATCCTAAAGTGCACTTTAGTGTTTTTGTCCAGCTTTGTAAAGCCCAATGTTAGAAAAATCACATTGAAAACATGCTTCTGTTTTCTGAGTTAATGTTATCTGTAATCATTACAAAAGTGGACTTTTGTTATTTGAGCGTGTGTTGCTTAGCTTAGTGTATTCAGGTCGCAACTGTGGGGGGGGGGGGGACAGGGAACAGAAGGGGGAAAAAAAGGTGTTCGTCAGTTCCAATAAGTGGAATAAGAAGATGTCATAAGCATGGCACTTAACATCTTTGCAGTTTCCCTGCTGAAGCAGTTAATCCTAGAAGCCTTTTTCCTGAGTCCCAAATGGTTAAAATGGGCCCGGAGGGAAAAGGTGCCCATTTCCCTCTCCTCTTACCGGTAGTATTACTCATCCTTTTGGCTTAGAGAAAGTAGCAACACACACACACACACGCGCACACGCACACGCACACGCACACACACACACCTTTTAATGAGGTCTTCCATTCCCCCGGAGTGTTGAATTTCAGAAGAAGTTCTCTATCATTTTCATGATAAGCAGCTTATTTTTTCCCAATCGTGACAGTTGTGAAACTTCAGAATGAACTGAGCAAGTATGGAAGTCTCCCCCCCTTATCTTCTCCAAGGGCTGACAAAGCAGGGTTTTAGATGAATCCCCTCAGATGATGTTGGAGGCTTATCAAGACAGGGGGGGTTGAGGTTTGCGATCACTCTGTGAGAGGGGAGAAAGAGAAAGCCCAAACGGGGGGGGGGGGGGGAACTCGAGAGAGGAGCCTTCTCCTTCAAGTTGTCATTATCAGGGTCCCCCCAGAAAAGACTGACGAGTAACCCAACACTGACTTGGAAAATCAGCTCTCAGTCAAATCCCCTCTCTTAACCTGTGTCAGCCATTGACCAGTCCCTCCGCTGTTGTAAACAGGGAACAGTGCAAACCAAATTGAGAGAAGGGTGAAAACGCAAATCTTCCAAAAGATGGGAAATTCTATGGAGTCTATGAAAGCGATATTCGAAAACAGCCAGAATCACAGGAAAGAGGGAGATGCACGGGGAAAAAAAGAATCCATATGGATGATACCCTGATGCCTCAAAAAGAGTGAGGTGAAATGTTTTTTTTTTTAATGTGCTGGAAGCCCTTGGAAAATTGATGAGCCCTTCCTTTAATATTTGTGGGGAAAATGACCATTTTAACAGTTAAGCTGTACAACTCAAGCCTGAAGTGAAGGGTGTTACATTGTGCCAACATACATTTTTGTCAGATAAAAGTATACCCCCTGAAGTCAGGAATATACTTACTTTGTTCATTCTGAGAACTAGCATGGTATTGCAACGATGTCTAAATTCTGATCAACCTAAAATGAAGTCAGCGTTTTCATGATACAAAGTTTCATCAAATAAACCTTTTTTTCCCCCGAAAAAAGATTTATTACAAAATTTAGCCCTGAATAAAGTGAATTCGTTTCATGTGGCCTTTTCTGATGTCTGGGGGTTTTTTTGGATATAAGGATCTCCCAGAGTACTTTTAAAATGCATTATTTGGCGGACGCCTGGGGCTCAGTCAGTTGAGCATCCGGCTTCGGCTCAGGTCATGATCTCGCGGTTCGTGAGTTCAAGCCCCGTGTCGGGCTCTGTGCCGACAGCTCAGATTCAGATTCTGTGTCCCCCTCTCTCTCTGCCCCACCCTCCTTGACATTTGTGTATCATCTTTGGAGAACTATCTAAGTTTCTTGCCCATTTTTAAGTCAGGTTATTTGATTTTTGTTGTTGTTCTTGAGTCATAGGAGTTCTCTATATATTTTGGATATTAACTCCTTACCAGATATGATTTGCAAATGTTTTCTCCCTTTTGTGGGTTGCTTTTTCACCCTGTTGATTATATCCTTTGATGCACAGAAGTTGATACATGTGGTGTCTCATTTGTCTATTTTGCTTTTTTGCCTGCGCTTTTTTTTTTTTTTTTTATGGTAGCATATCTAAGAAATAATTGCCAAATTCAGTGTTGCAAAATTTTCTCCCTGTGTTTCTTCTGGGGTTTTTATAGTTTTAGGTCTTCAATTCATTTTGAGTTAGTTTTTGTATATGGTGTAAGGCAAACTTCCAATTTCATTCTTTTGCATGTGGATATCCAGTTTTCACACCAGCATTTGTTGAAAAGACTGTCCTCTCACCCATTGAATGATCTTGGCTCCCTTGTCGCAAATCATTTGACTGTATATTTGAGGTTTTATATCTGAGCTCTCTATTCTATTCCATTGGTCTATATATCTCCTTTTAATCCCCCTTTACCTTTGATGGTCAGGTAAGTTAATTGATAGCTAAATTCGGAGCTCAACTACAACCATGGATGTGGACCTTCACGATGTGAAAGTTGATGTTCTCTTCTTTTCTTGCCATGGCCTTGAACTTTTTCTCTCCTTTAAGTTTCTCCTGGTCCAGATTCTTGATCCATATTTCTTTTTTATTAGTATGCTGTGGTATATGCTCTTATCGTGAGGTACCCTATATGCTTTATGGATAAACTGAGACAACACATCACTCCCGTAATCCGTCAATCACACACAGCTGCTAGGATGCTCACGATCTCATTGAAGAGGTTGGCTTCACACGTGGAACAATGCAAGACAGAACGTGTGTCACCACATGCAGGTTCGAGTATTAAGCTCTGGGAGATAGAAAAGGAAGAGAACAATGTGGGACAGAATGTACCACGGACTGGGTTGTACTCGGACTGGGTGTCTAAGGAATGTTAGCGCTTGGATTGATAGCCATAGAGGGTAGACAAAACAGAGCTTTCCCTCAAAAGGAGGAGGCTTGTAAGGCTAAAATGAGAGACAGGACTGAGCCTGGCCTGGGCCAGAGGGTGTGACTAGACTGAGACCGAGAATGAGAAGGTGGAAGGGGACCCGCTCACAAAGGAATCAAATACCGGAGTGAGGAATTCGGATGGACCTTAATCTTTTTCAACATGCCCACCTACCTGGGGAGATAAAGACAGTATCTTCCGGGATAGAGTGGAGGGTTTTCAAACTAGGGGTTTTGACCAGCATTGGGTTTTTTGGGTTTGTTTTTGGTTTTGTGTTGTTTAATGAAAGAGAAAATTTCACAATGCTTTGCAGATAGCAGGTAGAAGTCTGGTTGCAGTTGCATGCGTGTGTGTGTGTGTGTGTGTGTGTGTGTGTGTGTGTGCTGGGTCACGGCGTGAAATGCAATCAAAAAGCGTGAAAGACACTGGTGTAGAAGAAACTGCACGGTTCTGTTACAGATCTAAAGTACTGGGAAGCCCTAACCTTGAGCCACATCAGACTGCACCACAGTATTGTGAAGTCCTCAGGCTGTGGTGACACAGATGTCTCCCCATGCTCCGATCCCAGCTCCTCCCCGCAGGGGACATTACAAGGGGTACTGGCTCCAAGAGCCTTTGCTCCGCCTCACGCCTCGCTTCTGTTGAAGCCTTCACTCGACCCCCCTGAACGTGGATCCATGCAGTCTGTAGTAGAAAGAGTACATGTTTTAGTCTCAGCGGATCTGGGCTAGTTCAGCCACTTACTAACAAAGTTGTGAAGCCATTCTGAGCCCCAGTCGCCTCTTCTGGAAAAATGGGGAGAAATAATACCTATCTCATAGGGTTGTAGGGAAGATTTGATGTCCCCGTCAAACAAGCTCTATGTATTCCACTTCTGGGAGGGTATCTATGTAAGTCTTCACGTGCCAAGATTCATATGAGTGGATGGCTGCTGGCAGTCTTTCTTACAGAACCAAAACTTTAGAAGCCTGTAAATCCGTGATAGGGGATTGATTTTTTTTTTTATTATGATATATCAATAGAGCAGAATACTATGTAGCTACTAAAAAGAGTGAGGTAGAGGCACCTGGGTGGCTCAGTCGGTTGAGCATCCGACTTCGGCTCAGGTTATGATCTTGCAGTTAGTGAGTTCAAGCCCCGCGTCGGGCTCTGTGCTGACAGCTCAGAGCCTGGAGCCTGCTTCCGATTCTGTCTCTGTCTCTCTCTCTGCCCCTCCCCTGCCCACACACTGTCTCTCTCTCTCTGCCTCTCTCTCAATTGTAAATAAACATTAAAAAAAAAAAAAACTTAAAAAAAAATAAAAAGAATGAGGTAGGCCTAGATCTGCTGATATAGAAAGATATTTGCAGCACTATTAAGTGGGAAAAAAATAAGTTGTAAAACCATGATCCCGTTTTACGAATACATAGATTTTTGGATATGTGTCAAGAAATGGCTATAGGAATTTCTTGAAGTCAGAATTACGAAGAACTTTAAATTTCTGTTTTATCAGTTTTTCTGTTTTTACAGTGGGCATGTGTGAATTTTATATTTAGAAAAAAATTAGCTTGATATACATATATGCATTCACATGCTTGTATTACCTGGCGTAGTAATTCTGAGCAGATACCTAGACATTCTTTGTAGTTAGTAGTTATTGTAAGTATTTGCTTTCAGCATAGGTGTTCTGAATCTTCAAATCAAATATTTCTGTAGCAGTGGAACCATTGTGCCTGGGGGTTCTCGGTGAAAATATACCCATTTTTCCTTCCTGGTAGACTGATTATTCTAGTTGAGGCCTGTTCTCTTTTCCCCTTTACTCAGTGGGCTCGGGGCACCCCTCACAGGATATGCCGTCATTCATTTTAATTTTTAAAATTATAATAGCAATTTAAGCTCATCTTAAATATTTAACGTTTTTTATTTATTTTTGGGACAGAGAGAGACAGAGCATGAACGGGGGAGGGGCAGAGAGAGAGGGAGACACAGAATCGGAAACAGGCTCCAGGCTCCGAGCCATCAGCCCAGAGCCTGACGCGGGGCTCGAACTCACAGACCGCGAGATCGTGACCTGGCTGAAGTCGGACGCTTAACCGACTGCGCCACCCAGGCGCCCCTCATCTTAAATATTTAAACAATACTGAAGTTTATAAAGTAAAAACCGAAAGTCCTCATTCTTCAGTCCCGCTACTCAAGAATGGAGATAGTTCAGTGTATGGTCTTTAGAACTTCTGTGCATATGCAAACGTCCGTGTGTATTTTTGTTACACAAATGAGATCATATCATGTATACCAATAAGTATCCTCCCATATCCTAGATTAAGTTGTAATTACAGTGCATCCTCGCGAAGAAGCACGTAATAGTACCCTTCGTAGGTATATCATAATTTATTTCACCATTCCTTCTATTGTTCTATTTCTGGCCATTGCTAGCAGTGCTCCGAAAATATTTTTACATATATCATTGCCCACTTCAGTGAGCAGATCTGTAGGATAAATTCTTACAAGTGGAATTAGTGTTGTTCAAAAGATACCTACATGAATAATAATTGTTGTCACGTTGCCCTAATTTACACTTCTCCCAGCAGTGACTATATGAATTCCTTTTCCCCCCACACACCTCCTCACCAGTATTGTAATTATTGTCATCCTAAAGTCCTCATCAGCCCGATGTATGAAAAATGGATCTGATTGTTTCACTTGAATTTCCTTGGAGTGAAATTGAACATCTCTGTTGCCACACCTGTTGGGAAATGTCACACGTGTCTGCAGATCCAGTGGGAAGTTGGGTCTGGAGTCTGCGTTCTTGGTTAAATGGTGGTACTCTTCTATTAATATGCTTAGAAATGTGGTCCAGGATAGAGCATTAGGAAGAACAGACAGAGCAGATGGTATGATCTAGTATATTCATGGTTTCCTATTTGGATATCCATGGCAGTGGGGGAGGACAGGTTGGATGGTGGCATATTTCTATGCATAGAAATAATAACCGTGCGGCTGCTGATTGAGCAGTCCCCAGTCCCTCACCTGGCTGAAATATTCCAGTTCAAGCTTTTCTGAAACTACGGAAATCTCGTCCATTATTCTCTGTGTACTCTTTCCCACAGAAATCTGGCACGGTATTGATTCAGCCTCTGGAAGAGCCAACACCAGTTTATCAAACCCACATCCCCTCACCTACCAGTGCCTCATATGCCTCAGGGATTTCACAAAACTTCCTTTTAGAATCACTGCTTGAACTGGTCATGTTTTAAACCTCTGTAAAGAAACTTGTTAACGCGGCAAAATGTAGGCAGAGCCTTCCTTCAATGCAGAGAGTGTTCAGATATCTTTACCATCAGCTTTTTGGCGATCGCTCGGTCCCCTCTTATCCCCCTTATTGGTTTCTCCATCTTAGGATCCAGAGGGACCTACTTGTGGAAAGGACATGATTCTTTCTGACTACTCAGGACCTCCCAAAACATTGCAGTCTCACGCAGATCTTAGTTAAGGAATTTTGTGCTTTGTTTTGTTTTGCAGCTTCCTGAGGTAAGCCCAGTGGTTCTCCTCTGTTGTTTGTTTTTTAATTTTGTTTTAATGTTTATTTATTTTTGAGAGAGAGAGAGAGAGAGAGAGACAGAGAGACAGAGTACAAGCAGGGGAAGAGCAGAGAAGGAGGGAGACACAGAATCCGAAGCAGGCTCCAGGCTCTGAGCTGGCAGCACAGAGCCCGACGCGGGGCTCGAACTCACGAGCCGCGAGATCATGACCTGAGCCGAAGTCGGATGCTCAACCGACTGAGCCACCCAGGCACCCCTCTCCTCTGTTTTTATACCTATCAGCTTTTCCCCCACAGACTTCATGTCTTGAGATTTCATGTCTTCCAAACACACTGCACTCACAACTAATTCATTATTCCTTTTTTTTTTTTTTTTTTTTTTAAGTCAAGCAGATATATAATGTAACTACAAATAGAGCTTCTGGTCAACCTGCGACAACCAGTGTTAACTCACGCAAGAGTCAACTCAATCAAAAGCAAGGGAAGGTGATAGGTTAGTACTTCTGTGGGTAGACTTGAGCTTACCCTCCCCCACCACACTCGTTATCTTCTTTGTTTTCCTAAAAAGGGAAAGATTCTGGGCTGAGAACGCCCTAAGTTACCCCTTCTAAATGATAACTCACTTCCTTTATCCCACCCCTCTGACTTTCCTAACTAGTATGCGGTTGACCGTGAAAGAGGGTGAGTGGTTCAAGATCACCCACTTCACCCCTGCACCCAAAACAAGACAGCGCACATTTACATCTTGCTGGCAAAGGAAGCCCCGAGTGGAAAGTTTTATGTAGAAAACAGCCTTGGAAGTGAGTGATGTGTCACCGGCCCTGCAGCACACTGAGTTCCCTGTTTGGGATCAGGTTGTTAAGACCACATGCGGATGAAGTGCCGTAAAAGTGTCTGCCTTCTCCAGTTCAGTTTTCCCAGAGTACATAAATCCACTGACAGTTTTCTTTAAACAGTTGTTCTCAGCTTCAAATAAAATTTTAAAATAATTAACACCTGGTTTGCTTTTTAAAAAGTCTGATGTGTAAAGTCGGGCATGGGGAGGGTGTAGGCTGGGGGTTATGGAAGGCATTGTAATATCGGGAGAGAACACAAGTTTCTCGTGATTAGGCATGGTTGACTTTGAACCATGGCTTCGCCAAATATTTGGCTATGTGACCTTGGGAAGGTTACTTTTAAGTCTCGATTTGCGTATCTGTAAGTAGGGATACTATTTCCTTGAAGTCTCGTTTCTTTGAGCATTGAATAACGGAAATGAAGAGGCACAGCATAGTGCCAGAAAAGGCACTGGTCAGAGCTCAGTGAAGGACGGCTCACCTATCCATTCCCATCTCTCTGTATGACTCATAGAATCAGAGCCTCCTTCTTTTTTTTCCATTTAACTTGAACTTAGTTAACTGACAGTGTAGTTTGGCTTCAGGAGTAGAACCCAGTGATTCATCTCTTAAGTATAATACCCAGTGCTCATCCCGAAAGGTGCCCTCCGTAATGCCCATCACCCATTCAGCCCATCCCCTCACCCACCTCCCCTCCAGAAACCCTTAGTTTGTTCTCTGTTTTTTAAGAGTCTCTCATGGTTTGTCTCCCTCTCTGTTTTAATCTTATTTTTCCTTCCCTTCCCCTGTGTTCATCTGTTTTGTTTCTTAAACTCCACATCTGAGTGAAATCATATGATAATCGTCTTTCTCTGACTTATTTCACTTAGCATAATATGCTCTGGTGCCATCCATGTTGCTGCAAATGGCAAAATTTCATTCTTTTTCATCACCAAGTAGTATGCATTATCCATTCATCCGTCGATGGACATTTGGGCTCTTTCCATATTTTGGCTATTGTGGATAGCGTTGCTATAAACATTGGGGTGCACGTGCCCCTTCGAATCAGCATTTTTGTATCCTTTGGATAAGTCCCTGGTAGTGCAATTGCTGGGTCGTAGGGTAGTTCTATTTTTAATTTTTTGAGGAACCGCCATACTGTTTTCCAGAGTGGCCGCACCAGTTTGCATTCCCACCAGCAGCGCAAGAGGGGTGTCCTTTCGGAATCAGAGCCTTCTGTTCCGTGTGTATTTAAGGGAACCCTGGATGCCACGTGGTGATGCCGACTGAGGAAGCCACAGTCCATGAGGGGACAAGGGGGTAGAAGACGGGCCATGCCATTGTACCCCTAGAAGCAAGTCCCCTGAGCCACTGCAGACTAGCAGACCTCTGAGGGGGGTCAGAAGAGGCTCAGTGGTGGGAGCTCTTGCCGTATTCAGGCTCTCCTCACCCCATCACACTGCCACGTCACGTGGCGTCTGGCCGTCCCCTACAGGGAGGGGGAAGCAGTGCCTCCCGGGATTAGTTCAAGGGCCAGGTGAGAGTAGGTTGAAGGCTCTGTCCATCGTCCTGCCTCTGGCCGGCGCCTTTCTCCCTGAAGCCTCTCTCAGAGCCCAGGCTTCAGTTCTGGCAAACAAGAACCAATGGACCTACCTGCTGGGTCCCAGCAGTTACCTCCCCAGGCAGGGTCCTGTCTCCCTTCTGAGAGAAATACTCCTCCCAGCTCTCTCTCCTACCGCCCCCCGGAGAGCGAGGAGACTCAGCACCGGACCCACAGCCACTATAGACCCTACTGTGGTGAGGATTCTTGAGCTGCCCAGTACCTCGGCTGCTTGCCAACGTGCAGGCCCTCGGCCGCCCTCTTGACCTACCTGGCCCGGAAGCCTGCACGGCTCTGGGATGCACAGAAAAAGACCCTCAACAGGATGTGCTGGAAACATCGAGATAAGCGATGAGTGACTTCTGGGAGCACAGACCTCAGGCTGACTGTGACCTGAGAAGCTGAGACAAAACAGCACCAAGTATTCCTAAATCGCTAAGACGACGGTGGAACGCAGCAAGAGAATGAAGGTGCTCAATCCTTTGACCTGGCCCCGCCACGGGAAGGCAGTGTGGTACAGCCGGGGGTGGGAACGCAGGCCCTTTGGCGTCAGGCAGACCAGGCCCCTTTCTGGTCTCTGTCTTGGGCCAAGTACCTTAGCGGTGACGGTGGAGGCGGGACCACGGCAGTAGTTCTCGCTGTTGGCAAGTGCTGAGGTCTTACTCTGTGCCGAGCAGTGTCAGGTACTCTCTTCCCTGCGAAATGGGAATTAAAAAATACTCTCTCGCAGAGTTGGGGAAATAATGGGTGGTTCCCATCAAGTCAGCGGTATACAGCAGGTGTTCGGTAAATGCGAACTTTCTTCTAGGAGGACGGGTCCTAATGAAATAATAAAAAGGAGCAGAAGAGATTCCTTCTGTGCGAGGACGTAACCTGGAAGCCGCCGCCTCTTTTTAGGTCTGTTAATATTTGCTTTACATACTTAGGTGCTCCTGTGTTAGGCGCGTTAATATTTACCGATGGTATGTGCTCTTGTTGGATTGACTCCTTTGTCATTATGTAATGCCCTTCTTTGTCTTTTATCACAGTCTTTGTCTTAGAGTCTGTTGGGTCTGATGTTAAGTATAGCTGCTTCGGCTCTCTTTTTATTTCCTTTTCCATCCCTTCACTTTCCGTCTGCATGTATCCTTACATCCGAAGTCGAGGCTCTTGTAGACAGCATATAGATGGGCCTTCTGGAAGCCACCGTCGTGTCCCACGCCAGGAAAATGTGTAACAGATGATGACAGGGTGTTATGCAGCCACTAAAATATTTATGAAAAAAAAAAAAGACATAAAATGGAAAGCATTCATGATTTTATGTCAGGTCAATAAAGCAAAATGCAAAATCGCAGGCGTACGTCAATGACCCCTACATCGCTTCAAGTATAGACAGGGGTTTGGAAACAAAATACAATAATTAAAAGTTGTGAGACGTAGGTTCTTTAATGTTGAGAGGTACTGCCTTCCAGTTTAAAACAAAGCAAACAGGGGCGCCTGGGTGGCTCAGTCGGTTAAGCATCCGACTTCAGCTCAGGTCACGATCTCACGGTCCGTGGGTTCGAGCCCCGCGTCAGGCTCTGGGCTGATGGCCCGGAGCCTGGAGCCTGCTTCCGATTCTGTGTCTCCCTCTCTCTCTGCCCCTCCCCAGTTCGTGCTCTGTCTCTCTCTCTCCCAAAAATAAAAAATAAACATTAAAAAAAAAAAAAAAGCAAGCAAACAAACAAACCAAAAAACAAACCAAAAAAGCCCGACAAGAACAAAAGCAGTGCCAGGGGCCACAGGTAGCAGCTGCTGTGGGCATGATCAGGATAACCTTAGCAGGTGTCAGATATGAAAAGGATTCCAGTGCTTTGAACCACACCAGCCTCTGCAGAGAGTGAGTGGGCCCTCTCAATAACATCTCTTTGTTGTTCCTATACTAAGAATGGAACGCATCTTTTGGACAAATCCTGAAAAAAAAATTTTTTTTGGTTTCAATAGATACACCACACGCTCATCGACCTGCTGGACTCTGTAAACCCAACACAAGGTCACGGTCCAGTGTTGAGAAGTTGACTTTGCTAGTGAGGTAAAGAAGCTCTCCGTTAGAGGCCTTTACCCTCGCTCGGCTGGGGTTTAGTAACATGCAGATTTTCTTTGACTAGAAAAGAGTGGTGCTGTAGAGCTTATAACCTCCAAGGAGATCATTTCATAAAATATTGATTTTTTTGCACATAAAGGAGATAGTTCATGAATAGAAAATGTAAGCATCAGCAAAAATTCTTTCGCACTCTCAGTTAATAAAAAGGAAAAGTACAGATACCCGCTTACCAAACGAGGCCGAAATATCAGCGCGGGGGGGGGGGGGGGGGGGGGGTGGGAGGGGCAGAGCTAGAATATTATTCTTCCTCAATGTCATAATTCCAAGAACAGATGTGCCCAAAAGAGACCAACCTGGATTGTACAGCCTTTTACTACAAGCTGTGAACACCGCACCATAGACTTTGCTGCAAGTTGTAGATTTTGTTTTGCCTCTGTACCTCGCAAGCTTCAACCGGGCCTTTTCCCAAAATCAGATTCGTCTTAGTGAGCTGTTCCTGGCCAATGTGGTTTACTAGCTGTTGCCGTCTTGTGAAAGCCAGCAGCGGTATCACAGCATCTCACGGGGTGGCGCCCTGCTGCGTCCTCCCCACACTCCCCAGCTTACCCCAGATCTGTCATCGCCCTTGTCCCCACTCTGTAGCAGATAGCTCTCCTGAGGTTCCAGTGGCCTGGTGTGGTGAAACAGCAACGGGCCCAGAATCTAAGAAGCATCTTACTAGTTGACGTGCTGTCTCTAACTGAGCTATCTTGAGCAAGTCAATGAATCAGGCTTCGTGTTTGCTTCCTTGACTGTGGGTAAGGAATGGGGACAGATGTTGTGTGGATCGAATGAGCAAATGCAAGGCAGAAATACTTTAAAAATAAGTGCGTTGGCCACAATGAAGATACTCGTTCACACCCACCAGGACAGCAATAAGCAAGAAGACGAGATAATAACAAATGTTGACAAGGATGTGGGGAAATTGGAACCCTCATATTTTGCCAGCTGGATTGTAAAATGGTACAGCTGCTTTGGAAAACAGTCTGGCAGTTCCTGAAACAGTTAAACATAGAGTCACTGAAAGACCCAGCAATTCCACTCCTGGGGATGTGCCCGGGAGAAATGAAAACATCCATTTACACGAAAATTTGCACATGAATGCTCGCAGCATTATTCACGATAGCCAAAAAGTGGAAACAACCCAAGCGTCCATCGGCTCCAGTAGATAAATCAAATGTGGTATATCCATACAGTTGAATATTATTCAACGGGAAAAGGGTGTGCAGAACTGATACAGGCTACAGCACGGGTGAACCTTGACGACGTTACGCAAAGTGAGAGGAGCCGCGTATCGTGATTCCATGTATATAAAATACCCAGAAGAGGCAGATCCGTAGAGATGAAAAGTAGATTAATTACCGGAGCGCTGGGAGTTGGGGGAAGAATGGGGAGAGGTTGCTAATGGGTCCAGGGTTTCTTTCTGGGGTGATGAAATTGTTCTAAAGTTGATTTATTGGTATACATCACAAAGATACTGAAAAGCATAGAATGTTGCACTTTAAATGAGTGAATTGTAGAGCATGTGAATTTTATCTCGACAAAGCTGTTATGGAAAAAAAAAAAATTCGTGCAAGGCAAAGGCCATTAAATAGTAATCCTGTGTTTTCTGCGCTTACCAGAGCGGAATCTCAGCAGGGTTCCATTCAGGGCCTGATTGACCCCAACGTCTGTAAAATCGTGATGCACCTTATGATCGAAGCTGCCTCACAGTCTGTTGGCCAGGCCACAGCCGTCGTTACCTACATGTCCATGAACTTCAAATGCAGCAGTGTCCAAACTTGGGAAATGGGTGTCCGTTGCTTGCAGCCAACTCCCAGAAGGAAGGGTGAAGCCCTCTTTAAACCCCAAGAGCCAAATGCTTATGGGAGAGGGAGTGGGGAAAATGAGAAGTCATCACATGCTTGGTGGTACTCTTGAGGCAGGAATCAAAACTAGGCCAACAGACAGCGCAGCCCCAAGAGCGTTTAGTACTGTAGGATTCTCTTAAGAAATGCTGCCTCTCCCGTACCCCCGACGGTACCAAGGGTGATACGGAGTGAATAAGCAGTGACACACACTCTGGGTCAAACAAGGGATTCGGAAGATGGGGGCACTGAGCGTGAAGACAACATAGGAATATTTCTTGTAATATTTATTCATTATTTTGAGAGAGAAAGAGCGAGTGAGCATACGCACAAGGGGGTAGAGGCAGAGAGAAAGGGAGAGAGAATCCCAAGCAGGCTCCACGCTCAGGCAGAGCCTACGCAGGGTTCCATCCCACAACTGTGAGACTGTGACCTGAGCCGAAATCCAGAGTCAGATGCTTAACCGACGGAGCCACCCAGGCGCCCCGCGTAGGAACGTTTTAAATGACTTTATTTTGCCTATGTTTTCCTTTTTATGTGGGCAAAAGGATGATAAATGTTTTAAAAATCGAAGTCTGAAAGAGCGACTTCATAGGGTCTGAAATGAAAATTGCAAGTACAGATAAGAAAGCATCATCTGATAGTTTAATTAGCAACATTTTTTTTAACCGCCGCATAATACAGTGTCGCGTCTTAGGATCAGAGGTCTTATATTTGATGATATTTGGTACTTATTCAAAGTAGCTCATGAGGGTGGTGGGAACCTCTAAGTTGAAGGTAAACCTCTCTTAGCTGCCTCATTGAAAAATAATCGTAGTGAGTCCAGGCCCGGGGGGCCAGGGCCAAATAATAAACATACAAACAAACAAATCAATCAATAAATATCTAGTGTAATTCTAGCTTCTCAAACGTTAAAATTGACACCTGTTCTCAGACTGTCGTAGAATTTTTGTTAGTAGTTAAGGATTGTTTGTGGTTTATGACCCCTTACTCTGTGTGCTTTTCGTACATTTTCTCATTCGCCCCTGACAACAATGATATGTAGAAGGTGGAACTGTTGCTTATCTTATAGAAAAGGAAACTGAGGTTTAGAAATACTAAATATTAGAAATATTAAATATTAATACCGCCTGGGTAGCTGAGTCGGTTAAGCATCCGACTTTGGCTCAGGTCACGATCTCGCGCGGTTCATGACTTCAGACCCCGTGTCGGGCTCTGTGCTAACAGCTCAGGGCTTGGAGCTGCTTCGGATTCTGTGTCTCCCTCCCTCTCTGCCCCTCTCCCACTTGTGCGCGCGCTCTCTCTCTCTCTCTCTCTCTCTCAGAAAAAAAAAAAAATTAAAGAAAAAGAAATATCAAATAACCCTCTCAGAGTCATCCAGGAACAAATGACGGAGCTAGGACTTGAATCCATCTGACTCCACAAGATCACTCTTGACCACTCTTCCAGAGCACATTTTATGGCTGATTGCAAATTGAATCTTAAAACCACAGACAAGGAAACAAATGGACATAGAAGTCGTATGGTAGTTGCAGACTTCTGGGCATTCTCTGATTACACCAATGGTCAACGAGGCCAGCGCTGCATTTCCCATGTTCTAGATGGAGGTGGGAGCAAAGAGAAGTGAGAACCTGTAGTTTCAGGCTCC
>NW_026057576.1:9284875-9300607 GCF_023721935.1 Panthera uncia | reverse complement strand
AATACCCAGGGAGGGAACTGCAGAGGATTTGAGATGCAGAGCCAGAACAAGGATCTCCTGTGACAAAATCCCCAAACACGGAGCTTTAGAGCTAAATGGGATCTCGGAGATCGGCACACATCAAAACCACCTCTGCAGCTTTTCCCAGACCTGTTGAGTGAGAATCTCAAGGGAGTCGGTGTAAGAGTTAGATTCTCTGTGGTGCTCAAAATAGGGTTCCTGGACCAGCAGCTTCAGCGTCACCTGGGAACTTGTTAGAATTGCATTCTTGGCCCCCCACCCCCACCCCCCAGGCCTGTGGACCAGCGACTCCGGGGCTGTGGTCCAGCAATCTGTGCTTTATGAAGCCTTCCAGTAGTTCCTAAAACCTCCTAAAGTTTGAGAACCACTGACTTAGAGCAGAAATTTGGACAGGATCCTAAGGTTAGTCCTCCTTTTTGAAGTATATAGCAGCTCTGTTTCAAATTCAGTAAAAAAATATATATATATATTTATTTTCATTTTTTTCTACATGAAATTTCTTTTAGAATTTATAGTACTTAAAAGCACAAGAATCCTAGCCTAAAATTCTGATCTTATTCTCCTCTCTTCCATGGGGCCTTACTCGACTTAATTATCACTGATGAAAAGTATCCTTTCTTAAAAAGCTGTTTAGTCTGACATGTTTTCTTTTTTTTTTTTTAATTTTTTTGAATGTTTGTTTATTTTTAAGAGAGAGAGAGAGTCAGAGCATGAGCGGGGGAGGGGCAGAGAGAGAGGGAGACACAGAATCCGAAGCAGGCTCCAGGCTCTGACCTGTCAGCACGGAGCCTGATGCGGGGCTCGAACTCACGAACCGAAGTCGGACGCTCAACCGACTGAGCCACCCAGGCGCCCCAGTCTGACGTGTTTTCTGCATTCAGTTGTAAAGTATTAGATGACAGAAACCACCTTGCTCCACTTATATTTGAAACATGTCCACTTTAGTGATGCACAAATGGTATGGCATCACTTTTCTAGAAGTCTCCTTGGGAGATTCATTTTGCCATATAGGTATTTTATTAATATAGTTGTTAAAAATCAGTTTTCTAGCTCACTGACACTAGGGAGTATAGTGAAAAGTTGTGACAGCCAATAGGGAAAGAGGGAAGACACTCTCCTGAGTATCTTTTAATCGATTCAGTTTCTGGA
This sequence comes from Panthera uncia, assembly GCF_023721935.1. Lineage (NCBI taxonomy): Eukaryota > Metazoa > Chordata > Mammalia > Carnivora > Felidae > Panthera > Panthera uncia. The sequence goes on along the minus strand of NW_026057576.1, from coordinate 9,299,437 downwards.
ACATTTCTTTCCGGACTAATATTTTGATTTGACATTTGGTCTGGGAAAGCGAGGGACTTGTTTAGGTCAGCATTTCTCAGATGGTGTCCCTAGATGTCAAGCCCTGTCCCGAAGCAAAGAATCTGGGGTAAATACACCTGCGAAATGCTGTGTTACAAAAAAATTAACTCGGTTCACTTCATGGCTTCTTTGAGCTCTTAGTACGGTCACATGCAGCGTGTCTCTCCAAGGGGGTAGTTAACACACAGATTCCTCAAATAAAAACTTTTGGAAACGCAGCAACACAAGCATCATTTCTAAGGATCTTCTGCGTTGACATGGAGATAGAATTGTGACACGGAATCCTTCTTTGTAATGCTAATTTATGCAAAGAAATGTTACCTGTAAATCCCTTTGATGATTACCTTAGTTGGTGACATATTTTGCTAGCTGGCTTTTGGTGTCCTGAAACTAAAATATAGCCCCTGGGTGTATGAAATGTGTAGCTGGTGCATCTAGCTATAAGTAATTCCTTTTTATGTTTTATAAAAACATCACTTCTGGAATAATGTATTTTAAGCAATTTAATACATATAAAATGAGCATGCCAGATATGGCCCAAATTAAAATTTTTGTTAAATCTCTTTTTTTTTTTTTTTGATGATAGAGAAGACTAATTGACATTTTGACATTACTGGTGATAAGGTAAAGTTATTTCGATTATTAATGTTTTCTCAGTGGGTATGTATTGACAGTAATGTTAAATAATATATTAATGATTAAGACATTTAAAAAGAGGTATTAGTCTTCTGTTGCCACATAACAAAAATTGTCACAAATAGAAGCACCTGGGTGGCCCCGTCGGTTAAGCGTCTGATTCTTGTTTTCCGCTCATATCATGATCTCACAGTTTGTGGGATTGAGCCCCGCGTCAGGCACTACACTGACAGTGCGGAGCCTGCTTGGGACTGTCTCTCCCCCTCTCTCCCTCTGCCCTTCCTGGCTCAGGCATGTGTTCTGTCTCTCAAAATAAATAAACATCTGGGAAAAAAAAAAAAAAAATCTGAAATCAAGACGTTGACCAAACGGAGCTCTCCTCTGGAGGCTTTGGGAAAAATCCACTTCCAAGCTCATTCGGGTTATCGTCGGAATCCGGATCCTTGCCACTGTATAACTGAGGCCTCTGTCTTCTCGCTGACTCTCTTAGGGCATTACTCTCTGGTCCTCAGGCTGCTTTCAGGTCCTTTCTGTGTGGCCCCCACCACCTTCAAACCCGCAAGGGCATGCCCACCTTTTTCCTGGGCTTTGAACCCCTGACTTCCTCTTCTGCCTCTAGCCAGAGAAAACTCTCTGCTTTTCATGATTCAGTATAATTAGATCTGGCCCACCTGGGCAGTCTCCCTTTCGTAAGGTCAGCTGTGTTGTCTACCATAACCTGATCATGGGAATAATACCACATTCACAGATGCCACCACATTCAAAGGGGAGGGGATTCTACAAGGAAGAGGGTTACGCGGGGTCCTCATAGAGTTCTGCATACCCCAAAACATAAGATACATTCTAGTTCTTCAATATCTAAAAATTAGTATGTGGATCTCCAAATATGAACAGAATATACATTTTTATTTGTTTTTATTTTTTTTATTATTATTATTTTTGAATGTGTATTTATTTTTGAGACAGAGACAGACAGAGCATGAGTGGGGGAGGGGCAGAGAGAGAGGGAGACACAGAGCCCGAAACAGGCTCCAGGCTCCGAGCTGTCAGCACAGAACCCGACGCGGGGCTCGAACTCGCGAACCGTGAGATCATGACCTGAGCCGAAGTAGGACGCTCGGCCGACTGAGCCACCCAGGCGCCCCCAGAATATACATTTTTAAATGAACAGTGCAATGAGTGCAGCAGCAGTTTATAGAAGGATAACATCCGCAGAATCAGTTGGTTAGAAAGGTCACATAGAGTTTACAAAGAAATTGCACTTGACCCTAAGGGATAATAGTAGCAATGGCTAACATTCATTGAGTTGTAAGCCCTGGATACTGTGCTGTGTGTGTGTGTTATCTCATTTGATCTTTACCAAGTCCAAGTATAATTATTCCTGTTTTAAAGTCGAAGAAACAGAAGCTTACAGAGGCAAAAGCACTGGCAAGTGACAGAACCAGGAACAGTGCCAAGCCAGTGTGCTCCTTGTCACCATTCAGTGTGACAGACCTTTGTTAGGTCATTACCCTGCTGCAAGGCACTCTGCTAGGTGCCCTTAATACAAAAGTAAACCACAGTTCCCGCCCTCAGGACTTCACAGTAAGGGACAGGGTCAAGGAAACAAATCATCACCCTGGAGTATGTAAAGCACGTATTAAGTACAATGGCTGCACTAAACAAGGAATGATCAACTCCACTTGAGTGGGTCACCAAGAACTTCTCAGAGGGGTGACACTCGAGATACATCTGGAGAATGAATAGTTCTCCAGGAGAATGTGGAGTGTGGTGATGGACAAGGGAGAATCCCAGATAGGAGCAAAGGCAAGGAAGAATGAAACCATGAGCATTTAGGGAAATGCTCATGTACCTCCTGGTTCTGTAGGGCTGGATCTCGAAGAACTGGAAAAGATAAGAGATGAGGCTGGAAAGGAGGCCAGGGGTCCATTCATAAAGGGACTTGCATGACATAATGGCCAGTTTGGATTTACCCCCGTAGGCAAGGGATCCATTGAGTTGTCTCAAGCGGGAGAATAACATGGACAGAGTTGTATCCAAAGATGGTAACTTTAGCATTCATGTGGAGGATGTATTTGAGAAGAACAGGCGTGGAGCAAGGAGACCAGTTAGAAGATTACCATCACAGTCTAGATGAGCAACATCAAGGACCTGAGGTAAGAGCAAAGTGGACAGACGTGAAGGGACAGTGGGTGAATGAGATTTAGTGACTGATTAGATGTGGGGCGTGAACAAGGAAAGGGATTTAGGATGACCCGTGGGTCTGACTTAGAATGTTCTTTGGGTGATGGTGCCATTAACCGGCATAAGGAGGGAAAAGCAAATTCAGTATTGGCTCAGTGAAGGCTGGGTTATCTGTATCACGTCCAAGTAGAGACGCCCAAACACACGTGCGGATGGTTGCAGCGTCACGATGGGCACAGGCACAACGTACGAGAGCATTCATGGGGAGTGACTTCCTAAAACAGGTGGTTCCAGCGGGATAGGAGTAACAGCAGGAAGGAATAGTGGAACGGATCTTCTCTAGAGCAAGCGAAAAGTGACTAGAGAGCAAAAAATGGGGGGGGAGCTGAAGAGAAGACCGGATCCGCGTGAAGATAGTTTGGTGTTTCGTGATGCGGTTTCCCAGTGGTGAACTCAACATGCGGTGACTGTGCCCAAATAGTGAGCAGACTCTTCACTCTGAGGCCTTCCCTGAACCCGTTTACCTTGGTCGGTTCACTGTGGTCCTGAAGCTCTTCCTCGGGCTCAGAAATGGGATTTATTGTATTTGTTATCATTATTGTGGGACTGGAAGTGGTTCCATTTCTCAGCAGTGGCCTCACGTTGACCCAGCACAGCAAGACTGAGTACTCACATGTAAGCACACGCCTGAACGCGGTGCATTGACTTGCAGGGGCAACTATCGTCGGCTGTCTGGCCGACCAGGACCCAGTCCATGGGAAGCCAAACGCCAGGAGCTTGCTGTGGGATCATGGGCTAGTGATGGGGATTGTTAGGTGACTCCAGTGTTCTCTAGCGGCAGACCCTGAGTTATCACGTTCTCCCTCAACAGGCACGGATAGACATTCCGGTTGACCTAACACGCAGGCGTTGCCCACTTCTTACTCTTTGGGTTCCCCTTGCTGGCCCTTCTAGTCACACCTTTTCTCTAAACCAGGCTCATTGTTTGCTTCTGCTTGCCAAGTGACAATCACTTTTTAGCCCCGTTTCCCTGGTATGACTCACAGGTTTTGATTGGAGTTTGGCGTTATCCCAAGCTCTTAAGAGTCCCTCATTTACAGAGTAGGCAATCGTTTGATTCCCTCCTGCGGGTTACATCGATTGTGTAGTTTTACCCAGGAAAATCACGATGACAACTTCCCAGGTCTCACAGGGCGGTCCGCAGTCACCCCCCTGTAAAGAAGAGTTGCAGAGAGCTTAGATGAGGAGCATCGGCTTAGATGTAAAAGTCTTTGAAAATCTGGCTAAGGAGTGTGTGCCTTGTCCTGTAAATACTGGGGAGCCCCTGGAGATGTGGGTTTGGGCAGTGTGGATGGCTTGATGAAATCCACGTTCGGGGGATATTGATCTGGGGCTGGGGGTGAAGTGCATTCACATAAGGAGAAACCAAACACCAAGAGCCCAGCCAGGAAGCTGAGATCATGCAATTGGATGAAGTATGCAAGGCTGGAACTAAAATGGTGACAAGGTATGGAATGGAAATGCCACGTTGAATGGTCATTGCAAAGACAGAAGCAACAAGACTTGGTGACCCAAGGGCTAGAGAGAATACAAAGGAGGAAAACATGGGTACGCTATTTTTCTTGAGTTGTATGATTGTTCCTGGCAGTGTTTCAGGTACTTAACTAGACTCACTTTAGGTGTATGTTTATAAGCACTACGTACGTAAAACTGTGGTTGCAGCGGGATGAACAGTCTGTCAGAGTCCGGCACTCCCACCCTGATTTACTTAGGACATTTAACAGAATGAGCATTTTATAGAATTATTTTTTTTTTTAAATCCAACCTGTAGGCTAATCTGGGATATTTTCCTTTCTCAGATCTCTTAGGAGGAAATGTTCCTGATAGAAGCAGGAAGTTTGGAAGAATAAGGAATAGAATTCTGAGAGGATGCTGGAAAGGGGAGTGGGGGGGAGAGTCATTCAGTAAGCTTTTAGTAGTCACCTACTAGACGCCTAAGGTGGCGTGAGGTGCCGTGGAGGCTACAAAAGCTGCATGGCTGTTCCATTTTGCAAGAGCTTAACGCCATCTCTGGAGCCAGATCCTACTCTAAGAAATAACCAGAAGCAAGCAACATAAAAGAGTGTATAACTGAGCCGCTAAGCCGTGCGTACAGATTAGCGGTATTTACGTACAGATGAGTGATGGGCCTCTGGAAGCCATAGCAGAGAAAACAGCAAGGTTAGGAGGACAAAAAAATCATAGCTTGAAAGGAATAGGCAAACTGGGACTGGTAAGTTTAGTTAACAGATTCCAGAAGGATTTATCCTCTCTATGTTGTTCCCCCCGGAGGTTTATTCTTTGCAGAACACTTTTATGTGTATTAATCTCATTTTAGCCTTGACACAATCCAGCAAGGGAGGCAAGGTAGGGATTATAAGGGGAAGGGTGGGAGGGAGGATTTGGGAGAGATTTATGCTGTAGAAACAGCAGGATTTTATGACCAATTAATCTTCTGGTTGAGGGTGAAGGACGAGCTGAGGATGACCCGCCCCCACTCACTCATTCACTCATGAAATCACTTGTTCAAGTACTTCCTGAGGGTCTATGGTGTGTCTGCTCTATGCTCCAGCGCTAGGTTTCCAGATTCCTGCCTGGGACTATCAGGTGGATGAGAGTGCCTTTGGCTGCCGCAGGAAGCAGTGGAGGGAGAATGCCTGATGCTGACTGTCCTTCAGGTTTCCACCCTGTGAATTCGGGCCGCCTGTGGGACACCCAGGTGAAATTGGCAAGTAGGTAATGTGACAGAACAGTTTGGCTTTTTCAGGAAAGAAGTCTGGGACATGAAATAGATTTGGAAATCGTTAGCCTGGAGGTGAGCGTTAAGACTGAGAACGGGTTAGGTGACCTAGGGAGATCTTGGGTAAGACATTTAACAATTCTGAGTTTTCAGTTTCCTTCTGTGGGAGATGGAGAAGATATCTTATAGCACAGGATTGTCTTTGATCAGATGAATGTGAATGGGCCTGGGAAACAGCAAAGTATTATAGATATTGAAAATGCTATTACTGAGGGGCGCCTGGGTGGCTCAGTCGGTTAAGTGACTGACTTCGGCTTAGGTCATGATGTCACGGTCCGTGAGTTCGAGCCCCACGTCGGGCTCTGTGCTGACAGCTCAGAGCCTGGAGCCTGCTTCTGTTTCTGTGTCTCCCTCTCTCTCTGCCCCTCCCCCATTCGCACTCTGTCTCTCTCTGCCTTTCAAAAATGAATAAATGTTAAAAAAAAAAAAAAGAAAATACTATTACTGATGTTTCATTACTCTAGTATCTGCACCTTCTCTAACCGAACAGCTTAGCAAATTCCTTAAAGAAGACAAAATTTTGCACTAATACCCCTCTTCTGTCTTATTATCATCACACCTCTAGACAGAGGTCAAGAGCTAAATATGAATCGGTGTTGATATTTTGGCTTTGAATAGAAAATCAAGAATATCAGACTAATTCATAAATGCGTTTTAGAAATGAGAGATGTATCTGATCAGGAACGAAGGCAGGAAGATAATGCAACGCAGAAGGCTGTACTTTCATTCAGCTTGATTTCTGAAAACACAACTAATGAAGAATTAATAGGAAAGAAATGTGTTCAGAGAGCCTGACCATTGAAGAGTGAGGAAGAGGGGAAATTTATCGAAATTTGAGAGGAACATTCAAGTTATGACCAGGAAACCCCCTGATCGTCAAAATGAAAGCCGGGGGGAAAGCCAGGATACCTTTAGAAAAATACTCAAAGCAGACTTGGAGGAGACTAAATTTAGGAGTGCTGTTTTGATTGAGTGCAGGGATGAAATAGTGACCAGGAGGGTTTTTCCTTTTCTTAAGATGTGTTTTTTGGGTTTGTTTTTGCCGTTTCCGGCTGCCTAAGACTATGATTTCAAAACAACTTTCTTAGGGTAATCTGTATTTTTCAGATAATGTGACTACAGCTAACTTCATGTGTTAGGAGCTGACTGGGAATGATGAGGAACACATCTACGCTCCGTTTTTAATTTTTTATACAGGGTGATACGAGAGCGATGGTTGGGTGCCGTGGCCAGTCGGCCCGTCGCGCTTTCTGGCTTGTGTTAACGGATAACTGGGAGCATTGGTTCGTCTACTGAGCAAGTAGCCACTCTATCTCAGACGTTCAACACGAGGAGGAAGTCGGGTCGCCACGTACTACAAAAGGGCTTACTCTTCTACCGACAGAACACCGTGGGTAGTTTCCTGCAACTTTAATTTTGGAGACCTCACATATTCAAACGGCAATGCTAGTCTTCCTCAGACTAGAGGAAATTCGTGTGAAATGTCTGTGTTATTTGTGCTTCTGCCGTGACAGAAACTGAAAGAACCGAATGCTTTATTTCCTTGTGCAACCTACACTGAGGTGCTCATATGTGCTCATATGTGCAAACTGCTAGAAATACACGGATGAAGAAGAAGGCCTTGCGCTTAGGAACCTTCCCGTCTAGAGGAGAAGACAAAGCCAGGGTTAGGCTCAGGGCACACTTCACACAGGTGTCAACACGAAAACGGGAGTCTTCAGGGATCAGCAGGACGTGGCCAGTGGGTGAAGGGTTGACATCCCAAACAGGGGAGAGAACCCACGACATGAGAAAACTCAGTAGGGGGCTTGGAAAAGTTCACGTTGCAGTGGAAGGTTGTATGCTTGTGGGCGGAAGGTTGAGCTGAAGAGCTGGTTAGGGCTAGAAGGGCCTCACCCTCTAAAAAAAAATCTGGATTTTTACCGTGAATGTAATGGGAAGCCTCCTAAAGAACAGTTAGCAAGCAGACACTCTGATCTCCTTGCTTTGCGGGAGACGCTTCTCTGTAGGCTGAATTACTTTGAGAGCAGAGGTGGTTTTGTTCATCGCCACTGTTTCCCCTCAAATATTCGAGCGCCTTCTGAATGAGCACCTGAAAGCCAGGGATGCAGGAGAAACTCGATTCAGCCCCTGCTGTCAGGGCGCTTGGGAGAGAGATGCTAACGTGCACCTGCTCACAGCAGAGCGGTGAGTCATGGGTTTCCTGAAGAAGGGGAGGCTTTGGAGAATCAGCAGTCCAGGGAGGCAACGGAGGGCTGGGGGACATTCAGAGAGAGGAGAGCGGCAGGTGCAGCCAGAGGAGGAAGGACAGGAGCCGGAGTGCGCGTGCGTACCTGTGTTGTGGAGCGAGTGCGAATGACCGCAGGTGCAGGACCCCGGAGCGGGTGGGAAGGAGGCTGGGGGGCGGGGGGGGGTTGCTGAAAGGAGACATACTGGCCAGGAACAAAGAGGAACATGTCCTCCTGCAAGATTGGAGGAAAAGAAGGGTGGATGTGACTATGGATTGGTTTAAAGAGGGGGTCAGCGATAGATACAGTTTCAGTAATCATTTGCTTAGTCAATCACGTAATAGTATAATACCCTTAGCACCACAGAAGCCAGATGACCACCAGCAGATCTAAAATGCTTCTACCCAGGGGCACCTGGGTGGCTCAGTCGGTTGAGCGTCCGACTTTCGCTCAGGTCACAATCTTGCGGTCTGTGAGTTCGAGCCCCGCGTCAGGCTCTGGGCTGATGGCTCAGAGCCTGGAAGCCTGGAGCCTGCTTCATATTCTGTGTCTCCCTCTCTCTCTGCCCCTCCCCTGTTCATGCTCTGTCTCTCTCTGTCTCAAAAATAAATAAATGTTAAAAAAAAATTTTTTTTACAAATAAAATGCTTCTACCCAGAAATCTGCACCTACCTGCTCTGGCCCTCCCCCCTTCAGAGGACCTCTATCAGACATCCCAGGTGCCACCGACCTGGGAAGGGGGTGATGAAGCCTTCACAGCAGCTCTATGTCCCAGCCCAGGGAGAAGCTTTCCTCCGCTGCCTCCTACTCGAGTCCTGATTCAAAGGGCGTTCACTCACTCACTCCCTTCCAGCCAGTTTGGTATTTCTGTGGAGACTGTTTTCCTCTCTCCTCAAATCTGTCTCCTTGTCCTCAGATTACTCGTCGAGAGGATGGGAGTGAGTGAAGGGAAAGGGGGAATCCAAAAGGCACGCTTGCTTTAAGATGATTTTACTCACTGAAGTCATTACAGATGACACGGTGACCTCCGAATAATCCAGTAAATAAATAGAAGTACAGGTAAAAACAGGACTGGCCGTGGGCCGACAGCTGCTGAAGCTGGACGATGGGTTCACGGGGTTTCATTACACTCTTCTCTCTATGCCTTTGCCTGTGTGCAACTCGCCGTGATTAAAAAGTTGAAAAATAAATAGTTGGGATTTGAATTGCTAATTTACAATAGTACTTCATTTTTGCCGGTCAAAGTGAAAGAACATACATTATTTAGCAATGTAAAAAAAAAAAAAAAATGCAGGAAGTGTCTTATGAGAACATTGCTGGGTCGGATCTCTCCTGCCCTCTCACCTCTGGCTCCAGTCTTTGGTGGTGTTATCTGTACTCTTCCTTCTTGGTCTTAATCAGAATCACCAACTTCATTCCTTCTGTCTGTGCATGCTTGTGAAAGAAGCACCCTCCTTTATCTCTGTTAAAAATTTGAAAGGGTAGGGGCGCCTGGGTGGCTCAGTCGGTTAAGCGTCCGACTTCGGCTCAGGTCATGATCTCATAGTCTGTGAGTTCAAGCCTCGTGTCGGGCTCTGTGCTGACAGCTCCAGAGCCTAGAACCTGTTTCAGATTCTATGTGTCCCTCTCTCTGACCCTCCGCCGTTCATGCTCTGTCTCTCTCTCTGTCTCAAAAATAAACATTAAAAAAAAATTTTTTTTTTTTAATTTGAAAGGGTAACCCTATTGTAGGGAAGTGGCCATTTAAACCTTAACCTAAGCCTAACCCTTCCCTGGTCTGGACTCTTCTTTCCACCCCAGCTGTGACGTTGAAGTGATGGGGAGTTCCTGGTCGTCCTGTTTTTCAATTACCCGCCCCCCACCGTGGGCGTCTCAAAATTAATCCTCCTTTGTCCAGCTTTTTCATGGGTCTCTGATGTTTTAAAAAGAAGTGTCTAGAACTTCTTCTGCACCAAAAAGATGCTTAACCATATTAGCATGCAAAACAAATTTCAGATACAAACGATTATTTTCAGTTGAGATCACATTTTATTGAGAAACTTGAAGACAAGTTATGAGTCAAAAGATAAGGAACCAACTAGCGAGAATAGCAGATGTTTTGGGTGGAGCCTGTGTCAGGGGCTGGGGCGGACGGAGTAATTCACATTCAGCCTTGTGAATGTCTTTTCCTCCGGGCCTACCCTGTTCCATTTCACCTTCTTAATGGCTCTGCATTTCTTCAGGATAAAACGGGAATTTCTTAAAGAGCACGAAAAATTAGTCGAGATTGGACTCCATGTTATCTGTCCACTTACATCTCAAGGTTTCCTTCCCAGAACCCTTCCTTGATGCCTCAAAATCATACTGATTTCACCACCGGGGTTCCAAAGCTTCCATCTACCCCCCCCCCCATCTTAACTCTTGTTTTCCCTGCTACAAGTTTTTTGGGCTCAGGTTTAGTCTTGGTTGCCTTTGTAGTACTTGTGTTTGGCATCTGCGAAGTTCCCCCTAATAGCCTCAGTTACCCTGCAGAAGGGTAACAGCCCCAAATGAAGACAAGTAATTGAACAAACCCTTAGGGTGGCAACAGAACTATTACTTTTCTAGCAGTGGAAGAACACTCAGCCTAAAATATATGACAGAACATCATTGTTTTATTCATTTTTATGGTGTGCCTGCTAGGATCCAGCCACTGTGCTAAACACTACCTACTTCACCTCAAGTATTTTTATCCTACTCTCTCTCCTCCACCCACCTGCACCGCCACGTTCCATCAGATCAGTTAAGAGTGTAAGTTCTGAAGCCAGCCTGCCTCTTTCTAGCTAGTTTAGCTCACAAATTTCCTCACCTCTTGTGCCTTAGTCTCCACATCTGCAAAATGGGTTTGATAATGGTAAATACTTAATAGAACTGTCGTGAGAACTTTAACAGTTACTGTATGTTAAGGTTTTACAACAGCGGCTTGCCCACAGTCTAGGTTATAGAACTGTTGGCTATTTATTTCAAAATACATACTCAAAGTTGCTGTGTTTTGTGTATGCGTTTTAAAATATATTCTATACCCCCCCCCTCTTTTTCCCCATTTTCCAGTTCGTTTTTGGACTCTTAAGACTTTGTAAATCAACTGACTTCTCTTTGTCTGTTGAAATCACAGGATTACCAAAACAATTCAATCTAATTGCAGTCTTCAGGCATTCTTTTTCTAAGGAAACTGACATGGAAGATGGCCTCTCTTTTTAGAAAGTAATCACAAATCTCTCCATGCTGACATTGAGAGAACATCGTCAAAGTTTAGTGCTAACTGGAAAATGAAAATTATATATACCTATGTATCCACGTATCACCATAACCTGAAGAACAAAATTTTTAAATAAATTATCATCTATACAATATTATATATATTTAAAATTTTTAAATCCACTAACCTAGATTATGACGATGGTTGCACAGACCTGCACATTTACTAAATATCCCTGAATTGTGCACGTGACACAAGTGAACTTTACATCAAGTCGCAATAAAGGTGGTTTTAAAATCCTATATAGGGTATTCTGCGTAAAGAAACGCAACGTCAGAAAAATATTAAGCTGTTAACAGTATTGCATGTATATTATATAATTATTATGATAGCAGTTATTATAAGGAAAGAACTGAGATGAGTTGTCCCGAGGGCAGCTTTGATTCTTTATTCTATACATTTCTGTAGCGAAATGCTTTAGAGCGAACCTGTGTTTATGTATTTTTGTGTATTTTTCATCTGTTTTGTTCACTGCTGTTCTCCAGCACCTAGATCGGTGTCTGCATATAGCAGAGGATCAGTAAATATTTGTCAAAAGAACGAATAAATAAATTACATTGTAAACGTAAAACACAAATAGTGTGCACAATAACTTGATAGGTTTGTGTATGGCTGACTCAAACTTGCTAATTTCTAAGATCCATCTCCAAGATAGATTTATGGCGGTGATGCTTTCCAGCAATTTGAGAACTATTCTTGGAATACTCTGAATGGGCCCCGGCTTTCAAAATTCAGGCTCTGAATTTGATTTTTGGCTGCAAAATTTGGCTCTGAAAGGAGTTTCCACAGTATGTCTTTTAATCAGTCTGTTATAAGGCATGCAGAATAATTTATTCTTCTTGTCTAATACGGGAAGATGAGACTGTAACTGAGGAAAAATTGTGATTTCATTTGTATTCAGTATTACTTTTGAATTACCTGGTTCAAGTTTTTCTTAGACATTAGATAATAGCAGAAATATGGTAGTTTTAGAAATAGTGGAAAATCAGGAGTTTTCAACGTAGTCTAAAATAGGTATTTGAGCTTCTCTTTCCCAGATAAACTTGTTTTATGTATGTTAAGGTAAATACTTGTGGCTAGGTATTAGAAATGCTGGAATGGTATTATCTGTATTAGTATTTAAACATGGCCACTGGTCATGTATGATTAGTTACAGGATCTGACGTGTTTTATCTTGTGGTTTGCTAAAATGGAAGTTTTTTGCTATTTTAATGCATTTGGAAATATATAAAATAATAATATCTTGATTTTAATCTTGGCTTTCCTCTAAAACCAAAGTTCTTAAATCTTTTATAGGCCATAAACCCCTTAAACTTTTGTACCAGAAAAATGTAGATGTTTGAAGATTTCACACCCATAGTTTCCATATATTAATTCATAAATATTTAACTTAAAAGCATGTAATTTGACCAAGGCTTCTAGCTTATGTATGGATGGCGACTTTTACCTTTAACCTGTGGCTCTTCAAGCTAGCAAATTCCGTGATTAGAATATCGTACTCGCTTCTCCAGATAGAGCTGTAGGATGATTGGCAGATGGGCTTCAGACTCACATTAACCAAACTCCAGGGGCTTTGGGCAGATTTTAATTTTGTTTAAGTGAATTCAATAGTTTTCTGAACTCTTCAGAGAAAGTCATTACATAATTATTTAAAGGTAGTGTAACTAAAGGATTGGCTTCTCAAGATTCCCTTTTTGGGCTTATGATGCTAAGAAGTTCAAGACTAGCCATTCTGGTTTTGAAAGAAGTGGGAATCTACAATCAGTGAAGGGTTATTTCTCATACTTTGCGCTCTTATGAGAACAAGGGAAGGGTATTGTGGTTTTTAAAAGTGGTTTGGGGAGGGGCGCCTGGAGGGCTCAGTCTGTTAAGCATCTGACTTGGCTCAGGTCATGATCTCACAGCTTGTGAGTTTGAGCCCTGCGTTGGGCTCTGTGCTGACAGCTCAGAGCCTGGAGCCTGCTTCAAATTCTGTGTCTCCCTCTCTCTCTCTCTGCCCCACCCACTCCTGTTTGCACTCTGTCTCTCAAAAATGAATACACGTTAAAAAAAATTTTTTTTAATAACTAAAAGTGGTTTTGGGAATGTTTATGATCATGGAAAGAGCATTGGGACAGGCTACAAGGTTGCCTGAAAGACAATGATACAGGGGCACCTGAGTGGCTCAGTGGGTTAAGCATCCGACTTTGGCTCAGGTCATGATCTTGCAGTTCGTGAGTTCGAGCCCCGCGTCAGGCTCTGTCCTGACAACTCGGAGCCTGGAGCCTGCTTCGGATTCTGTGTCTCCTTCTCTCTCTGTCCCTCTCCCACCCGTGCTCTGTCTCTCTCTGTCTCTCAAAAATAAATAAACATTAAAAAAAAAAAAAAAAAAGACAACGATACAGAGAGAAACACAGTTCAAAAAAAGCAAACTGGAGAAGTCACTGGATTGAGGATCAAGGATGGGTGAGAGCAGCAATCCTTGAACTGATGATCCAGAGACGTGCTGGTCCAGAGCCATCCAATCTACAGGTGAGAGATTCAGCGGGCCCATCACAGACCTAACCACAGCTGTCACTCAGTTAAGTTAGTGGGGTAGGGAAGGGGTTGGGTGATTACTGACCCCCATCTTCAAAAACAAAGAATTTGCTGGTTTCCTGCTCTAAAAAACTTTTCTAGATTCGTGGTATTTGGGGCAAGAAGTATTGGGATGGTGTCCTGCTCTATAACTAGACTTGGACAGTGGGGGAACCCAATGGGGAATAGAGTGAATAATGACGATTTTCAGAGGAAAACAGACCCAGCAATCTCCCTCGTACCCCCAGCAGCTATTACTCCTCTCAAGGCTCTCCCAATCCTGCTGGATCCTAACAGGAAAAGCAAAAGTATATGAGAAGACAGATTCCAAAACGCCATTGAATTGGTCCAACCAAAGGTCCTTATTCACCTTAGGGAATATATTTTTGTGGGTTAGTGAAAATGGAGTACGTGCTGAATCCGGGGTGGGAATAAATGTCGGGTAATCATTTGAGGTGTTCCGCAAGTGAAAAGAGAGAGAGGGAGAGGGAGAGAGATGGGTTCGTGCAGTGGTTTTGGATTGAGATACGTCTTCCACGTTGGAGAGTCCTGGTTATATGTAAGGGGGAAGAGGAAAGAGCCCATGGAAACTGCTAAGGGATAATTTTGGAAGAAGAAGAGGAGACTGAGGACCTTACGGTCTGTCTCTAGGATTGAAGGGAAGGAAGGCCGAAGAGCGAAGGGGATGGTTTTCCTGTGTGGAGGAATATTAGCACCGAACTTCTAAGAGTAGAAAAGACACGTCATGTGAGACCCTGGGAACGATGAGCATATTGGCGGGG